>NW_023596576.1:48868187-49027974 GCF_011947565.3 Pollicipes pollicipes
ACTTTAACTTGCCTCAGATTGACTGGGCAGCAGAGCGGTCGTCAGCTCCAGAGAGTCACCCAACCCACTCACTGATACCATTCAGGGCTGTTTCTTGTTCCAGCATGTCCAACAGCCAACACGCTACCGGGTTGGTGAAGCTCCTAGTGTTCTGGATCTCATTTTCACAAATGAGGAGGGCATGGTGAGCCAAATCAAAGTACCTGCCAGAGCTAGGTAACAGTGACCATGTGGTTATCAGTGTACCTTGGTCCGCTACTCTGGGCTACAAACTCCTCGTCCCAGCCAGCTGACACACACAAATTACGAGCATCTGGCTGACGCCCTCAGGTCAATGGACTGGTCCCTGATGGAGAGCCTCAGCCTTGAAGAGGTTACAAGTTCTTCAAGGAAAGAATCGCCAGGGCCACTGAGGTTTGCTCCGTCAGGAGAAGTGCTAAAGCTAAGAAGAACTTATACCTGAACCCAGGGCCATGCAACTGAAAAGGCTAAGGAAAGACTATGGCGAGCGTATACGCGGACTCAGGATGTTCTGGACCATGCCAGGTTTGTGCGTTGTCGCAATGACCTGCGGAAGTTGACCAGATACCTTCGGAAAGAGTATGAGATTAAACTATTAGCAGACATCAAAAGACCCCAAGGCCTTTTGGAGGTACGCCAACTCTAGACTACGCACAAGATGCAGGGCAGAAGACCTTCGTGACGATGATGAAGTGTTGACCAGCAGTAACGAAGGGAAGGCAAACGTCCTCTGTAAATTCTTCGCCAGCGTTTTCACGGACGAAGGGACTAGTGCCATGCCTGTGTTACCGTGTAACTTTACTGGACCGTTACTGATGACGTGGCCATTCTACCCAGGCAGTGGCAAAGAAACTGGCCGCTCTGAAGACCTCGAGCGCTCCTGGGACAGACGATCTCCTTCTAAGGCTTTCTTTGCGAGTCCGCAGATGTCCTGGCAGCACCCCTCCGCATGCTTTTCCGAAATCTTTGGCATCCGGAAGGTTCCCTCTGGAGTGGAAGCTTGGCGAGGTGGTCCCGATCTTTGAGAAGGGTAGCCGACAATTTCCAGCGAGCTACCGCCCAGTGAGCCTTACTACTATTCCTTCCAAGATACTTTAAACTTTCGTCCGTGATGCCCTACTTAATCACTTCTCAGAGTCTGGACTTCTTCATGCAGCCCAGCATGGGTTTCTCCCTAAGCGGTCCTGTACCACCCAGCTGTTAGAGGTCATGGTGGATTGGAGCGCCGCGGTAGAGGATGGAGAGCCGGTGGACGTGGCGTATCTGGACTTCAGCAAAGCCTTTGATTCTGTTCCCCACAACCGTCTGCTCCCAAGCTTCATGCTTACGGTGTGAAAGGTAATTTGCTACGCTGGATCAGGTCTTTTCTTACTCACCGGATGCAGAGTGCGGGTCCAGGCTCGAAGTCGGACTCGACCGACGTCGTCAGCGGCATCCCGCAAGCGTCAGCTCTTGGACCAACGTCGTTCATTATTTTCGTGAACGATCTACCAGAACAAGTGCGAAGCGTGGTCAAGATGTTTGCGGATGACGCCAAGGTCTACTGTCGTGTCCCGAGACCCCTGGCTGACTCCACCTCTGCAGGCTGACCTCGGTGCCCTGGCCAAGTGGTCAAAGGAGTGGCTGCTCGCTCTTTAGTACAGCAAAGTGCTAAATAATGCACATAGGGAACTGCAACCCGAGGCTGACGTACTTCTTGGACGGTGCCGAAATCGTGGTCGAGTCCACCGAGAGGGACCCCGGGATCTTCGTGGATTGCCGGCTCCAGTTCCACGTGCAGACGGCGGAAGCGATCTCCAAGGCCAGCCAGATGCTCGCGGTCGTGAGGCGGTCTTTTGCCAATATCGATGCTCGCACGTTGCCATTGCTTTTCAAGATCTTGGTACGTCCGTACTTAGAGTATGGCAACGTTATCTGAGGCCCGTTCGGCAAACTGGACTAGAAACGGCTGGAACGGGTTCAGCGACGAGCTACCCGGCTTGTCTATGAAGTGAGGCGCCAGCCGTACCCTGAGAGGCTCATACTCCTTCTGTTGCCCCCACTGTACTATCGTCGTCGCAGGGGAGACATGGTAACAGTGTGCCAGCTGTTTCACGGAGGCATGTCGCTATCGGAAGAGGAGTTACTGACAAGGCACAACTCGGAGGTGACGAGAGGGCACCAATGGAAGATCAGAAAACCTCGAGCTAGGGTTCTCGTCCGTCGTAACTCATCCAGCACGCGGGTTGTCAACGACTGGAACGCTCTTCCACACCCGGTCGTGTCGTCGACCTCAGTTGAACAGTTCAAGTCTAGGCTTGACACGCACTGGGCTGACATCATGTACGACGTCCCACACTGAATCTTCCCACATTTTGAGACTGTTTGGTTACTGGACCGGAAGCCTGACGAGACCGGGACCTACAGGCGTAGTGGCCTTTTACAATTCCCGATCACCATAAGGTGAGGTAAGGTGAGGTAACTACCAAATAATTCCAGCAAACTTCCAAAATGAAGGATTCGAAAGACAAAATCGGCGCGCGAAGATCGGTGAATGCTTGTCGTGGTCATCAGCTGTTAAAGGAGCTCGGATATATGTCTAAGGACGGCTTTTCAATGGCGTGCGCACAAGCTCTTATCTACTAGCCACACTTGATGGATCCTCAGCTGTCCAGGGGCAAGACACGAGGCCATTTAAGGCGCGCTCATCTTTCACCAAATGATCACCACCACCACCACCACCAAATTTCACCAAATTTCACCAAAAATCTTTCACCCTTCTGAGATGATCGTTGGTTTGCCATGTGATATGAAGATGCTGAGGCTGGTCTAGGCTGGTCTGCATTTTGTGTACACCCTTACTGAAAGCATTCGGTGTATATACATTATAAATCCAGTCCTCCAAGCCTTGTTACTGGACGCAGGCAGCTGAAATCAGCAATCAGTCAGGGATCTTCCTCTGTCTTCGTAATTGGAAAGGCCGTTATTGTGGTGCCTACTGGTCACGGACAATGTCGCTCTTGATGTTCTTTCCCATTACATACATTTATGAGTGAGGTTATCCAAGTCAGTGCATGTGTGTATGTGTTCTAGTGAAATGGACAACTTGGCTGGTTTTAAAATATCCACTACCTATCTTTGGGCTTTTGGTGACCAACTTGTATTTGTAAAAGGCATGCATAACGCACACACACACACACACACACATAAACACACACACACACACACACACACACCACACACACACACACACACACACACACACACACTACACACACACCACACACACACACACACACACACACACACACACCACACACACACACCACACACACACACACACACACACACACACACACACACACACACACAACACACACCACCCACACACACACACACCACACATATATATATATATGACTGGAAAGTCATCACATGGACCCAGAAGAGCGTAACTTGTACCTTTGTTGCTGCAAAGCGGTGCTGGGTTGGAATCCTTTGAATTCTTTCCTTTCAATGTATGGATTATTGGCTCCTTTTTGAAATGCTTCTTAAAGGACCACGAATGTTTCGTCTTGGATAACATTACTGCATACCTGGGACAAAGGTAAATGCATTCGTCGGTTGTCCTGCAGTCGCTTCAAATAAGCCACAGATCCAGGAGCTGAAATGAATAAATGCATCGGCTTTACTAAGCGTAGGTTGATTAAAAAAAAACAGGCGAAGAAGGCAATATTTGTGGCCTTATAGATCCATGTTGTGGCCTTTATATTATGATAAGGTTAAGAATGTGTCCCTGTGGTAAAAACAGGCTGCTTGGTGCTGGGCAGCAAAAACACGACTGTATGGATGAATGTGTTGAATTTTTCTGGGAGTGGTTTCTTGTTTTGACACTTATTATATTAAGGAGTTGAGCATGCGCACGTGGAAAGAAAAATAAAGCTTGAAGTGGGAGACCATGAGGACTTTTCGGGGAAACGTGCCTTGCGGATCGGGTGGGTTCAAATTTGGATGTAGGGCAGGTGCTAGCTTCCCTACATTAAAAAGTGGGAGTTCCTATTGCATATCCCTTTAGGTGATCTTGGTACACGCAACATTATTATACGTCTAATATGGGGATCAAATTACCCGAAGTTTCTAAAGAGCAATTTCTTAAAGCCCAGCAAGCAGAATAAAAACCGGGCGAGTACGCGTTCCTGAAAATCTGTCCTTCATCCCCATCCGACGAACCATTGCCTAGCTGAATACCTACCCCGACGCCGTGCCACATCTGCTGCTAAGAGATTATTCTACCAGAGGCCGCAGTGTACAAACATATCTCCTTAGTGCCATCCTTAGCGCCTGCCTGCCACGCCGGGCCCTAATGGCCAGGCCATCGCCTCTTACACCGACCACTATCACGCCGAAAAACACGGCTCGTAAACTGACCTCTGTTCGACGCGTCCCAAGCCTTGCCTGCACCTGCCATAAAGAGCCGACTGGATGGCTGTTTATTGGCCCGGCCCCGCGCCACTGAGTGCTCATTGTCGCCTGATGCGGCGCAGCGGCCAGTAGGCACGCTCCGCCACACTAATTAGCTCCGGCTCCGGCTCTTGACCCGGCTCCTGACCCGGCTCCTGGCCCGCACCGGCTCTGGCTCGGACTCTGGTTTCGGCCCCCGGCTCCTGGTCCGGCCTTCTGGCCCGTCGCCGGTTCTGGCTTCGACTCTGGCTTCGGCCCCGGCCCCTGGTCCGACCTCAACACCGGCTCCTTCGCAGGATGGCCTCGAACCGGTTGCCCAGCTCCGTCACGTACTCCGACGGTTCCGTACCCCAGCCCAGCTTCAGCTCCAACGGTCCCGACTGCCGCCGGGTTCCGGCTCCCACTCGCGCTTCAGATCTTATCATGGGCGGGTACCACAGCTCGGTCGGGTGGAGCCATGAATCGAGCTCAATCTCCATATCTGGATGCAGGCGCAGTTCCGCCCCAGCAGGAATGCTCACCGTTTCAGAAAGCCGCCGGCCATTCGCCGGGAGCCCTGCGACGGTCACCGGTGGAATATTTAGCTCAAGAAACGGGGTTCCTGTAAGTTCTCTTATTGACGAGCCTGGCCTATGTAGCTGGCTTAATCCCTCGAATTCCTCGATGCCTCTGCTGCTATAAACATATAAATCGGCTGGAATTTAAACCAGCGAAACCTCCGTGGAGAACTTGGCCAGTTGGTGTGACCAGTGGCTTTGCACTGATTGGTCTTCATTGACAGATTAATGCATCAAGTGTGTCTGTTGGGAGGAAAACGTCTTTTACAATTCACAACACATTGGCCGCGCCGCGTTCTTCATCTACAGTAGCCACACACCCGACACCCGCAATACGAGCTTTAGCACATAGGTGACACACGAAAGGCATTTCTTTAACATCTGGAGGACTACGTGGCGCGGCCGCGCTGACGAAACGCCAGACACTTCAGCAAGGGCGACCGGTTTCCCCTCGCCTGAGTGCCCCTGCCACTGACCCGAGGCCGCAGGGAGCTCCGACCGGTAAACATCAAAGGCCCATCTGCTCCTCCATTATCATTTGTCGCAAGGTAAGCCGTCTTACGACCTTACCCCCTTCGACCCATTATGACCCTTAATTTTCAGAGCAGGCGCAGGTAGGTACAAACCGTTTGGCTAATAGGGAGGACCCAGCATCAAAGGCCGCCGACTGACCCCGCCTAAATGCTCCCTCCGTGATTTGTGCCGAGTAGCTCTCATTTTGTTCATGATCTCTGGATTTACAACTTTATTGCTTTCAGTGCCTTGCTCGTGATCTCCAGGTCCGCTTCCGGTCTAAGAGAACCAGCAGCTTCTCTTTCAAAATGGTGAGTGACGCAACTGAGGTGTGAAAAAGCCATCGCGCCCTGCTCATTTTAGAGCGTCCCAGTGCAGTGCTTCCCAGCGTGAAACGCGCGCCGCCGCCCACTCCGGCTGCCAACCCCCACCCTCGGCCGGGAGAGAGTGCTCTTCGTCGGGGTGTTGGCTGTCGTCATTAGCAGCCCGTGCCGCGTCCGGCCAACAAGCGCGCGGTGGCCCGCTTCATTGGCCTGATTACCACCGGCCCGCTAAACGTGGCGGAATGTCCGGGCCGCCAAACAGCGCACCGAACTGGCGCCGCTCTGTTTTGCCACCTGCGCCCACTGCGCCGAACGCGATCGCGGCCACCCGCGGTCACGAACAAACGCTGCCAGGCGAGGCGTCTTGTGCAAGCTGGGCAGCGTCCGCTGTGGTGTGTTTTTCGACGTTGGGCGCTCGCAGGCTGGGACATTTGGCCGACGTCTGGTAAGCCGCCGCACTGGCAGTTGTAAGGCGTGGACAAGACCAAGTTTTCGAGGGTTATTCGGCATTGAAAAGTTGACTTGCCCCGAAACTAACAATGGGTCTCAACTGGCAACTGACTGAGGCTTGATAAAATTTTAGATCGATGAATGAAATGATACCATTTTTGGAAGAACGCAGGCTTCATGCGACGAGGTGCATAGAGCGACGTGGTCTTTACTGATGTTCTGCTACGTGGTAACCTCTGGCTTTGCAAGACCCAAGCAATATAATGGTTCGTGAATTTGACTCCTTCGCGCTCCTCTAAAGAGCGTACATATTTATGCATATGGCCTTGCGATGTAAGCGTGTTTGGGACTGTCCAGCCAAACATCTATTGATGGCCCAAGATATTAAGGACCTGCCCACAAACGACGGTTTAGTGAATCACTGAAGTTCAGTCACACGTCGCAAAGCGGCGGCTCGTTCCAGCAAGCCCCGCTGAGGTGCGGTGTTCGGCGGCGCCGCTGCGGTGGCGCGGGCCGGCGGCCTGCCGTCCCCGGCCGGTCCCAGCGTGGGTGGCTAACGGCCCGTCGCCAACCACGCGCCCATCCGCGGCCCGCGCCGGCTTAACGCACACCATTCAGTCGTCGCTGATCACCGGCGCAGACGGCGGCGTCTTCAGGACGGCGGGCGTCCTCAGGAGGAGAGCATTTGCCGTGAGCCAGACGCACTTAACGGCGGCTGCACGTCAGCCGGCGGCGCGCGACGCCCGCACAGCGGCCCGCTAATGCGGCGGCCACGTGAGCCGGCCGTCCGGCCCGGGCTCGTTTGGACGGTGACAGGCCAGGTAATGACCTCACGGCGGCCCCCAGGTGTCGCCGGCCGCACACAGGGCGGCCAGACCGGGGCGGGTGTCGCCTCCCCCGACTGCAGTTAGGATTACACAGGCATTCCTCGGAGTCGAATTCTGAGCATAATGGCAATGAGCTTAATGTGTCATTTGACCGGGCATTTCAACACGTGCTGGCGGGCGTGCCTTTGAACTGATTTCCGTACCGACGCAGGACCCTCTCCTTCTCCTGATGGTCGCCAAGACGGCCATCACGTGCACGCGTCAATAAGCACAAAAATGGGTGATATCTGGTACGTCGATTGACACATGGTTCCCCAGTTAAGTATGTCTCATAAAAAATACCTTCAATAATGCACGAATAGGATGGTCTTTTCAGAGCAGTAAGTAGCCCCAATGATGGTGACATGAAAGGCATGTATTTATTCACCGTACAAACTAAAGACCTCGATCACGTAATGTTGTAAGCATATGATGTATTGGTAAGTGTTTCTCACCGTTAAAACTCAAAAATTTACATGAAGAAGCTGATGGTTGGAAGCAGATGTATATATATATATATATATATATATATATATATATATATATATATATATCTATCTATATCTATATCTATATCTATATCTATATCTATATCTTTATCTATATCTATATCTATATCTATATCTATATTTATATCTATATTTATATCTATATCTATATATATATCTACATATCTATATATATCTATATATATATCTATATATATCTATATATATCTATATATATATATATATATATATATGTATATACAGCAGGTATACATCTATATATTTCTAAACATATACCTATAAATATACAGATAATGACATTGAAATGTGGCCTGCCTGCTTCTAACCACCAGCTGTTTCATATACGCACACTTCACACATATCACGACCGTTACCCCTCTCTCTCACCCCCTGTCTTTCTTTCTTTACCGCTGTGCAAATAATATTGTGCATGTGCATGTGCATACCTGTATTGATACACACGCTGATCGCCAAATCATCGTGATGTACGCTACCTGTGGAGCCTACCACACGTTCATCTTGGAACACACCGTTACCATCCATCATCTCAGTATAAGTCTTGTTTTACATTTTAATGAGCTGGCAGGTATTGCAACTCCGCTGCTACGTAGGTCCACCCGGTACAAGGTCCGTAAATGACATGTTTGGGCTCACTACTGTCTAGCCTCTAGTGCTGAACATTCAGCCATTGCTTGTTTGTGTTATGTTTCAGGGTGCATAAAATAAGAAGCAAATTTCATGCGCCCCAGTACCGCAGTCGCGGCGACTTTCAAGTATCTACCCTGTAAGAGCCTTCCAAGATGATCCAGAAGGCAAATAAACATTCTTTTTTCGGAGCATTACAGTCCAAAATTACGTAAGTTGTTCAGTCCATTTGCGAGGAGCATTATTCACATAGATCAGACGGTAGTAATAGCCTTATTTCTCGGAGAAAAACGAGGAGAAGGGAGATACGGATGGGTTGATATTTCGGCAACACGCTTTTATGGAAATAATAGCAGAAGTGAAGCAGAATACTTCTATTATTGTTTCGATGAAGGCAGGTTGCCGAAATATTCACCCATCTCTGTCTCCATTACTCTGGTTTTTCTCCGAGTAATACGGCTATTACAACTGTCTGGTCATTACAGTCCATTGTAAATGCAGTCGCAGGGAGATCCCCTTCTGCTGAAAAAGGCATGGCCTGTATCTGTAGTAACGGAGAAATACTCGTTTCAATTTTGGTTTCAACTCTGGCTGTCACCATACTCGAGTAAACTCAATATCAGCCCTACGATTCATTAGCCAAACCTATATCCTGAACGGAAAACGAACAACATGTGCGCTATTATTCGAGCGGGGTACCGTTGCGACGCGTTCACCGGCAGCGCCTTGTTTGATGACGCGGCAAACACAGCTGCTCCAAATCCCTCCCAGTCGCCAAATACGAACCAACTTACAAAAACTTCCTTGCAAGCGAGTCCCTGGTCCACAGACCAGAGCAGTGTGAATGCGTCCCGCGGTCCACCCCCTTTGTCACTGCCATCGAAATTTGAACAACGCGACGACAGGCATCGATAAAACGATCCGTCCCCTCCCGGCTTCGTAAACCTAGCGGGCGCCCAGCTGGCGCTGCTCATGCTCATGAGTATGTTGGACACTGAGAACTGCAGCCGGCGCGTCGACCGTCGTCCTCACAGTCACCTCACAGTCCTCTCCTGTCGGCGGTCTGGTTCTGTAGACGGCGGTCTGACTCCGTAGCCGACGATCTGACTGTAACCTGCGACCAGACTCTGTAACCTGCGACCTGGCTGTAGTCGGCATCCCGACTCTGTAGCCGGCGGCCTGTCCCTAAAGCCGGCGGCCTGACCCTGAAACCGGCGGCCTGACCCTGACGCCGGGCGGCGTGACTCTGTAGCCGGCGGCCTACAGATAGGGCGGCCGTCGCGTGCCGGCGCCGTCCGTCCGTCGTCAGCCGGTGCCGGTGCCGGCGGGCGCCGACAGTCCCCGGGGGGCCGCCGCCGGCCGCCGCTGCGTCCCGTCACACAGCGCACAACTTGTCACATTCAAATAAACGGTGATAAAAAGCTGTGTTGCCGCCGTGTGCGGGCGGCGCGCTGACGCCCGCCGCGCGTTAGCGCCACGCCACGCCGCCGCGCCGCTACAGATCCGAAAGAGAAAGCTCCGACAGCTCCCCGGCGAGCGGCGCGCGCGCCGCGCCCTTCCGATTGCCGGCCCGCTGGAGGGGGCGGCGCGGACGGCCGTTGGCGCGGCGCGCCGGCCGGATCTGGGCGCCGGCCGCGGCGCTCCTGCCGCGTGCAGTGTCCTAACGGCGTCACAGTTGACGCGATAGAACCCGCGCCGCGCGCCGGTCCGTCCCCCGCTGGAGCGGAACAAAAAGCGGACAATATTGTGACTCGCGCCCGGTCAACGGGACCGGCGGCGTGACGTCACACGGGCGGCGGCGGCCACCAATCGGCGCCGGCCTGATCGGCGTGGAGAGGACGATGGGCCAATCTGTCAGCAGACGAACCGCAGCGCACTTTATGAGCCGCTGTAAAGCCTAAAAGCACCAGACAGGTAGCGGCGTGCCGTGAGAAGCGGCCGCCGAGCGGATCGCAGCGCACAACCGGCGCATCAGCGTCCGGCTGGAGCACGTGACCCGGGGGAGGGGGAGGGGGCTGGAGGTCCGGTCAGGGCCGGAGGATCACATCGCTGTACAGGAGCTTGATGTGACCTGAGGGAAGGGGCTGGAGGTCCGGTCAGGGCTGGAGGATTACACTGCTGTACAGGGGATCGATGTGACTGAGGGAAGGGGCTGGAGGTCCGGTCAGGGCTGGAGGATTACACCGCTGTACAGGGGATCGATGTGACCTGGGGAAGGGCTGGAGGTCCGGTCAGGGCGGAGGATCACATCGCTGTACAGGGGATCGATGTGACCTGAGGGAAGGGGCTGGAGGTCCGGTCAGGGCTGGAGGATTACACCGCTGTACAGGGGATCGATGCGACCTGAGGGAAGGGGCTGGAGGTCCGGTCAGGGCCGGAGGATCACATCGCTGTACAGGAGCTTGATGTGACCTGAGGGAAGGGGCTGGGGTCCGGTCAGGGCTGGAGGATTACACCGCTGTACAGGGGATCGATGTGACTGGGGGAAGGAGCTGGAGGTCCGGTCAGGGCCGGAGGATCACATCGTGTACAGGGGATCGATGTGTGACCTGAGGGAAGGGGCTGGAGGTCCGGTCAGGGCTGGAGGATACACCGTGTACAGGGGATCGATGTGACCTGAGGGAAGGGGCTGGAGGTCCGGTCAGGGCGGAGGATCACATCGCTGTACAGGAGCTTGATGTGACCTGAGGGAAGGGGCTGGAGGTCCGGTCAGGGCTGGAGGATTACACCGCTGTACAGGGGATCGATGTGACCTGAGGGAAGGGGCTGGAGGATTACACTGCTGTACAGGGGATCGATGTGACCTGAGGGAAGGGGCTGGAGGATTACACTGCTGTACAGGGGATCGATGTGACCTGAGGGAAGGGGCTGGAGGATTACACCGCTGTACAGGGGATCGATGTGTGACTGAGGGAAGGGGCTGGAGGTCCGGTCAGGGCTGGAGGATTACACCGCTTACAGGGGATCGATGCGACCTGAGGGGAGGGAGCTGGAAGGTTCCGTCAGTGCTGGAGGATTACAACCGCTATGCAGGTGATCGATGTGACCCGGGGGAGGGGCTGGAGGCCCGGTCAGGGCTGGAGGGTTACAGGATTACCGGATTTACAGGATTAAAAGGTTACAGGATTACAGCGCAGATGATCGATGTGGACCCGGGGGGGGGAGGGGCTGGAGATCTGGTCAGGGCCCTAAGGATTACACCGATGTACAGGAGATCGACGTGACAGGGGGGGGGGGGGGGGGGGCAGGTTGGAGGTCCGACCAGGGCTGGATAATCACCACCGCCCGTACAGGGGTCGACGTGACCCGAGAGGAGGGGGCTGTACAGGGGCTCGATGTGAGCCGCAGTTGTGTCTGAGCTGGCGATGTTATGTGACGTCCGACTGTGACCTGGGCTGTACGATAACATTTGTTGGCCCAGGTTACATTAATGCCCTGAGCATGCGGGTGCACTTGTGACCTGTGTAGAACAATGCAACACTGCTGTAACAGGCCGCTGGTATAAGCGGTAATCCAAAACCGAATGATGGGTGGCGAATTTAGAATGGGCACTAGTCGCCTACAAACCAACAGTAAGGACAGACAAGTTTTTTCACCGACATAGATGACCTTGTTTCCGCGACCCCTTGGATCGATCCCTATTCTGGCAATAAACATATGCTGACATAGCAACAGAAACCTCAGCATATGAACACCGAAATCTTCTACGGCATTTCAGCATTCTGAAGTATCGTGCTGAACATGGCTGCGTCGCCACAGCTTCTATTCGTTTTATACGTAGCCTCAAACAACTTTTGGGGTGAGAACAAGTTGGAAACTAGCATCCTGAAGTTGGCTAATTGGTTGAATCTGTCAGCCAGGGTGCTTACCGCTTTGTTATTGTCAGAAGATCTGAACGGTTCTAAATGCTCCCTGTGCGTTTTGGATCAACCTAAGGAAAGTCATTTAATACTACATCAACTATTAATTAAATCAATGTATCTTTCCCAGCTTCGTTTGGTGTTTCCATTATGAGGCCATAGTACTGTGCTGACTTTGATTTTGGTGGCAGATACTTGCTTATGCATTTATGCTCGCTCGGCAGACGTCAGTGGGGGTCGACGACCAGGCGGCGCTGGCAGATTTTACACCCGAAGTTTAAACTATTCAATTTTACCCCGCTTTGGAATGCGGAAACCTTGATAGCAGCAAAAAACAGGGACACTGTATATGCGTCAATCACTCGCGGAGTCCGCAATTTAACCCCAATGGAACTATGTGTGTCACTAGGTTTATGCAGCGCTGTCTCTTCAAAGCTGTTAAATCCAAGTCACCCATAGGGGTGTTAAAGTTGAGTGATTAAAGTCACTTAACTGTGAGATATAGATCGGCAACAGCAAGCGTCGTGTCTCTCAACTTACACACGAGAAATCTAGAAGAATCTTGATGAATCTTCGAAAGAACTGAGAACAATTATGGTATCCTTATACCTGGCTAACGAACATGTAAGTCAGACATCATTAACTTAACATATTCAAGACCTTTGAAATGCACACCGATATTATATAAGCGAGAATATTTGCCAGTTCAATCCATATGCTAACAACGCCGACCAGCACGGCACAGCACCGAAATGGATGGCATTCATGAATTGAGTTGTACTGCAAAATAACTACGCGTGTTGGTGAAACGCGAGTATATAAAGAAAATCAGAGCAGTACAAAAAAGCTTGAATCCTGAGACACCTATTCACTGGTTGTTCTCCGTCCATCATCATCATCAGGTTTGATCTTTGTCGACTAGGCCGCTGGTGGTCACTGCTATTGCAGTCTTGGATGGCGACCTCTTCGAAGACGGTCCATGTTCAGCCGATGGATTACCCGCACAGGCATCACTTCCTGCACCCTGAACAGCGCGTGCTACGCGTCGAGCTCCTTAACCCGAAGGTTTACTACGATGCGATGTAGATGTAGTCCCACGCGATGTAGGGGACTTGGGACTGAGGTGGACGGATCTGCCAGCACGTAAGCGGGCATTGTGACGGAGAAGAAAAGGGGAAAATTTCTGCGCATTGTGGGTATAGCATCGAGGATTAACGACTGTCAAACTGTCGTAGCTGGAAAGCCTTTTCAGCTTCTATCTGCTGTAGGTTTCACCGCGATGCTTTCTTCATTGCAGCATGCTGATTCTCACAGTCATTAAGATTTCATGGTTTTTGTATCTCAAAAACCGGTTTGAGTCGCGACTTTGCCTCGTAAAACAATAGTTATGGTCACTGCATGACCATCTGCAGTCGACGCGCTCCAAAGCTCCAAAACGTCATCATCACCATCACGATAATGCATGGGTAAATGTTCAATCAGATAACACGTATGTTGAAACATGCTACGCAAGGCAAACGCCACTGGCCTGTAATTTTATCCTGCTGCGCATTTGACTTGCATTGACATCGGATGAACCGACGCGGAAATTCCATTTCGTACAATCACATTATCATTCACGTTGGGAAGCTACCGCAAATCAGTGCAAAATAGCGCTTTAGAGAGTATATTCCATGACATGCCGACGTTACGGCGGGCCTGAACTGGAGACGCGTCGAACACGACCCCGATAAAGAGGTCGTCAGCCGCGACCTATGAAAGCTGGGGCTCGAAACATTTTGATGGAGATCGCAAGAGATGTAAGGTCATGTACCAAATGCTTGGATATCATAAGTTAATTGGTCCGAATGTCACACCAAAAACCTCTGGGGCCTGGGGTGCCTGCATACCCGTCCTATCCGGATGAGGGGCGGTCCAAGCATGGTCAGCTAGGCATGGCTGCATAAAGACACTTGCACACTATGCACAAGTAACCTTCCATTACCACCACCACCAACCATTTTGTGAAAGCAAAGCTCCAGCACACGCCAGCCCGGCCGGATCCGTGTGCACCGCTCAGCGGCTGCTGATGGTCTTGCACCCTCCCATGCCCCTGAAGACAGCGACACACGCCCTCCTCTGCCGACAGACAGTGCCACGCGCCCTCCTCTGCCGACAGACAATGGCACGCGCCCTCCTCTGCCGACAGACAGTGACACGCACCCTCCTCGGCCGACAGACAGTGACGCGTCTCCTTCTGTCGATAGACAGCGTCACGCACCTTCGCCTGATGGCAGACAGTGTCACGCGCCGTCTTCTGCCGACAGACAATGTCACGCGCCCTCCTCGGCCGACCGACAGTGTCAGGCGCCCTCCTCTGCTGACAGACAGTGTCCGCGCGACGCCGATGTCGGCGCTGTTTATTGTCCGGCAGCGTCGTCCGCCGCCGTTAGATCCTTCATATGAACCTTTCCAAATGGCCAGACGCAACAAAAGAGAGCAAATTGACAGCCTCCCAATAACAATCTCCCCGGCCGGCCCGACACAAGAGCTAACAGAGAAAGCACCTGCCGTTGACCGGCGGCGGCCGGCGCTACCGTTCGGGTCGCCCGCTCATCCCTCCTATTAGGGCTTTCAATAGCGTTTATGGGCCTATTAATTGGAAATGCTGCTTAATGCATTCGGCCGTATACCTGTCGGGAGCGGACCTTCCAATTTCCCAGGTGGAGGCCGCGTCACCGGGCCGTGTACGGACCGGGGCTGGCGAGGGCCGCTGTCGACTGGTGACCGGCTCTATTGCCTCCTGATGACGCTCTGTAACGGCGGCTGATGACGCCTTTCATTACCGCCGCATGACGATGTCGTCAGCTGATGACTTGTGCTGCCGCCGTCGGATTGCACCCTGCAGTGGTTAGCAGGTGTCTCGGTCGTCTCTGATGATTCTGTGGGTGACCCGATCATGGCTTGCTCGCATCGACGCTGGCGTTATTGGTATCTATGATGACGTCATTGATATCTCTGATGTCTCCCTTTTAACACCCGACAGCGATCGTGGTGGGTTTGTGAGCTGTGAGCTCATGACAGTCTGTGGCGGTCTGATGACGTCTTTGTCCCATGCGCCGTGGTATCTCCGCTGATAGCCTGCCCTGCATCGGACCCGGCGCTGAGCAGCGCTCGGTGTGGCACCTCTGCCAAGCTCGCGTCCTGGCCAGCCTCGCCAGCGGGCAGGCGCTGCTGCTGCGCTGCTGCCGCGCCGCGCTGCTGCAGCACGGGGCCCGTGCCGGCGGCTGACGGCGTGCAGCGCGTGAGACCGCACCGCCGAGCCGTGCGCCTACACAGGCGGCCGGCTGCAGGCCACCTCAGCTACCAAGAATCCAGCCGCGACTTTTACTGCACCATTAAGCCCATTAGTGGGTGTCGTATAGAAATAAATATTTTATACGTGCCATGATCCCATGTTAATGGTTTATGGCTGCGGGCCTGATTTGATACAGGGAATGGTCGCCTGCATTATGGCTGCCCGCTGAGACGCCTTCTGAAGACTAATGGTGGGACAGATGGCGGGCCTTGAGCTGTCAGGATTGGTAACCGCAATGCGCGGCATCCGACGACGCGGTTTGTGCTCGACGCGATGCATTATATCGGCGGGACAGGGTGTATATTTGTGCTGCAATGGCGGGAGCAATAACAAAATGTCCCATTATGCATCTTACAGAGGAAACATCAGTGCCGTTTGCCGTTTGATAACTAATGGGTGACGCGGCGACCATGTTTACTCTTAACCACGGTTCGAAGGGGTTGGAAATATTTGTTGTGATACAAATGCACGTAAAGACAGTTGTCCCCATCGCACTGTGCTTCTAGCAAAGAGCCGCTCTTTCATCTCGCGTCCAACAGTCCGACTCAGTGTTTATACGCAAGAAACAGCTTTTAATACGCCGCCAGCGGCGGCTGACGGGCTATTTTTCACCGGAGCCTGGTGTCGTGCAGCAGTTGTTTCCGTCGGCTAAGCCCGGCAGTTGTCGTTATGGCTGGGCTGCCGGAGAGGGTGGGCAGGGTGGGCGGGAGGCGGACACGGCGCAGCGGTGGTCGCGCTATCACCCGCTCCCTCTCCGGTATTTGTCCTGCCCTCTTGTCTCCCTCCTGGCCTAATGGACGCGACCAGTGTCAGATATATCTACCGGTATCTAAATGACTTCCAACCCTTCTCCTGCGTGTATTGTCGCTCGGCTATTGCGGAATCATCAGCGGCGCGCTGGCCGGCCGCCCGCGCTGCTGCGCGCCTTCCGGTTCAAATTTGTCCGGCGCGCGCCGGCCCATTAATCCTGCGTTGCGACGTGTAGCACATGCCTGTCGCGCGCGACCTCCGGCGCGGGGCTCTGCGTGCGGACGGCCGGCGCCAGCGTCCGGTCGTGCGCCACCGCCGCTGTATCGGCCGATCTGCGAGCTTGTCACGCCGATGAGGTCGCCCGGCGAGGCATCGCACCATCGTGGCCGCCTGGCCTGAAAACGCGGCTGAAAATACTGGGGAAGGGGCGGAGGCGAAGAGGAGAACTAAAAAACATGCTCGTCGTGCGGCGTGACGTCGCGTCGCGTCTTTTTAACACCTGATCCGAAGTGTCAAGGTCCCATCTTTTAACGTTCCAAACACGGCGCGATAAACGCTGTCGTTAACAAACATTTTACGTGAAAGGAGGGGTGAGATCGCTAGAGCAAGCGACACTATCATGGAGTTAAAGGAAAATGACGCTAACGAGATGGGCTGATTTGTACCTCACCAATACGATACCTAAATGGTGGCAAACCAACAACCGGCAAATGGAGTATTGTAGAGTGCGCAAAGCAGTAGGATTAAAACACACCTTACAGGGTCCATTACGCGAATATTTAAGGCAAAATTTATCCTGGCCGCCGGTAAAGGAATGCATGATCGGTATTGCCGCCTAACACTTTTTAGACTTAATTTCATCTCTCAAAATATCTAATGTACAACCAGTTAAAAAAGCTATCTAAACATCTGCGTAGTTCGAACATTCCACTAGCTCTTCAAATCGTGTCAACAAACTTGCAGGTTCAAATGAACAATTCATTTCTACGTAACGACATACGACGGATTGGATTAAAAAAGCCTCTTTGGCCACGGCCAGCACAGCACGTGACTGGCTTTTAGACGCCGAGGGCCACTGACTCCTCTCGGCCGCACAGAGTGCTTCCACCCTCCGGTTTTAGATCCCCGGGACGTAATCCGTCGCCAATGCGCACGCCCACGTCCGTAGCTCGCCCGCGGGCTCTTCTGAGAAGTTGTTGACGACCCGAGAGCTATCCAGGCCATTATCAAAACAGCGCCTGGCGAGGAGGTGCTTGTAGGCACCTCCCAAATGATGATGTTCTATCACCATCCGAGAGATCTGACCCGGGAAAATATAAACAAAATCATTATGGACCGTAACGCGACGTGATGCCGTACCCTTTATTGCCCATTTGGTGCGTCCGATTGTATCGCAGGGCGCCGCTCGGCGGCACAACAATTAATTTCTTTTATCTCTGAGTTTACTGAAGCTCGTCAGCCGTGTAAAAGCAACGGGCCTTGGCAGCGGTCATAAACAGTCGTGGGCCGGGTTATTCGCCGCGCTGCACCAGAGCCCAGCATGCGAGGGCGCCGGCGTCAGCCCCGCCGAAACTGTGCGGGTAGGTCCCCCCCCCTCCCCGCTACCGTCACACCACGAACGGTAGCGTCTTGAACAGAAGCGGCGTCAGCTTCGGCGGCGTTAACGTCAGGACGGTATCCGCCAGACAGCTCCGGGGAGAGGCGGCCGTCGGGCGACAGCTGCCGTTGTTTGGAGGGCCGGCTCTAAGCGGCGCTGCCGGCGGCAGGGGTTTGGCGGCCGTTCGGCGCCGCGGCCGGTTCCCACACTCCTGCCAGTCCTATAAACATGTCGCCCAGGCGGCCGGCGCGCGCGCGCACGCCTACGTCGCCCGCTACAGGCGGCAGTAAATCCAGTCGGTGTCGCCGGCCGACGCCGGCCGACTCCCGGGCAGTTCGAGGAGCGCTGCCGGCCGCCCCGGGCCGGCCCCGGCCGCGCTCAGGGCAGGCCAGCCATCGCACGGATGGTCTGCATCTGACCCGCCATCTCGCTGATCCGATCTGGGCTCCGACACCGTTACAGCCCTCGTCTGGTGCCTGTCTGTGACCGGCTCTTCACACAGGCCACGCTCTGCTGTGCTTCCTGTAGTCGCAGTCACAATCCAGGCATCTGTGCTGGCTTAGACACCAGAATATCGATCGGGTCTTCTGTCGCTGACCTCAGCGTAACGACACGTCAGAAGCTCTATGCTCTGCCCCGGCGTGACGTCACTAGTGCACAGCGGCCGACGCTGACAGCTGGGGAACTGGGTGATTGGCATGAGCATTGTGTAAGCGACTGAAGTGCTTCCAGATGAGGGTATATTCTTTCATGAACGCCAAAATGTTTCCACGCCCACTCATTCTCACCTTTACCGAAATCAGCTTCCCGCAAGACATTTTTGTGACATTTTCTGAGTGGGGGCGTTATGCCTTTTTAGGGGACATGGTTGGAATGCCCTCACCCGGATCCACCAGCCCCTCATACCAAAGAGCTCTATACAACTTTGCCCTGTACATGACCGGGAATATATCCAGGTACCTTGCATATAGCTCCTATAGTCGGCAGTCACATATAGCCCGAAGGCAAAAACTGAGGAAGTCCATATTGCCCATGGTCTGCGCTGAGCTGTCTGCACGCTCCCCGTGCGCACACCACGGGAAGTGTTATATCGCCCCAGTAGCCCGGGCTGATCAGCGTGGTTGAATTACCTGACGACGCGAAGCTACGCTTTCTTTTGCATGAGGTTGTATGCTTTAGAACACTTCAAACAATGAAACCGTTACACAACTTTGAATCGCAAGTCACACTTTAAATCGCAACGCCCTCGAACCAGAACCTGTGAATGAATGCATAACCCTGCATAGCCTGAGAGGACCCATCCTATGTCATCACATGCTGGTTAGCACCCATGCTCGTATCTAAGCCGGCGGCGGCGATCCCGGCTGCTGTACCGTAGCACGGCCCGGGGAGCGGCGTCCCCCGGCTCCGGTGCAGCTCACGAGGTGTGGCTGGACCGCCTGCAGACCCCGACAGGTCCGGCAGCAGCACCAGCGCCGACACTGGGCTGGCAGCGCGGCTGGAGACTGCTGAGAGGCTGATGTGGCACGGCTGCCGCAACGAGCGTCTATCAATGATGAAAGGCTCACAATAGGCTCATCTCAGTGAGAGTCGGCGCAGCAGCCAACGCACACGCTACATCGCATTCGCCATCCACGGCTGACAGCGGACATCAGGTCTGACCGCAGAAGCGGGAGCACGTCACTACAGCTGCCCCGACACGTGGCTCGTGGCTGTCACCAGGTCTGACCGCAGAAGCGGGAGCACGTCACTACAGCTGCGCCGACACGTGGCTCGTGGCCGACATCAGGCACGTCCGCGGAAGCGGGACCGCGTCACTACAGCTGCGCCGACACGTGGGTCGTGGCTGTCACCAGGTCCCATCGCAGAAGCGGGAGCACGTCACTACAGCTGTCCCGACACGTGGTTCGTGGCTGTCATAAGGTCCCGGTACAGAGGCGGAAGCACGCCTCTACAGCTGCGCCGACACGTGGCTCGTGGCCGACATCAGGCACGGCCGCGGAAGCGAGGGCACGTCACTACAGCTGCGCCGACACGTGGCTCGTGGCCGATATCAGGCGACAGTCCGCGTTGTACTCGTGTACTGATGCACTCATGAGATGCGTCTGATTCGTACTGACCGCAACAGCTGCATCGACAGCTGCGGCTGCATCAGCCACATCAGCCGCACCAGTCGCACCAGTCGCACCAGTCGCACCAGCCGCACCAGCCGCACCAGCCGCATCAGCCGCACCAGTCGCACCAGCCGCACCAGCCGCATCAGCCACATCAGCCGCACCAGTCGCACCAGTTGCACCAGCCGCACCAGCCGTATCAGCCACATCAGCCGCACCAGTCGCACCAGTCGCACCAGCCGCACCAGCCGCACCAGCCGTATTAGCCACATCAGCCGCACCAGTCGCACCAGTCGCACCAGCCGCACCAGCCGCATCAGCCACATCAGCCGCACTAGCCGCACCAGTCGCATCAGCCGCACCAGCCGCACCGACCGCACCACTCGCAATTATTTCGCCAAATGTGCCGCCCTGAAACCGAACTGATCGACTGTAGGAGATGGCTTCAGGGAAGGTATGGAGCAATGACGGGGGAGAAAATCTGGACACCTGCAACGTTTCCAATCGGTAGCACGTTTTCAATATGCATAGCGTTCATACAAGGGCCGACGACAGGCAATGATGGGGCAGCTAATGAAATGTTGCTCTACCGGCAATGTGTTCCTAAATATTATAAAAACCGTGCTCAATCGATATTGACCCCGAGCCGTGGACAAGGGTGTAGTTTCCTATTCATCTGTGGGGGGGGGGAGGGTGCTCCAACCCCAGGTTCGGGCCTGGGCCTTCCAACTTTGAGAAGAGCGCGGGCAAGGTCCGTGGAGAAACCCGTTAGCCGGCTGTTCTAGAGAAGGTGTTTTCATTTTTCACTGTTCAGGCCTCAACCCATTTTCCGAAACTGCATCTCAGGCCGTTGACGTAACTTCGTGGCAGCGAGCGCCGTTGTGTATTTATCTGAAGTCTTTTGTTTCCTTTTAGTCTCCCGATTGGAAGCCAAGCCACGTAACACAAGTGCACACTCATTATGGCAACAAAATGACCAGAGCAGCTGGTAGCCGCGAAAACAATCCAGCGCAAGTCAGACGAGTGCTTACTCAAAGTCACCACAGGTCTGGAGGCCTGCATTCAACATTATAGTGACTACTAGGCGTATCATATACGTGACCCGTGCCACAACGCGCTATGCTGCGCCGACATCGGCCGTCTCCACGCCGTCTTGTACCGCCAGCCCTGGTCTGTTTCTGGCGCTGCTGCCGGCCGTCCGGGGTCACCCGGGGTCACCGTGGAGCGCCGCCTGCTCCGGCCGGGACCTTGTCTAGCTCTGCCACAAAGCATCTCACGAGGAGCGGGTCAACAAACGGACGTTCCGGCCGACGTGTCGGTTTGTTGACCGGGAGGCAAAGCCAACACAGTTCGCGATCATCGTTCAGCCTCGTAGGTGGCGAGCGGCGTCGGTCCCCGGGGCAGCTCTGGACCGCGGGCCCGCCGCCATACGGCGGAGCGCCACACGGCTGTCTGACCTGCGACCTGTTCTGACTGACCTCTGCCATGACCCGTGGGAGACAGGTGTGTGCCGCGGCTGGTAGGTGGCGCTCTCCATCAAGCTTCAACGCAAGAGCTGTGACAGCGCCGGACCTATTGTCTTCTCGAGACGTCGCTGTCATCGATATTGCTACTCTTCCTACCAGTGGCTGAAGAGAGGGCCACCACTATCGCTGCCGCTGCTCTTCCTACCAGTGACTGAAGGGAGGGCCACCACCAATGACCCAATGACAAATGGCGGATGACATGGATCGTCTTCCCGTTGATCACTGGCGCACCTATGATGGTTGGTATGGGTCAGATGGTTTTTAGATTTGTTGGTGACAGTGCACCTGTTCTGTGCACTTGTTCTCACCGTGTAGTCAGTGCACTTGTTCTCACCGTGCGGTTAAGTTACATTTTATCCACTCTAGCTGCTAAGATGTCATACTATTCATAAAACGTCTCCCAAAACGGGCGGATCCAATTTTGCGCACGATAGCGCGTGACTGGACATATCGATTTACGCTTTTGGTAATGCGACTATTTGTTCTCCATTTCGGGCTCTATCAGAATTTGTCAATCTAATTTCGCCGCGACGTTGGTCGTCGAGATCTAGGTCTGGTCTCAGCCCATGTTCGTTGTGCGTTTTGTAATGTGAAAATTGAACAGCTTCCATGCTAAGCGAATTGTGGAGGAGAATCACAGCAGTGACGTACTTGCTGCATTTCTCGTGTTGCAATGCTGTACAAAAACTCCATCAAAGCGAACAGCTTGCGTGTCAATCCGCATGAACCTGTGCATCATGGTGTTCACATAATGACGTTTATATGCCTGCAAATTGCTTAGATCTATGATCAGTGATTGCAAAGATATTAGGCTATTGAAAGTGTGGCGGATATGTCGGGCTGGGCCGATCAAGTTTGCAGCTAAGTCAGATTCGCTCGACCTGTGGCTCTGTTCGTAATCGGCATTCTCATATGCTTCTTGTGTTCTGATGGTATTCATTGAGTGGCATTGCTGTTCTCAGATCTCTTCAAATGCATGGGGGCATCCTCAACTGTAGTGCAAACACTGGTTCGGTTACAAGGCGAACTATGCGTTATTGGTGCGTTCGAACACAAAACTGATCATCATCTTATCACAAAGGCTTCCTCGTTATCGCACATTCAGTCGCAGAATATGAGCATGTTTTTCACGTTATGAATGCTGCGTACTATTGCTGAACCACAACACATCCATCGGCCGCCCGGTTATGACTTCCCGGTGCAAAAATGGTCAGTCGCGTTCGGACAGCGCATGAAATGTACATGTAATGTACATGCACATGTACACACGCGTTCAGTAATGATTGGGTTTGGCCCCATGCGCCGATACCTCTGTACAGCTCCACACAAGGCGCAGTGGGCACCACATGCCCCTAAATAGGCAATTGGCGAAATCGGTCACGCCCCGGATTGCCAATATCCTTATCTGGCCGTTTCCGCAGCGGTGGCGGCGGCAGGCCGGCTGGCCAGCTGATCCTGGCAGTAGATTAGCGCACTCGGCGTACTGATGGCTCTGCGCAGCAATGCCAGGGATATGCGAATGACTGCAAATTGGATGTACCAGACAGAAACCTTTTGTGAAGAACATCAAAGCATCAAAAGTATCAAAACAGTATCAACAGTACAAGTATCAAAACAGCCGCTGGAACTCATACACCCACTGCATGGGTCTTTAGCGAAATTGCCAACTCGAATCCACAAAGAAGCCACGTCAATTTGAATAAGCTGTTGTACCCAGTCTCATAATGTTCCTGATAAGTGCCAGTGTACAAAGACCATCGGCAGAGGCGTCCACCGGCGTCGTTGTGCCGCATTTGCCGGTTCACCGTGCCGTAAAATTGTCCCAGATTGTCACAGCCGTCATCGTACAGTTATGGCAGCCGCCAGACAATGGACAATCAGCTGCGGGGCTTGTATGTGGGCACCATTACAGTCGGCGGGCATCTCGGCGGCGTGAGTCAACGGGAGGCGCAGCGCTCAATAACAGCGCTGATGGCACTACAGATATCACTGCAGGGAGATATCGGAATGGCCCGAAATCACCGAGCAGGAGCGTTGTCGTTTCCTTTTTGGTGGGAACATTCACGGTACGACAGTTTGCGTTCATTTGCATTTCTATCGCTGTTTTCGTTATGGACAGGCATCGTAGTCTCTTGCCGAGACGCAACAAGGCCGAGTGACCAAAGGTACTCGTCACAGCCGCTCACGGTTGGGCGTCGCGGATGGCTTGGCGGGGGCGAAGAGGAGAAAGAAGCGAGCAAACAAAGGGAGAGAGAGAAAGAGAGGGAGTAATGGGGAGAAAATAAAGTAAAATAAAGGAGAAGAAGAATAAAGAGAGAAAAAATAAAGGGGAGAGAGAGTGAGAGAGAGGAAGAGAGGAAGAGAGGGAGAGAGAGAGAGAGGGAGAGAGAGAGAGAGGGAGAGAGAGAGAGGGGGAGAGAGACGATGAGAGAGGGGATGGGGGATGCGTGGGACGGGGAGCGGGAGCCATTCAAAGGCTGAATTAACAGTAACCCCATGGCAGCTCATGGAAATATTGATGGAGTGGGTCATCGCCGTTAACAAGTGACGCACTCCAAACCCCTAACAATGAGAATCGCTGCAAAATCGTGAGGTGGCAGTATGTTTGGACGTCTCAGCTTGATCCGCTTAACACCTTTCCATCCCACCTGCGGTCTCTGGCCCTTTGGAGATTAACCTTTAGTCCCGCATGTCTGCCCCCTCCGCCCAAGTGAAGATGCTTGCCTGTCGCTAAGCCAATTCATTCTTTACTTCTCGAACGAGCATGCAAATTGCAAGGGGTGATGGCTTACCATGGCTACTGGTAATGAGACCGGCCACCGAGTCCCCTCGAAGAACACTTGTTCCCCCAGCAGACCTGGGCCCCGGGATTCCGGACTGGTGAGGTCGCCGCCGACATGCGGCAGTGCGGTGCTTATCACGTCACATTAGCGGCGGCATTGACCGGCACCCCTGCCAGCACTGAGCCGGGTCATCATGAGCCTGGTCAGCGGCGCCGATCCGGCCTAATGAGAGGTCGGCCGGCGGCGGCCCCGTCAGCGCCACGACTGATCGGTGCCGGGGCGACGCCCCTGACAGGGGTCGGTCACGCGGCCCCTGAGAGGGGCCCGCGGCGTCGGCCGCCGCTGACCCGCCCTCGGCCGGACGGGCGGTGGGTTCCCACGCCTGACGGACGCCCGGCATCGCCTGGCCCCTCCCGCCAGACCGGCCCCGGTATCTGCTCGAAATAACTGGAGCCTTGTCAGCGTTTTCAGTGCCTGGGGTCGCTCTTTACGTGCGGGCTACAAAGAGCCTACCTACACGCACAAATACAACATAAGCACTAATTATCACGCGCTCGGGCGAGGGTCAGTTTGACCCCCTTCCGGAGCTTTTTCCAAAATAACTTCGTAATGTCGCGTTGCATCCGTGGCAAGCTTTGCACGGCTATATGAAAATGAATGCGCGATCTTTCGGAAAAATAAGATATGCCTTCTTAGGTCACTGGCCTCTGGCAGGTCAAAGTCAGGCCAGGCCTGTCAGTGAAGGCAATTCCAAAGGAATCGTATGTAGTGTTGGACGAAGCCATGCAACTTGAGATGGTCTCGTAGATCATTAGGCTACTGAAGTTAGAATAACGGTTAGCCTCATTGACCTTGGGTCAGGAATGAAAGTCAGATCAATGTCAAGATCGAACCGCTTCATTACTAGATAACTTGCTTCATGAGCTAGTGTTTAACGTTTATTTGGAGTTCACGGATTACAACGACGTCAAACGATTTCTTAATTTGACTTCATGGGAATTGGAAAATGCCACTCGCCTA
Source organism: Pollicipes pollicipes (assembly GCF_011947565.3). Lineage (NCBI taxonomy): Eukaryota > Metazoa > Arthropoda > Thecostraca > Pollicipedomorpha > Pollicipedidae > Pollicipes > Pollicipes pollicipes. The sequence goes on from NW_023596576.1 coordinate 48,893,499, forward strand.
AAATGATATCCATGAACATTTTACTTTCATGGGTATGGCAGCCGGAGTAATACTTGGCGCCGATTGTAACTTAAATTTCAAAATAGTTCCGAATGTTTTTGGGCAATTTTACTCTTTGGAGATCAAATAAAGTCACTGGCCTGATGTGAACACCAGTGTCATTTTACTTAGCAGTTGTATTTTTTGTTTATCTACATTTCGGTTGCTTTCGTAAGAAGCTCAAGGCCACGGCAAACATTATCATCGAAATTTTCGTGTTTGGCGAAGACATCATAATTTCTTGTATCAACGGGATTTAGTTGGCCCTCACCTAATGTGATGCTGTGCAACTATTGAACACGATTTGGTTAGGTGGGTTACAGCGCTTTCTACCAGGCATGACCATTTCAGGGCTATGGAGTGAAGGAGCGTGGAAAATGTTGGGGCGGGGCTACACGCGCCTGGGGACCCAGCCGCCGGACTTAACTCGCGCAGGGACCCTCTGCGGGGTGTACCGCCGGGTACCAGGCCGGGGTCTCCATTCAGGATCCCTTTCAGCCCATTTGTGGCTGGCGCATGCAGCCTGTTTTTGGCAAGCGGGGAGTCGCGAGGATTCAGGATCAAACAAGACAGAGGATAAGAGTGTCGGTCAAATCACGTTTGGTGCCTTATAACACAGGAACTTTGATAAAGGCACGAGAAATGACGGAAACAAGACTAGGAAATGAATAGCTTTAGAATAACGCTGTAACTGTGTACGTGAATGCAAGTAAACAAGTTAAAATCACAGGCAAATATGCAAGAATACCACGAGAAAGGGCAAATGCATACACATATAACGATATTTCGTGAATAGCGCACTGAATAGCACGACACCTTTGGACATGTTAAAGTATTACAGGTGGGTCAGCCCGTCCGCTACAGTGCCAATTCTGACACGGCCAATCTGGCAGCGACTGACGTCATATGGACGTTTCATGACGCAGTCAAGCGTCAACGTATTGTGAAACATATTTAACCCGCATGTATCATATTTTGTGCTCCAAGCAGTCTTTTACACTCGAAGAAAACGTATTGCACGAGTTGGCTTGGTGGCAACACGCATGGACGCTCCATTCGGACGTAAGCTGGGGCCAGCGAACTCTGTCACGGTGGATTACAGGTCGGGTGACGGTTTGTGAAAGTCACTGCAGGCTTTCGATGAACTATCGTATGGGTCATTTCAGACGGATAGGGGCCATCACACAAACATACACACATCTGTTTAAAGCGGGGAAGTGGTGACTGACTGGATAGCCGGTGTCTTCTGCCCTCTAGCTCACCTTCACTTTCGGAAGTGCTATAGCTGTCCGAATTTATAAACCAATCTCCACGTCGGTGGTCGCCAGCTATTCCCTTTCTGTGGTATGTCGCGTCCCCCGCTCCAGGAAGAGGCCCATCCCGCTAGTTTTTATTGAGAAACCTCCTGTTTTTTACTTTCGTCGGCCGACACGGTCGGACCGTTCGCGTTTGCCGGCCGAGTGAGACGTCCCGCTTTATGGCTTTATTGTGGTGAATCTGGGGCCCGTTATGGATACATTTTGGCGTCCCCCGATTTAAGCGTGAACTTCTCAGGCCCGACTTTCGCCGCGCGGCCGTCGCCCTGATTTAGTGGCGACGCGTCAATGTTTGGACAGCTCCGCTCGCGGGCCGCTGGGGCCGAATGGGTTTATGGCCGCGTCACGCTACCATTGCATCCGTCTCCACAAAAGACCCGTTTGTGCCGACGACAATGGGCGGCCGTCGCCGCGCGGCGTCCACACCCAGAAGTCCGCGGCCGGACGGGAATTGGACAAATTTCACGCGTGCCGGCTAAGGGTTCCGGGCGGAGCGAGCCGGCGTCGCCCGTGAGAACGGGAGCCACGCGGAAAACGTGTACCGTAATCTGGAACCGTTTGGCTGACGTCTGTGTCGAGGCGTGTCTCGAGCCAGCGAAAGTGGCTTGGGTGGGGTCCAACGGACCGCCGTTCGTACCAGAGCTTCAAAACGCCCCGCCGCCTTCAGGCCGAAGCCGACGTCGTATATTCGCTAAGCCCGGTGACTTTGGCCGATTTGCATTCACGACAGACTTGATTACGGGCTCTGAGCGGGCGACTGATGCTTCGTAACGACCCCTAAGAAGCCGAACGGTCCGTCTAATTGGACCAGAGACGGGCTTTGAGCGATCGCTCATCTAGAACCGCGCTAAAAACAGCCGGCTCGCCGACTGCCGGCGTTCTGGCACCGACAGCTTTACGATATCCAATTGGTACAAGAATTCGCGCGACCTCACACCTTGACATCGGCCGCCGTTCAGAGTCAAGGTCGCGTCGCCGGACGGACGGACGCGGAGATTGCACCCCTAAACCAGATACAATCGCGCGACGCGCCAGACGGACGCGCGAATAAACGGCGCGAACGTCCTGGCGCGCCGGTGACGGGAGTTTTTGGGCCGAGAACCGCCGCTGTCGCGGCTCGACCCTCTCGGCGCCCGCCCTGGCTAAGCGGGTCCGAGGCAGGTCAGAGGCTGCCCCAGGGCCTAGCGCACTTGCAGTGGGACATATACCAGTGAATGGCAAGGTCGAGATCGCTTGAAAACAACTTTGTTTTATGCATGAGAAATGCTGAATGCATGAGCTACAATGCATGAAGCTTGACTAAGGTGCATGAAGTTCGCTTCCACAATCACGTGGCTCAGCAAGTTGTACCGTATAAGCATGGAGTCGGCTCAGAAGTCTGTGCTAGTTAAGCACAATGTGGTACGCGGCGTGTAAGTGTGCAACCGTATAGGAAAGGCTTTTATTGATATGCGTCAGAACGATTGACGGCCCACATAATGCGTTCAGAGATGCACACGAGGCGAAGGCACGCGGGTACGTCCTTTGGAAATGGGGGACCCGGGTATCGGGGAAAACATGGCATAAAAGCGCGCAAAAATGCTCGAATGCTAGAGAAGTTACTTACAACTGACACAACACCAGGAGTTCCCAGGGTAGAAGGTCAGGTCAGGTTAGGTCAGAGGTTAGGAGTTTATCAGGAAAAAATAGTCAATTATAGGCTGTGACTGGCTGCTGTTCAGAGGATCCCATGAGGCTCCTATCAAAGGCCCTTGCCGCCTAGCCCCTGGCCCCTGGGAACTTCTGACAGGAGCCTACTCTCGCTCTCTTTACGAAAATGGAAGGCCCTTGCCGCCTAGCCCCTGGCCCCTGGGAACTTTTGACGGTAGTCTACTCTCGCTCTCTTTACGAAAATGGCGTGTGCGCCTGATTACGAGCAGTCAGCGAATGCCCTCTTCACGCTAGTGCCACGCACCGAAGTGCCACCATAACTTGGCGAACTTACGTCCAGTGCACCTAAAGACTAGGCGAATTTGTCAGAGGCCAGGCCCCCGGTAACTTCACATGACCAAATCATAAAAAATCGCGCACGTGAAGTGACGAGTAAGTAAATTATGGCGAAACAAAGGCGCTGCAGAAGTCAAATTTGCCGCCTGTGGTGTACAACTGCACACATCTCACGAGCTTCATTCCTGCTGGTCCTAGTCGTCGTGCCCTTCGGATATGGCACAAAATGAGGCCCCCTTCTAAATATGCTATCGTACAGAGGGCTTCTAGGTATCTATAACATTTCGATAACTTGAGAAACGTTTACAATAATCATAAGAGCACAAGCCGCCTTTTTACCAGGAGCATAGGCCAGCACAACCACCTGGGAGGTTAAAGTAGGCTGCGTATTTCTGCAATATCTTCTGAACCCTTCTGAGTACACTTGCCATCAATATTGTTTCAGACGCTGTGCTTAAAAAGTCGCATAATGAAGTTTTATGAGCCATGGCCACCATTCTGGTAACGAAAAAATGCTGATTCAGTACACAAAATGATTAAAGGTAAAAAGCAGCACCACCAACACTTTTCATTAAACGAATATACTTTCTGCTCTATTTGTCTGAAGCCAGACAACTAGTACCTCAGAAACGACTTAGAAAATAGAATAGGTTGTAACGTAATCCACGATTTGGTTGGCGATCTCATCCCTGGTACACTATTAAAAGTTTGTCTAGCAAGCATTTCTTGTGCTAAAAATCGCCACTTCGTATATTTTACAATATAAGCAATCACGAGCATAAGTTTTTGAAGCATGGATGTTAGCGTGTGACACCACAAGCGGGGACGGGTCTTTGCAGTAGAAGTAGAGTCGTATATAAGAAATGACTGCGTAAGTGTTTGCAGCAGAAGTGATGACGAATATAAGTTTTTGCGCTATAAGTTTTGTCGCGGAGTACTGTTTCGTCGTGTATAAGTATCGACAGTAGAAATAACATCCCAACACCTCTGTCGATAGGAGCTTTTACTGCAGAACTAATGTCGTGGAGTCATTTAAACCGACACCGGGCGCGTGTGAACAAATTAAAATTATTAAATCTTGTTGGTGTTACAAGCCGAGCAAATACTGCCTCTTTGCCTTTTTACATTCACTGAGTCTAGCATTTACGAGAGGTGTCACTATAACGGTGTCACTACAACGGGAGGATAAGGCTGCACGCCTCTTGCGGCTTAATAACATGAAATGCGATTCGATTATTTAATACTGCCACTTCCGCATTACCCTCAGACTGCAAAAAAATGTATCTGGCTTCTGTGAGCTTTAAACACTCTTGATATTGCTTCACGAGCTGTCAAAGCTCAATCAAGCCCTAAGGACCAAAGTAGACCATTGCTGGGTCCATCTGACAATTTGTGGTACAGCCAGGACAGACGAAAATGAGCAGGAATATGGAAATGGAAAGGGAGCGTGTGTATGTGGCTCAGGCACGTCTATGTCCCAAACATGACATAGCACTTTTATGCTTAAAAGAATGGGTTAAGTCTGGAACAGATTTCCGAAGTTGGATTTCTGTGAATCGGATGGAAGATGTGACATCATTGTGCTCTTTTACGCAGGCCAGCGCGGTTAACGTTAGACTGAAGTGTAAAAGCGGTTTAATGCGGGTAATAATGGACAAAAATCACCATACAACACCTCGAATAGACTAATTTGTTATTTCTAGACGCAGCAATTCGTGGATGGGCCGAACCCTCCACTTAGCGGCCGGCTTGAGTCGAATACTAAAAATGCCATCTACGAAGAGGTCTACGGCGCTGCCAACAATGTGTGACTGCAAACAGCAAGTAACAAGATAAAAGCTTTATACATCTTCGATTGTGTTGCCCCCCCCCCCCCCCCTCCCTTCCTCCGACCCTCCGTTACTTTCTTGGTCCCTTAATCTGTGATCCAAGTCAACAAAAAGTGATTATGAAAGTCTAAAAACAAACCTATTTAAGGAGCTGTAAGTACCTAGATATGACTTCACCCCCCCCCCCCCAACTATATTTTTTTAGGCCCATACATGCTTCAAACAGTGCGGCAGTGTGGCCACGATGTGGAGGCACTGTAAACTGTTGACAGGTGCCGTCATGATCTGGAGGAACTGTGGGCTGTCGAGAGTGCAGTCGGACCAGGAGTAACTGATGGGGTCAACAGGAGATCAAAAGGCGGCGAGTGCCGGCGTTGACGTCCAACAGCTGGCCGGCACCTGCTGGCGCTGAGCGCGTGGTGCATTTGTGCCGCTCCAGCGCCGCGCGGCCCGTTCATCACACATTAGAGCGACGCATCGGTCACCCGGGCCTCTCTTCAGCTATTCAATCAAGGCGCGCCAAAGCAATCTTCAGCGCGCCACGCGGCAGCCAATCAGCGTCCGTCGCGTCCTGCGCTCGGCCAATCAGCGGCGGCTTGGCCTCCACGGGCCGGTATCGAGCGGCGGCCGCGCGCCGGTCGGAGCTCGCCGGGCCGGCGCCGCCTCCGTCGGCTCCGGTGGCTTCCCGTGCGCTCCTCGCGCACCGCAGACGCTACCGCGCCGCTTCCGCCGCGCGCGCCGCCCGACCCGCCGATGTCACGGCCGCTGGCGTCATCCGCGGACGGGCGCTGCGCTCAGCCCGCGCTGAAGACGCACGACGAGTCGGACGGCCCGGCCGACTCGGTCTCCAGGCTGGGGTCAGCTCAAACGCTGGAGGTCAGCGCCGACAGCAGCGGCTCGCCGCCCGAGGCCACCGTCGTCCGGCTCGGCCAGCACGCGGCGGAGGTCGCCACCAGGCTCGGTCAGTACGCGGGCGAGATCGCCGTTCGCTGATTGCTTCGCAGATGCCGAAGGGTGGGTCACGTGCTCTAGTAGTGTCATTGAAGTCTGTGTGATATTGCATTGTCGCTTGACGCTGCGATGGTGATGCAGGGTGTCCATGGACCGGTACAAACAAGGGGCACCTTGAAGCTCACTTGGACCCGCAATGCGAATTCGTTTGATTCGCTATCGTATTAACGTGTGTCTTATGTGGTCTAGATGTGGTATGAGGGTGCTAAAATGAATGTGTCCCATAATCACTTTTATGTCATTTATTACTCGCCGTTGTGAGCATTCACACAACCTCGTGTGAGAAGTCCCAGTTGTCCCGTCCCCATGTAATTCCCACGAGCAGCAAGCATTCAACCTTTTCATTCATGCCGCATCGAATGGTATCGGACGGTATCGAAGGGCATCGGATGGTACCGGGAGGTATCAAAGGGCATCGGATGGTATCGGACGGTAGCGGACAGCAAAGGACGACACCGGATGCCGCATTCCCGAACCTTGAGTCCAGACACCTACCCAAGGGATGCGTCGTGGGCGGATTTCGTCTCTACCTTCTTCCGCTTATGCTTGTTACCACTTGCCCAGCGTGGTGTTGGCACGGACCGCTCGGGACCCATCCCAGTGCGTTTCCCCTCCCCCTCCCTCAGACGTGTGCCTGACTGCGTCCCTGCTGGCGCCCGCAATACCGAACCAGGCGCCAAGCTTCTGTAACAGTCGGCTTCGCACGGCGTGCTCAGTAGCTGACCATCATCAATCTTGCGGGGGCACATCTCGACGGCGCGCGCCGGCGGCCGGCCGCCCTGACGCCTCGCAGCCGCCCCCCGCCCAGCGCGCCGCCTCGCCCGGGCCTGTCCAGCACGCGGCCGCCCTGGTCCCGGCTCCGGGTCAGGGCCAGGGCTGGCGCCTCGACGGCCAGGGTCGCCGCGCGTCGCTGCGAGCCAGCGGTCGAGCGTTACATCCGGCGTATCCGGCGCGGCGCGGCGCGGCCGCGCGGCGGTTCCGGCAGCCGCCACCGCTCATCAATCCGGCTCACTCGTCAGCGGCGTCGCACTGTGGCCCCGTAAACAGGGGCCGGCGGCGCGCGCAGCCGACGCCCGCCCAGGCGGCGGCCACTGCGGCGCGCCGCCGTGACCTCATCTGTGTATCAGCCGGGCCGGCCGGCCGCACCGGGTCCAGCGCGCCGCCGCGCTGACCTCTGACGTCACGCGGTCATCGGCGGCCGACGGCGTGCCGCCGGCCGCCTCTCAGCCTCGACAGACGGGCCGTCGTCTGAGGACGGCGGCGGCGTTCGCCAGCGCCCCCCCCCCCCCCCCCCTCACCTGCCGCACCGGGCCGGCGTACGCTGGCGGCAGTTACGGCGCAGTTACGGTCGGACCGTGACCGGGCCGGCTTTGTCGAGCCGGCGAGCTGCGCACACCGCCGTCGCAGATAGCGTCGCTCGTTACAGATACCGCCATACGTTTATGCACAGCATAATGGCTTCGGTCGGGCCCTGGACGTGTTATCGACGCATCGGACAGCTTCACGGGCGTTTTATGACGGTTTTATTAATTTTCTAACCACTCGTGCGGCGGCGGTGGCGCCGGGCTCGCGGTGTCGCCTTGGACCGGGCAGGGGCGGGTCACGGTCCCAGCTCGGCCGCAACGGGTCTCTAGTGTACCCCGCACCCCCGCTGCCCCGTTGCACCCTCGCACCCCTGCTGCCTCTACAGCACCCCGCACCTCCGCTGCCTTCACTGCACCCCTGCGTCTCCACTGCACCCCGTATCTCCACTGCGTCCGCTGCCTCCACTGCACCTCAGCGCCTCCACTGCACCCCGCACCTCCACTGCGTCCGCTGCACCCCCGCATCTCCGCTGCCTCCACTGCACCCCCGCGTCTCCACTAAGACCTCGACTCTGAGCTCGACTGTCGGAGGGTGCTGCCGACTCGTTCGCTCATTGCTGTCCAAAGGCGACATGCAACTCAAAATGTTGGGAGAGCGTTAGAAATTACCGCAATCAGCGCCTTTTCCCAATTTTCTGCGTCATTAGTCCCAGAGGAAGCCCCATGTTATATCACCTCATTCAGGGGTGTGCTCAAGGGCCAACTGCGACCTCAGCATTCGTCAAGAAACGTGTCTTTACCTGAACCGGACCCACTTCTCTCTCAAAGCTGGAGATGAGGGGGGGGGGGGGGCGGGCTGGAGCCCAAATTGGAGGGGGGTTAGATCCCCTCAACTGAATAGGAAACTGCATCCTTTTGGACAGCTTATGGTTAATATCTTTTGAGCACAGCGAAATGGTGTACGGGGAACACTTCCGGTTGAATCCTCACTATTGCGGAACCCTGCATACTCCTCTGTCCCCACTCACTTCATTGCTGAGAGGCAAAAGCGCCAAACTGTGCTGAGAATGGGGACCCGAGTCTGGAAATCAGCCCATGCAAAATCCTGAGCTCAATTTGTCGTCGAATTTCGGCCGTACTGTTTCGAATATCAGTCAAGGTGTTCTACAGCTTCTTGTTGCTTTTGACTTCGGCGCTCGCCTTATGCTCAAGATGCAAAACGTTGGGGCTCAAATGCTCCATAAGTTCCTGCTGTCCAATAACAATAACAAGCCAATAACAAGCCAACACCAAAGCCCAGCCCTATGATGAAACGGCGTCACAACCCCTAACCGTTTACAACGCATCGTGTCTGGTACTCCGTCTCAGTGCCTGGATCCAGTTGCCTTCACTTCAGATACGGTACTTGAAACGCTTCTTCCCCTTCTGGTGTTTTGACAGATGCATCCCGCCTATAACCGAGGCTTCCCAACCCGTCCTGACGCTTCTAACATCACCACAGACTGCGGCATGCGACAGCGAGGGGAGAGGGGTGGGTAACAGCCGCCCACCTTTCCGGCGAGACCCGCCCCCGGCGCTGGTCCCGTCTCAACAAGAACTTTACAGCCAGCGATAAAATTGCCGGTCTTACTAAGCCAATTAGCAGGCTTCCGTGACGGGGCGATTGTATCGACGCAGTGCGCGAATGGCATCCGCGTGCTTGCATTAGTGGTGCTCTCCCGCCGGATGGCAGAGCCCCCTGCGGTCGTACACCGAAGCTCCGAGGAAGTGGTGAAGGCGGGGTCGAGTGGTGACTGCTCGCCGACGTCGGGCGGCGAGTTTGTGGCGGAGCCGCCGTGTCGTATCGTTGAGAGCATCTTGGTAATTTTATCCGCCGATAATGACGTTGATGCCAATGGTTGACCATCTTATATATTTCACATCCTTTAATAAGCTGTATCGGTTGACCAGTGCTCAACCTCAACCAGTGCGGGTGAACTTCCCTTCCCAATTGTTTTAACGCTTTGGATCAAAGCTCGTTTCACACCCAGGGAGCTAGGTGGAGAATACTAGACAAACAAAACACAAGCGCACGTCGGGCACGAGCGACTATTGCGCGATCAAGTTACCGCAGATGTACGGGTGGTAGAGTGACCGTTATATGGGGGTTCTTCTTCAGGAATGGAGGTGGAGGTGTCGTGCGACAGCACGGAGCAGCTGACAGAGCGGTGCTCGCCGCCGCCGGCGGCCAAGCTGGCCGGCGACGGCGCTCTCAGCGCCGCCCAGGACCCGGGCATCCGCCGCTACCGCACCGCCTTCCGGCCCGACCAGATCAAACGGCTCGAGGCCGAGTTTCTCAAGGACAACTACGTCAGCCGGCCCAAGCGCAACGAGCTGGCCACGGAGCTGGGTCTGGCCGAGGGCACCATCAAGGTACGGGAATAGGGCACCGGGCACTGAGAGAGCTGGGTCTGGCTGAAGGCACCATCAAGGTACAGGAACAGGGCACCGGGCACTGACGGAGCTGGAGCCTGGCCGAAGGCACCATCAAGGTACGGGCATGGGTCACCGGGCACTGACAGAGCTGGGTCTGGCTGAGGGCACCATGAAGGTACGGGAATAGGGCACCTGGCACCGACACTGACGGAGCTGGGTCTGGCCGAAGGCACCATCGAGGTACGGGAATAGGGCGCCGGGCACTGGCAGAGCTGGAGTCTGGCTGAAGGCACCATCAAGGTACGGGAATGGGTCACCGGGTACTGGCGGAGCTGGGGCCCTGGGCATTCACGCTGAGGATGGGGGGGGGGCGGATCTGGTCCGTAGCCGATAGACACCATTAGGGCGCGGTAGGCATCTGGCTTCAAACAGGCATACTGCCGGATAATAGATCTCTTGTGACTGAACCTACTCGAAGAGGACTTAAAGAAGCTCATTAAATAATGACTTCTCGTCTTTCGAAGATATTCGTGAAGCACCTTTCGACGTTCACTTCCCGCGAAGCAGTCCCTTCACGACACAATCTGGCGTTCCGTCATGTGAATGTGAGAATATCATAGCTGTACCTCCGTTGCGAAAATACTCAGTTATGTAGCTGCAGACCGGATTGGCTTCCAGTCTACGATGGCTTGGTTTTTAGCGTGTGCCACGGTTTCTTTTTTTTACAACCAACACGGCTGGGCACTTGAATGTGTTGAATTATCTTTGTTCCTACCTTATTCTTGCTATGATGTACGTCCCTGAATGCCTTTGTTGGGGCTGCTGTTGCATTACAGCGGTAGAAACCGGGCCAACGTTACCCGATAACGTTAACGTTGATAATAACAGGCGTAACGCCAACAGATGTTTACCGCTGTGAAAATCGATCCCAGGCTTTCCAACCCATGGTCTAACGCCATGGGATACTCAGTGGCTGGCGCGTATATCCAAGGACTGTGTTCACTTTCTTAATGTGTAATTTTGGTTAAGGGCAGTCCGTGTTTCGTAATAGCAATGTAAAAACAACTGCGCAGAATGAACGCGGCTGTTGACGCGCCCTAAGCCTAACTGACAACAATAACGATGTAATACAAAGAAAGCGTAACTTGGTGGCTTCTGTTCAATCAAACACTTGGTCCCTCCTCACGGAGTGTCCGGCGTGTTAGCGGGTGGTCAATTTTGACGGATATTCTGCGTGCCGCCAGGTGTGGTTCCAGAACCGACGCATGAAGCACAAGCGGCAGCAGATGACAGCCTGGCCGCTTGACCCGCGCTTCACCGACCCGGCGCTGGCCGCCATGATCCTGCAGGCGGCCGTCGCCTCCGGCACGTACCCGTACGGCGGCGTGGCCGGCCTGGCGGCGCCGCCGCTGTCCTACTACAGCCCGCTGGCCGGCTCTGCCAAGTGTCGCTTCTCGCCGTACGCGCCGCTGCCGGTGCGGCCGCAGCCGAGCCTGGCGGCGGCCGGCTTCCTGCTGCCGCCGCTGGACGGCTGCCGGCCGCCGCCGCCGCCGGCGCCGCCGCTGCCGCCAGCAGTCAGCGCCGCCGCCGCAGCAGCAGCCGCCGCCGCCCTCTCGCCGGCCGTCTCCTCCGAGCAGAGCAGCTTCTTCAGGCCGTTTGAATCTGTCGTGGCTAGGGATGGCCGTGAATGATGTTTAGTTGTCAGCTGTTTTGCCTGCAACGAGGCTCTACCTCCCTTCAAATTGTGTTGGCTGGTGTGGACAACGTAAGTCGCTCATTGGAAATCGCGGGCCCGGATTTTGGAACCCATAGTGGCAGAGGGCGGTGGCGAAACCAGCTACCTGTGATTTAGATCAAGCGTGATATCTGTTAATAGTCATTTATGATCTGTATTGTTGGATATCGTGAAATAAAAACCTTGATAGGGTTGACAGAAGTCGGTTTAAGGAAGTGCTTACTTGGCGACTAACCCGAAAAATTTGATGTCAGATTGCGTTGCATGCATGACAAAGTATTGCCTCCGCAGAGCCAGGAGGAAGCACGCGGCCCTTCGAGATAGCGCGGTGCGGCCAAACGTCGCCATCTAGCATTCGTAGGCGACCACTTGTCGCATATTCTGCGGGATTTGTACGCAGCACAGTCCACTCTGTGGGCCAGGACACCCTGTAGCCCCCCCCCCCCCCCTCTCACCCCGAGACGTGTGTTCCGACGGCACCACGGAGCCAATTGTACGGTGAAAGGGAGTTTGGGACACGATTAATTTCGGCGCTGGCTGGCCGGCCGGCGGGGCCGCCGCGCCAGAGACAATGCGCTGGCCGCGGCTGACCGGGCCGGGCCGGCCGTTACGAGTCGGCCTCCTGTGGGGGCGGCAGCTGCTCCCGGGGTGGGCACCGCGGCAGCGGCGGGGGCGTCCCGCCGGGGCCGGGACAGCCTCATCAGCGCAGAGGTTATGATGTCAGGCCAGGGGGACACAGACAACCTCATCAGAGCAGAGGTTATGATGTCAGATCATAGCGACATGGACAGCCTTATTAGCGCAGAAGTCGTGATGTCAGACCAGAAACACAGAGAGAATATCCTCATCAGTCCAGAATTTATTATGTCAGACCAGAAGGATACAGGCAGCCTCATCAGAGCAGAGCTTATGATATTATACCCGATGGACACAGACATCCTCACCAGCGCAGAGATTATGATGCCAGATCAGAGGGACACAGACGGCCTTATGAGCACAAAATTTATTATGTCAGATCAGACAAAACATGCAACTCAATCAGAGTAGACGACAAAGGCAAACTCATGAGATCAGGATCATGAGACTGGGTAGTCAGGACATGACATGAGACTGGGAGACGGGACATGAGATCATGAGACTGGGCATTCATACCATAGCGGGACGCAGTGGGCAGTCTGACCGTAGGGCAGTCTGATTGCGTGTTTGGTCAAAATCAATACCCGTTATCAGATGTGACGGAGCCCACGCAGACCACATCACGAGCTGCCAGGTGTGACGGAGCCCACGTGGACCGCGTCACGAGCTGCCAGGTGTGACGGAGCCCAGGCAGATCGCGTCACGATGCTTTCCTGGAGTGGGTCACGCAGCCGAACTCAAACGACGTTGACACAAACTGCCGGCGAAACCCGAAATAAGACACAAGAGATTGGGTTAAATCACACGGCGCTTGGAGCTGTTAGATGCTCCATTCAACAAATTTCCACTCTTACGGTGCTGTTTTGTGATCTCGAAGTATGAAAATTTTGCCATCGGCAAACGTCTTTCGTTATCTTTCCCTATTCCCCAAAAGTGTCCCCAAATCCACGTTCATGGTTGTACAATGCCGCTGCCAATCGCTGGAAGAAAAGGAAAGCAGTCACTCGGCTACATCTGATCGCAACTTCGTCAGATCATCGTTATTAAGCACTGGTCAGCGGTCGATGGTGATGTCAGATCATGGCCATTGAGCACTGGTCAGCGGTCGATGGCGATGTCAGATTATGGCCATTGAACACTGGTCAGTGGTCGATGGCGATGTCAGATTATGGTCATTGAGCACTGGTCAGTGGCCGATGGCGATGTCAGATCACGGCTATTAAGCACTGGTCAGTTCTCGATGGCGATGTCACATCATGACCATTGAGCACTGGTCAGTGGTCGATGGCGATGTCAGATCATAGCCATTAAGCACTGGTCAGTGGTTGATGGCGATGTCAGATCATGGCCATTGAGCACCGGTCATTGATCGATGGCAATACGGCGAACATAGTACGTGTCTAAGACCATTGGATTGGCCACAATTTGAAGTTCTGCGTTTTCTGTCCCATCGGCCCTGGATTTTTTTAAAATTTGGTTCAGATCATTCTAAGAAGAAGGCAAAACAGAACCAGACCATCGTGGAAATTGATTATATTTTTATATTACCACAGGCTGTTTCTATAGCCCGGCTAGGTGATTGTTAATGATAAGCTCTCACTGCAAGTGGGAAGACTGTGTGCTCTCGTCCCACCCCGTCCCATTTTCTACGCCAATAAAGTGGTAACATCAGCCATTTGCCTTCCGGCTATTCAGCTTCAATGTACCAGTGGGACGCTGATAGCGTATCAAGCACGCAACGCTGTAATCTGCGGTGACAGTAAGATCTAAACATACGACCTTGTCAACCATCCGAAACGTAATTTTACACGAGACGAGACAGCCTTATTCTCCTGACCCATCCGACAGCAGAATCGCTGGACGCCGTACAGCCGCCGGGCGTGTGACCCGGCCAAGACGGGCGGTGGCGTCCGCGGTCTGGTCCGCGGTCTGGTCCGCTCCCGTCTGGTCCGCTTCCGTCCCCCGCCGCCGGGCGGCCCGGTCCTCGCCCGGTCTGCTTCGGTCTGGTCCGCTTCCGTCCGCCGCTGCCGGGCGGCCCGGTCCTCCGCCGTCTGCGGCGGGCCGGGCGGTCCCCGCGCCGGGCCGCCGTCGTCCGTCGGCCGCCCGCCGCGCCACGATCGCCGTTTTATCGCCGCGCTGGGGGGCGGGCACGTGCAGGCGACCCGTGGCCGGGCGCGGGCGACACGCGCTGAGATTTACGTGTCGCCCACCCAGCTGCAGCGCATTGTCACCCGGCCTGGCCGTCCATTACCCGCTGAATGCGGGCCATGATGGCCCGGCGACCCGCTGGAGCCGTCCCCTGGAGAGGAGCTGGAGCCATCCACTAGAGAGGAGCTGGAACCGTCCCCTGGAGAGGAGCTGGAGCCGTCCCTGGAGAGGAGCTGGAGCCGTCTACTGGAGAGGAGCTGGAGTCGTCCGTTGGAGGGGACTGGAGCCGGCCGTTGGGGAGGGGCTGGAGCCGTCCGCTGGAAAGAAGGAGCTGGAAATAACCGAGATGTGCTGAAAATGACTTACGAGGAGCTGGAGAGAAGCTGGAAAGGAACTGAAAGCGGCTGAAGACGGCTGGAGATGATGGAGAGAGCTGGGGATGGACTGGAGAGGAGCTGGAGCAGCCCTCAGTAGCACTCTTACTCGTTCCAGCTGGAACAGACCGGACCGGATGAAGCTCTTGACGATCTTGATGCAACACTTCCGTAATGTCCATGCATTCACCACCGCACTCTGGAAGCAGCGCACTGCAGAAAGGAATTTAAAACCACCTTCCAAATATAGCCTACGGCCTCGCATGTAGTAAGTTATTTCCGAATGACTGGTGGCTTAGGCTCGCACGTTCCTCACGATTACATCCCTGGCACTACAGCGTCTTGAAAGTTAAAACAACATCCATGCACGTACCCGCATCATCTTGAGAGGCGCCCGGGGGCCCGCGGACTCTGGACCGCAAAACAGGCGGCCAGTGCTGACCGGCGGGCGCCCTTTACTCGCGCCATGTTTGTTTTTGCTAACCTCGCGACAACACGGAGGCCGCGTTACCCGGCGGGCGCGATGATCCCAGGTATTTCGTCACAACGCAGACGTCACGCTAACAATGGCGCCGTTCCATAAACTATTACGAGTCGGATCATGTCATTGTTTTACGGACTTGAATCAGCTCGGGGAAAAGCCGCCGCGCATTTCGATGACGTCACTAGGGTATGCCAGCTGATCAGGTCGGCGTCCCGTGTTTGTTTATTTGCCTTCATCTCCGCCGCTGCTGGTCATTTCCGGCCGCCAGCATGCCTGTGGCAGTGAAGCGCCCCGTCCCGGAGGGGTCAGCCTCGGGGGTGTCGCGTCTTCGGCGGCGACTCCTCGCAGGGGTGTCGCCTGTCCGGCGGTGACTCCTCGCAGGGGTGTCGCGTCTTCGGCGGTGACTCCTCGCAGGGGTGTCGCGTGGCCGGCGGTGACTCCTCGCAAGGGTGTCGCGGCTTCGGCAGTGACTCCTCGCAGGGGTGTCACGTCTTCGGCGGCGACTTCTCGCAGGGGTGTCGCGTCTTCGGCGGCGACTCCTCGCAGGGGTGTCGCCTGTCCAGCGGTGAGTCCTCGTAGGGGTGTCGCGTCTTCGGCGGTGACTCCTCGCAGGGGTGTCGCCTGTCCAGCGGTGAGTCCTCGCAGGGGTGTCGCGTCTTCGGCGGCGACTTCTCGCAGGGGTGTCGCGTCTTCGGCGGCGACTCCTCGCAGGGGTGTCGCCTGTCCAGCGGTGAGTCCTCGCAGGGGTGTCGCGTTTTCGGCGGTGACCCCTTGCAGGGGTGTTGCGTGTCCGGCGGTGACTCCTCGTGGCATTTCTCCACTTGAACTCGGTCACAGGGGACGAGCCGGGCCGGGCCGGGCCGGGCCGCGGGGGTCAACGGCGGGCCGCGAGGGTCAACGGCGGGCCGCGAGGGTCAACGGCGAGCCGCGAGGGTCAACGGCTGGCGCAGCTTTTACGGCCTCATTACAGCCGGCGAGCAGGGCTGGTCTTGTATGTCGCCCCCGACAGCGACCGCTGGGAGGAGCGCAGCGACCAGTTGCATAAGATAGGCAAGCCGTATTGTTATACAGTGCACGCGCCGTAAAATCATAAATCTCGTGTTCAATCAACGTCAGGGTATTTATTGGCCGCCGCGTGTTTTGCACTATTCATGTCGACCAGGCGGTTGCAAAAACTGCACGGGATAACGATTCTTAACTGCTGAATCTGTCATGCATGGGAGCGCTGGGTGGCCCGGGAAGACCGAGGGTGCGCCGAGATGACCTGCGTTCTGAGCGGCTGCCTCCAGCCAGCGGCCTGACGTTAGCCGCTGCCCTCCAGCGACAGACGCCGCCGCCCTCGTAGAGGCATCCCAGCGCGCTCGTGTTCGCCCTGAGGCGGACACTCTTACTGACTTTTCTTGGACGCTGTGATGTACCTTTATGTTGGATGGTACGTAGAGAAAAGTATTTACATGCGAAATGAAGGACAAAACCAATGATAGGAGCATTTTAAAGTGTAGGTACAGTGGTGTGTACGCCAAGCGCATTGGTACGAAGGCGCAGATATCTCTCTTCAAACATCCCGTAAACCATCCGATCAGTTTATTTGTTGTTTCTGTTCTTGGCAGTTGAGTCATATCTTTTCTACTCATTGGTGGGTCCCTCCATCTGCATACTCCCAGTGTTACCGTATGTGAACCATCCGATCGGTTTATTTGTTGTTTCTGTTCTTGACAGTTGAGTCATATCACTCCCACTCAATGGCGATTGCTCCCATTTGCATAGTCTCAGTGTTACCATATCTAAAAGAGAAGATCATATTCGCATAATTTAATATTAACACACCTCGCCAGGCGCAAAACTAAAGGCTTTTACCTGCGACAGCTGCACAACTTGTGCATGTTTGACATCAAGCACACCAAATTTTCCCCCGTTGTATGTGGGTGCATATGGGTGAGCACATACGTGTGTGTGTGTGTGTGGGGGTGTGTGTGTGGGTGTGTGTGGGTGTGTGTGTGTGCGCGTGTGTGTGTGTGTGTGTGTGTGTGTGTGTGTGTGTGTTTTGCGTGCCTAGATGGCTGCAGTAGCTGTAGCCATGATCCCTGCCCGCTGGACCGACGGCTTCCTTCTGTGGTCCGCCGCCGGGACGGGCGTCACACGTAAATTATTACGTCACGCTAGATGACCGCGAAGGCACCCCGTCGTCGTGTTGACATCAAGTTTGCTCGGCCGTCGAGTGGCAGTGGCACGGGCGCGACATGCACACATCATGAGCAGGCCTTGTCTCGCCTCCAAACGCGCTCTGCTGTGCTAACCAAGCTTCGTTTTGGGCTGTTCGAACGGCGCCGGTAGTAGTGCCAGCGGACTGTAAGTTACCATAAATGCCACTGAGTAATTTCATATATGCCTCACTCGCGCGCATTTGCTTATCGTTACTACTAACAGGAAATTGCCGATTCTTCGTGTCGCATTTGCTCTTCTTTTACTCAGCCATTCACATTTCTTAGGAGGGGTGCTGCAGCGGCGCAACGTTATGTCCCTAACATGGATGTTAATGTTATGTTATACGTGCCACGGCGCACAGGGACAGGCATTTGCTATCGCCCAGTCATCAGTGAAAAGGTAAATGTGCACGAACGGGTTGTGAAATGGCAGTGTCTATTCTTCTTGGAATGCATACACCGAAGGTGTGAACTGTGACCAGAGCTCGGCTATTATGGTTCGGCAGATGTACCTTACTATCCGATGTAGTTCTCATCAACGCTTGATCTTGCTTCCACACATCGATTCCTTTCCCACAAGATTTAGATCAAGAAACACAACATGGTATTAGAAAACTTCAGGGCATAGCTAAGACGAGTAAACGAAGCAGATTGACTACGAATTTGTTTTTGTTATACCGCTCGCATTCCATACTTGTTGGTTTTCTGACGAATCTTTATTTCATGGCTTCGTGGCTTGTATTGTAGAAGTACGAGCAGCATCCAAACCAGCCACCAACCCACTACTAGCCACACTCATCATTGCTAGCACATGTCGAGCTCACTCATTCACATTTCACCTGTACAGTTGCCCAAAAAGAAGCCAATAAGCTGATTATGGCTTGAGGGCCTATCTGATTATGTCACACCTTAAGGCTTGATTTATCTTCAACCTTGCATTTATGCGATGTTTAAGTTCATCACGTAGGTTTATCGTGGGTATTGTACTTTTCATCACGCAGCGTTCCAAATCAAATAAAAACCAGCCGCAGAACCGCCTAGTCAGTCAATGTCTCACCTGTCCAATAAGCTGATCATGGCCAGATATATTTCCTGATTATTCCAGCCCGCTAATTCTGACACCTTACATTTATACGATGTAAGTTATCACGAAGATTATCAAGTAACCTTATCACGAGGGAGTGTGCTATTCATCATGCAGCGTTGCAAATCAGATAAAGATCAAACTTCAACCGTCCGGCCTATCACCTTTTCATCTCATTCTAACCGTCTCACCCACCATGCTCCACCAGCAGGCTCCCCTAGACAGCGCACCAATTGCCCCAGCCGGGGCCGGGCCGCTTCCGCCGTCGCGCCCGGCTACCGATTTTCCCGCCAGCGCGCCGTCTCCCACCAGATTTGGCGCGCCGTGATCGGCGACGATTACGACTATTCCGGGCCATTTCTCGGCGCCGGAGATGTCATTATTCTCGCGCCAGCCGCGCCATTTTCTCGCCGCCGGCTCCCGCCGCCTGAGCCTGGTAATCCCTGGACGCCCATTACCTCCAAATTGAATCTGTTATAACACAATTAAGCTGAAGCCAGAGAAAATTAGCCTGTATCATTCGGGATTATTATTTAATAATTGAATATCAGTGGGTCGTGTCGGGGCTGGGGCGCGCTGAATTGTTAACGCGCTGACACTGCAGAGAGAGGGAAGAGGGCCGTGCGGGGCGGCGTGGTGGCCAGGGAAGGGTTACGCCACCTGCTGGCCTTGTCCACAGACAGCCCACGGCAGAAACCTTGGTCTGCGAAAGGTCGTGACATGGGGCCGAAAAGATGCTGCGCTAGAAAAGAAAAGATTCGCGACACCGTTAATTCTATGGAAGAGAGCTTCGATGACATCGTTGCCACCTTCTTGACCAGCGAAAGCCAGTGTTCTTTGATTTATACCGCTTGAATGTCAAAATACTGCTTTGGAATGGCTGGAACAGAATAGAAAAATGCAATATTTTAGCAAAAAAACCTGGGAAGGGATGTGTTCGGAAATATAAAAAAACGCTATTAGAGTTCATCCTCACTCCGTTATTCTGGGCACCTTTCATTCCGTTCCAAGTTCCAAGTCTTTCTTGCTGAGTTTCGTCGGCATGAGCACTCAGTGGCCACAGCAGGTGGATACACATCTCAAACCCTAAGCCGTCCCCTTCACAGAACATGCAACTTATGCTTGGGCGACTGCCTAAACGGTCCAGTCTGTAGGCTGACTGCGATTTGCCAAAATACTGGCATTTGTTAGTACTACATTTACTGGGCTACTACGACCTACCCTGCGGACGGAGTGCGTTTTTGCTCCAATACGATTTGGTAAGTTTCTCACGTGCAGTGGGGTCTCTCCAGCGACCCGCAGGCCGGAATTCCTGTCACTGTCAAAGCTGGCTCTGATACTGCAGACGTCTCTCAGCGCAACAGCTGTCGGCGGCGGCTTCCGAACTGAGGCTCGCGTCCAGACGTGCACCAGTGAACTGGTGACCCCGCCCGCGCTCACACGCGTATGATCAGAAGGTGAAGTAAAGAATGCCCATGGATTTACCGTATGGTCCCGCTGCCTGTGGGTTCACCCGATCCACGAGGGAATCTGCTTCGCTGCCAGGGACGAGGCGAGTAAACAAATGGACAATTGTTAAAGCGATCGGCTGATCAGTGGCCCTCAAACTGGCGGCTGTGTTACTACTGTGCCACTGTAGCCCAGCACCGCAGCATCCGTGCCATGGTGGTGATGTCGCACCGGCATACGTCTATGGGCTGTACTTCAGACTGTCGACTAGTGAGCATTGGCAGCTCCTGGCACCAGTCTGTAGGCTGCACTTCGGGCTGCAGACTCGTGAGCATTGGCAGCTCCTGGCACTAGTCTGTAGGCTGCACTTCACACCGCCGACTTGTGAGCATTGGCAGCTCCTGGCACCAGTCTGCAGGCTGCACTTCACACTGTCGACTTGTGAGCATTGGCAGCTCCTGGCACCAGTCTGCGGGCTGCACTTCACACCGCCGACTTGTGAGCATTGGCAGCTCCTGGCACCAGTCTGCAGGCTGCACTTCACACTGTCGACTTGTGAGCATTGGCAGCTCCTGGCACCAGTCTGCAGGCTGCATTTCACACCGCCGACTTGTGAGCATTGGCAGCTCCTGGCACCAGTCTGCAGGCTGCACTTCACACTGTCGACTTGTGAGCATTGGCAGCTCCTGGCACCAATCTGCAGGCTGCACTTCAGACTGCCGACTTGTGAGCATTGGCTGCTCTGCGTGTTCGATTATTAACAGCGCCCGGTCAATGCCGAACACCGCTTGAAAGTCAGTCTATGCTTCGCATGTAACTGCTCCGCGGACTTTTCGCCCTTTTGAGTTTAGTTGGCTTTACGGAGAAAACAAATTGCATCAGCATCACAGGCTCTTTTGAACGTGACATAAGAAGTTCATGATTGGAACGCATCTTTTCGCCACACAAGGAATGCTGTTACGGGATATCGTTTCGTTTCAAGGCCTTCCGTGTAAGCCTGAATGTTGATCAGCATCCGTATCAATCTGTCATATATCTTCGGCTCCTTCTTGGTAAATTATGGCATGCAATACTGTCAACAGAGTAAAAGTATGCCTCATCCTTATGACTTCTTCTGGCGTCCAGCGAAGCCGTTATAAAGGCTCACCCCACACGATGCCCCGGCGGCACAGGCGAGCTACTCAGATAGCTTTTTTAGAAGCAGCACATCTGCCATGCTGGCAAGATATCACGCCACCATGTTCGTCTTATAACATCGATTTTTCAAAAGGCATCATATATTGAGCGTGATTGGGAAAGCAACACCGCAGAGCCGTGCACTTCGACCAATACGCTGCAGGCGTGACCGGCGGCTCGGCGGTCCGCGCCTCTCGTGCGAACAGGCGGGACATCTGGCGGAGGGCAACGGGCTGGTCGGGGCGCGCAGCGCTCTTACTCTTCTCCAGTTGATCATTTTGTCTGCACAACTGTGGATGCTTTTGAACGCCATGGGAACCGTGATGAGCTTGGGAACTACATCGAGGCTGAATGCTAGGGTTACGTTAGGCGAACAACCTAACCTATTTTAGAATACAATTGATCACCGGGGGGCCAAATCGCCTTGAGCTTTTGATCGACTGGCCAACGTTTGTCGTACGTTTTAAGTTTCGTGTTTGCTCAGGCGTTACACAGGAGTAAGACCAGGCGGAGTGCTAAACTTGGCCCTCCCGCTTTTTGTGGAGATTTAGCATTAAGCTTTTGGTGTTTATGGAAGGAAACGACTTAAAAATAAGGTATGACCCTCCCACTTGATAGGACATTCGTACGCAGGATTCGTGAGACACCCTGACGTACAGGAGGTTTAATCATATTATCGCTTAATGCACAGCATTACATGTCTTTCTAGCAATGCTGTGCAGCATTTTTATAACCGTTTAAGTATTTTGAAGGCAGAATTGCGGTCTGGCTGTATTTTACAAAAGTGTGCGAGTTGCAAGCCTGTATCCGTTCACGGGTGGAGAGGAACATTTCGAAACAAATAAAAAAACAGCAGTTACTCTTCACGACACTCTACCGACACGTTGCCTTGGCCGTGTGTCGCCCTATCGCTCCGCTGGCAATGCTCTCACACAATTACGCTCCCACAGCAAATCATGTCGAAAATACTTTCTCTCGCCATGCGCAATCGAAAAGGGACGAGCTCAGGGAGAAGTGTTTGTTTTACCTGGTCTTTTCGCCTCGTCCACCTTCCGCGACCAATCTGAACGTCTGACCGATATTTATTACGTATGTGCCAAGGTTTTGCATTGCTCGTGCGTTTGCCGGTGGGCGGCCCGTGTGCCAGCTAGCTGTGCTCTTTGCAAGCGCGTTTTAACGAATGTTTTCTGCGAACAAACGCAAAGCTGCTTGCGTGGGTATAGTCGACCATGTACCTCCCAATGCCGAGGACCAAGCACCATCGTTAACTAGCCTCACTATAATGTGGGCTGCCATAAAAACATCGTTTCAGTGGTCATTAGCTGGTGTTGCCGTACCTGCTGCTGACCCCAGCAGCCACCTTTGTAGGCGGGTGGCGCCACAGAACACGTGCGGCCCACCCAGCTCGCCTCCAGAGCCACGGCCTAATCCAAGTGGCCATTTACGGCTGAAGTCCCGATCGTTTAACAGTGACCATTCCCAAAACGCCTCCGATTCTTTACAGCCGGCCGAGTCACCCTCCGGCTCTGTTTTGACGCCCGTGCAGATGCTCTCGCGACCCCGCGACAAACACGCGCACAATGCCGCGCCCTTATGAGGACGTCCCGCGGCATAACGGCGCGCGCATTGTCGCCGCTGCCGCACGACCGGGGCCGGCGCGCAGCGGCGAACACGGTGGCGGCGTGTAATGACGCCGGCTCCGCTAACAGAAACATTACCTGGGCGGCCGTCGGCGGCGGCGCGGCCATCTGCCGCGCTCACGAGCCGCTCAATCCTCCGCGTGCGCCCACAAATTCATTCCGGGCATTATTCGGCGGCCGCTAAATCTGGCGGGGCTCTGGTTTGCCAATCATTTAGCGTTGACTGCGCCCCCCGCCGGGGCCCGGCCAATATCTGATACAATCATTGCGGCTCCCCCGCGGCGCGGGCCGGCCATATTTACAGCTCTTCTATTGGTTTTACGGGCCGGACGCGAGGCGGCGGCCCACCCACCGGCGGGCGGCGGCGCGGCCGGCGCGCGGCAGTCACCTGCCGTAACGGCTTGGAGGGCAGCTCGGCCCAGCGCCGAGCTAGGCCAGTCCCGCTGCCGGCCCTGACACACACGCGCACGCGGGGCGTTACGGTGAGGGCGTACCTGTTGTAACGGCTATAGGAGCACGCCCAAAATTGTGAGGAATAAACCCGCCTCTTAAGTCCCTCGCCTCTACGTACTTAACTATGGGGCTCATGTTAGACTTTCAGGGAAAGTGGCAGGGTTGTGGCTCCTAAACCCCTCCCGCCCCCTCCCCCCCCCCCCCGCCATTCCCGATTCTCACACCTGTGACCAACATGCCAAAGCATGGCGTAGCACCTGAGGAAGACTAGAGGGCTAACATGTCACTGATTTTACAACGTCGAATCTGAACAAAGCTATCGCCGGTTCCTACCAAAACACACCTCAGTGGGCGACTGAAGACCAGTGAGCTTGTTAAGCGAGGACAATGCGTATTGTGGGTGATCCTTCAGTCATACCCAGGTGGAGGTACCCATCGCAAGGGACACAACCAACGGAGGTGGAGGGGGGCATGGATCTTACCCTCCCCTTCCTGCCAAGACAGAGCTCAGTTTTTCTCCACCACACTATCAAATCATACTGACCCAACAATCTGACGATCCAAATGTCTTGAATTTGCACCTCATCAGCCGCCATGGGCAGTGGCATGCCGTGTCCGACAGCAACAGTTTCGTGCCAAGGTCAGCGGTTAGCCGAATTGATATGTACGTGATATGTACGGTGCGAAGCTGAGGCAATGGTTTCCGATCTCGGAGCAAACCAAGGTTGATATCTGATTGATGCGTTAGGAGCGTACCTAGGAGTACCTAGCGATGTTTGTGATGTCTATAGTCTGTTCGCAGTGTATAGATGCTGCAAATGGAACGGAGGCTTAGTCATAAAAAATGACGTACACCAGTCGCACGTCCTGGCAGGTTCCCATCGCTCCGTAAATTCTGGCTGTGCCCCTGGCCATCACGCTCCATCACTATTGAACCTGCAATTGTCACTTCAGACATTCAACTTGTTATGACAAGTCCCATATGGATGTACCCTACAGAAAGCCAATAGGCGTGCTCTTCCCGTGATCCGAGTTGATTTGTTCCACTTGGACAAATGCTTTACAAAATTTTGATTGGTAGAAAAGTGCGCGGTATCGAATAGCAGGTCACTTTACCAATGTCGATTACTGACAGACTCTGCATGACAGCATGACTAACCACGCACTGTTAAAACAAATTTGATTAAAACTTGTGGAATATCTTTACTTCTTTTTTTGCAGTCAAACATCATATTTTTTACTCGCCAGATATCATACCGAGCGTATGGTGTCTAATGCCTAAGCGGGCGCTGGGCACTTGTTTGTAAATCCACATAAATCCCCCACTCATCCCCATATGTGTCCCTGTGTATGTCGCCACTAATCTCAGGAACGACTGTGCGGAACACGTTATCATTTGGTGCACTGATGCATTGGATAATCGGAAGTATTGCTAGGCTATCACCATCGTGGTGACACTGTTCATGTGCATTTGGACGGCAGACGACAGCCGCGTAGGCGGCTTGACTGAACGGACTTAATGCTGAAAAAATTGGTTTACAACGAATCGGCGAATCGTGGCGGATTGCAGGCGACGCTAATAGTCACACCAAGACAAAGAGCAAAGTTTTTTTCTCGATCCAACAAGCTGTGGATGACGTACCTTGTGCTGATAAAACGACTAGGAAGCATGCCTACAAGATTAGTGCGATGCTTATGACAGAGGAGTAATTCAGGGTCGAGCGAATAAAGTTAGCATTCTAAATGAAGCAGAGAACTTCATGGACTGGATAGACCCAAGGATAGCCATATGCAATGGTTAACGGTTGAGTCGGTTTTTATTTGGGGAAAATAACGCATATGCGTGTGGGCAATGGTGAGACGTCTAGGAAGCGTCGAGTAGATAATTCGCGAAATACTTCAAATTGGTACTGCTCTTGCTTCATTTGGTCACAACGCGCCCCATCCACGTTTCTTTTGCAGGTATCAATGTTAAAGAGTAAGCTTGTGTATAAATTTCCTGAGACTGTTCAATAGCTCAGAACGGAAGTGATGAGAAACGCAAAGGGTGGGACCGATTAGAAACAACCGATTAGACAACCGATTAGAAGCGGGTAGTGGGTAGGTATGAGCACAGCCCGATAGGTAGCAGAAGGATTGGATAAAGGAACTCTCACCCGTGCGGTCTCTAAGTGAAATGAATCATCACTGCGCAGTTGTCGACAAGCGCGGAGTGAGGAGAACCGGCGCTGACCGAGAAGTGGAGCGTTGCCTGATCGCACAGAGCGAGGACCAAGAGAAACAACCCGGCCGAGGACCGCTGGCTCCGGCGAGGACCAAGAGGAACAACCCGGCCGAGGACCGCTGGCACCGGCGAGAACCAAGAGGAACAACCCGGCCGAGGACCGCTGGCTCCGGCTAGTCGGCCTATTAAAAAGATGCTGACGCACGGTTTTTACCACCCGCTGAATTGGGAGCTTAAGGCGGCGCTTACAAGCTTACAGGACCAATGAAAGACTGTGGAATGCGTTGGATAGCCTGTGCAGTTACGGGTAATGGACACTGATGCGAGCACATCGACGAGGGAAGGGTGGCGGGGGGTGGGGGGGGGGGGGGGGCAGGCACAGAGCGAACATTTTCAAATATACTTTTGTCCCGCCAGAATTGAACTAGAGCCGCAAGCATTACACAGAGGAGAGATGGTACTGGTAGCCATCAGCCGCCAGGCAAATGTTGTGCTTCGAACTTGTACGGTTTTGCAGCTCGTAGGGACAGAGTCCCCCCCCCCCCCCCATTCCGTTTGTGTGCTTAATTTTCAGAGGCCTTTCAAGGCGCGTTTCTGTGACGTACTGAAGATATCTATATGATTCTTACCCGATATCGTGTTCTCATTTTTCACCAGATCTCCTCTGACTTCTAGCAACGTCAGATAACTGAGGTTGCAGTCAGTAGCAAAGCCAATGGAGAGGGGTGTGGGGTGGGGGGGGGGGGGGAGGCGCCTTGTGGCCGAAGTCTCCAGTATTTGTTGGCAGTTTAAGACACCTATGAGCTTCTAAAACCCATGAACGTACGCTCGAGGCATCAATATGTGTTTACTTGCCGAACAAGAACTCCAAAATATGCCTTTCATAGCAACGAAGCGGGCCATCTATGGCCTGACCTGCCTTCTTCCGGGAAAAATTCTGGCTTCTCCACCGGCCGCAGCAAAAGACGGCCGGCATTCGACAGTGCTCCGCCTGGCTGGCGGAGGCGGCCGCCGGAGAAAGTGGCCGGTTTTAGCGCTGCGGTGCGAATAATCGGCGTCATTTCTTCAGCGACCGCCGCATTATTTGCTGCCAAAACATTGGCTCCAAGCGCCACTGGCCGCCCATTATTGGCGAATTAGTGCGAATTATGATATCAGCCTCCCGTTAAGCCGCCCTGTTTGCACTGGGGTTATGGCGCTGGCGACGTCGATAGCCGGACCAATCAGCGTGAACGTCACGTATTTCCTGCTGCAAACAGCGCCTCAGCACGGGCGTCGGCGACCGCGATGGACGTTTGTATGCGGCTCCTGCCAGAGAGTTTCCTCCCTTCAGTCCGGCAACAACGCTGGCGAGGGAGAGTCTCATTGTGCGGCGCTATGACGATCCGTTTCTGTCCGAAACATTCTCTTGACGAGCAGCGGCCGACCGGGGAAGCCTTTAGCAGTCATGACTGAGAACAAGGCATAGGCTAAGTTTGCACTTGTCTGAACAAAGGGAGAATTTTGCGGCTTTGGTGGCCAGGCCAGCTCCGGTCCGACGCAAGCCGAGCCGGCCAGTCACGCTTTTGTGTGCTTTTATCCTTGCTGTCGCTGACGTCACCGTCATGTGATAATCAGCCCCAGGCAGCGCCGTAGCACCCGTCTTGGAATGGCGTAATGCTTGCAAAACACCTGCATACACGGAGTATGATGAGGTGCGGTTTTCCGGTAACAATGAAATATTAGTCAGATTTGAACTACCCTATTCGATTGGCACGAAAATATAAAATGTGCGAGTGGCTACAAAACTGGCACAACACCGGTGAACTTTGCTTTGTCAGAATCTTTATCTCGACTGTACGGAGATATCAAAGTGAGTGTTCCATATTTACATGGGGTTTTGAACTGTAACAACCATCCTGAAGATTGTTCGGTGCTGTTCACAATCCTAACCTTCTTAAGACCTAAGCCCATCTAGTTTCTTAGCTATACGCCCGCGAAAATGGAGAAAGGTATATCGGGGAGAGTATTTCAAAATTACCTTGGCACTCATGACGTCATAATAACGTCATTAAAATCCTGCCATTCCATAAGACATGCGGTGATGAAGACCAAGAAAAACATATTTGTCGAGGCGTTCCGATCTGACGTTCGTGAGGGGCCGGGAACGGCCGCGATTTCCATATATAATGGCCGTCAACTGGCTCTCGATCAATGTCGTGCAATGTACGATGACGTAATCAAACCATAACGCAATGGGTAGCATATTTACTAATCGGAGAAACTGTGCTGCCTAAGCCGTTTTTTCCAGCTTAAGTATTCTTACAGTTATAAGTGAGCTTGTTCCATCACATTTGATCCTTGCTGCAATGTCTTCCCATGTGAAATATTCCCTTTAAGGACTCCGCTAACGTGGATCAGAATGGGCTAGCAAGCTGGATTAACATGGCTAAGCCTTTCCAACAGGAGATGTTCGATATTCTGATTAGTGAAGAGTGATGCAAGTTATGTAACGTAGTTTTGAACATGGGCGCTTGCAAATCTTAGCGACAACACCTTGATGTCAGGCGTTGCAGTCTCCATGGCCCGCGCAGCGTCGATTCCGCGACTAACACTAAGCTGTGGCCAACGGGTAGACGAAAATGATGACGCATTTGAAAGAAACGCCTTTTAGCGCTTTAGGACAACAAACATACATTTAGAAGAAAGCTGGGTGTATATTTCAGCAATGCGGTTTTCAGGCTGATGAACTGAACGGATTAGTCTTGACAGCACGGCGACTTGGTGTAAAGCTGGAGGAGCAAACACAGAATCTCTATTTTTCGCGTTGCGTCAGGTATTAATCTGTTTAGAGGACAGCCCCACAGTTATAAACAAAAATACACCGAGCCTTATATTTGAAATGCATGAATTCATTTTCAAAGATATTCGGGAGCATTACTCAATGATGGTCGCTCTCACGCGCACGGCACCCGCCACCTCATCTTACTTGCAGTGGCCAACGCCGTTCGGTTTTACGGAAGCTGCAACCCTGGCTATCGCTGTCCTTGCTTCCGAGATTATGGGCGCGTAGGCTCAAACCTTTAGATAATTTGTTTCACTCGTCAATTCTGTAGAAGAATAAACATTCCCAGGTAAGCATGGGATCGCCTCGTTCTTCTTTAATTCATTTCGACTCATATACTGAACACTAATGAGACCCCTCATTTCTCTCCGGGAACGGGGCTCCCTTGAGAAGAACACAAGGGGGTACATTAATGTTCCTGGTCAAGGGCTGAAGGGCTATGCCGGCCCACTGCAGAGTGTTTTCCGACTGCCATTCTGGCTACACGAGGAGGGATCCCCTGGCCGATCTGGAGGCATCCAGATCGGCCAGGGGTGCAGGGGTGCATCATATCACATTGGTCCACTCCCTGACGCTGAGGGCCTTCTGGTTCGCGTAGACCACAGTTGCCCCTGGATCGACGCAGGGACCCCAATTGACGCACAAACATCCCTGATCGCCGCAGGTGGTCTAATAAATGCCGCACAGGCTCCAGTTCAGCTTAATGGGCGATGCTGAACTTTGGTTGGAGGGCCCACCGTTCGGTACTGGGGGACCTGGCCAGCACAGGACCCTTCCATTGCTTCAATGTTAACAACCATCATAAACTCTCATGTCTCCTTTCATTGACACACGCAAGATTCATTCAATATTCATTCTCCGACACACGCAAAAGGCCCTCTGTCATTCGTGGTTTCGTCCCCGTCCATGTTGAGCAAATCTTCCCCTGACAGATTCGAAGACCCATGTTGACACGGAATACCCTGTTAGGCACTGCGGGCCCCTTAACAATACAGGAGCCCCGCATTGCTATAGCGGCCCCGACCAATGTAAATCGCGGGCCCGTCCGTGTCCCTGCTGGGGAAATGGGCCCCCAGAGTTCAGACCGACTCGGAGCCGACTGTTCGGTGTTTGTGATCTCTGGCCAAAACAGAGGATGCTTCTTTCTCAGGGGTCCACAACAGGTGCAAGAAGCCCTCGTACTGACATTCGAGATCACGGCCCTAGGGGCCGTGACCCCAAAAACCCTTGAGGTGGCCTTTAGCCAGCCCTTTGAGTCGTTCAACCTTCTAATCGTGCCCTTGATCTTTGATTTCAAGAGACCCTTCGGCCGCTCTTAGGCCCCCTCAGACATCGCTCCTGGCCGACTCGGGACCATTTGCCACCACACAACCCCTGTTAGGCACTGTGGCCCCTGACCGACACAGGACCAACACCTGACCGATATTGCGTCAGGCACCCCGAACATTGCAAACGGCGGGTCCCGGCCTGGTTCCTGCTTGGAAAATGGGTCTCAATTGCTAAGCCGGACATGAGGCCAACTGTTTGACTGCGTGCTGTTTACTCCCTATCATTTTTGTGTAGCGATAATAACCTTAACAGGAGCGCCCTTAAAGAAGCTCTCTGACTGAAAGCTCAGCTCACGACATTACGGGTGGAGGGTTTAGCCCAGGTCCGATCAGGGCCCTGATCTTTGGTCTCGGGGGGGGGGGGGGCTTCGATCTTTCCCCGGACCTCCTCAAACAAAGCCCGTGACCGATTAGTGGTCACTAGCTGACACATGATCCCCTGTTAGGCAGTGGGCCCCTGACCGACACAGAGCATTCTGCTTTGTTTCAGGGACACAGACCAACGCAAATCGTGGCCACCAACCTTGCATCTGCTTGGGAAATGGGCCCTCAGGGTTCAGGTTCACAGGGAGTCAACTACTCGGTGTTCGTGGCCTCTGGCCGACTTAGTTACCCATATTGTCTCAGGGGGTCCCAAAACGGTGCAAGAGGACCCCTGGCTGATATTTCAGGTGACGACCATACTGGTCGCGATTCTTTATGTGACCCACAGCCAGTCTTTCAGGCCCTTATACCCTTCAACCGGTACATTGATCATCGATTCCGGTGGGCCGCCCGGGCCGCTCTTCGGGCCTCATGGAACACTGCCCTTGGCCGGCCCGGGACCCCTCGCAAGCACAGGCCTCTCTGTTAGACGATGTGGCCCTCAACAGATACAGGAGCCCCGAGCAGTGTGAATCAATGACCTGGGCTTTGTAGCTGATTTGGAAGTGGGCCCTCAGACCTACATCGACTGCACGGTTCTAGTGGTGCCTGCCCGACACATAGACCCATGTCGACCTGATCGGCGCAGAGAACCCTCTGAATGTCAGTCGAGGGTCCGTCCCTGCAGGCCGGGACCCTGAATAAGATTTCCACCAGCCACCCGCGCAGTTATACCCTCCAATCGAGTTCTTGATCGTCGGACCCGGTGGGCCCTCCAGGCTCTTAGGGTCTCCTCGAACACTTCCCCCTGGCCGACCTGAGGTCCCTTGCCAGCACAGGGCCCCGTTAGGCGCTGTGGGGTCCCGACCGAAGTAAATCGCTGCAGGCCAGATCCCCTGAATACGACCTCCGGCCGGTCTTTGTGACCCATCGGGCCCTTAAATCGGGCCCTTAATCGTAGGTCCTGCAGGGCTCTTCGGACCCCTCGGAACCCAAGGGGGGCATGTGCCCCCTGAGCCACCTCTACCTGTGGTACTGAGGAGGGGGGGGGGGGGGGCAGCAAGTTCCATGGCACCGCAATGAAGCGTAGCCTCTCGCTTGACGAAATCCTGGATACGCCCCTGGATGTACGCATCTAGGCGCGCGCTCTCAGGTGCCAACCATGAAACGTTCGGCATTTCGCATTTAAGTGTTTTTTGGGGGGATTCATGTCAGATTTTGGCAACCAGGGATATAGAAATATAATGTCAGTTGAATGGTTTAGATGACGTTCGCTTTCTACAGATCACTAGGCCAGTTCAACTCTGTTCGAACAAACAGGTAATAAAACACGAAACGAAATTTTCCCGACGGGTCTATGACAAGCACCTTCTGTGCCTCACACTGCTACAATACGCCCCCCCCCCCCCCAATCCGGGGTGAGGCTGACCTCTTTTGACCGGATGCCAGCCAACGTTTCCTTTTTCGTCGGGCCCAAGCGGCCGGCCCTTCTGGGCACCATGCCCGGTGCGGCTGGATTACGATTCCGTCACCTTTCTCTCACCTTCGTGGCGATCCACGTCAGGTCATGCCCAATAATCAGACTGGTGCTAATCTTAGCGCATGCGAGGATAGAAAAACGTGTGTAACGCCCCAACCAGCCAGGACATTGAACAACATGGGGTAGTGTATCTATCATTTCTTGGTTTAGGATCCCTCTGTGCAGGAAACTTGTGATTTAAGCCATTTAATCCGGTTCTTAACGTGAGTGTTCCACATTTGCATGGGGCTCTGAACTGAAGCAGCCACTGTTAAGATCACTGGGTGCTGTTCACAGCCCTGCCCTTCTTAAGGCCGAAACTTTTCTAGTTTCTGAGCTACGCGCCAGCAATAAAGGTCAAGGGAAATATAATTGTCGAGTCATTCATATCTGGCGTTCACGAGCACGATTTCCAAATAAAATGATAGTCATTTGGCTCTCAATAAATGTTGTGCAAGATACGATGACTAAATCAAACAATAGCGCATTGAGTAGTATATTTACTAAATAGAAGAATTGTGTTGTGTAGCGCAGCATTCTCAACTCAAAAGTATGCCAATAGTTATAAATGAGCTTCTTTCATGTTATCTCATGTTCTCTTCAATATCTTGAAATGAGGGTGTTCCCTTTAAAGTAATGGGACCTGCCGTAATATCGCGTTTTGGTTAGATATGCAGGAAGCTGCTTCTTAAGTATGCTCCTGACGCATCTAGTACCCACCTTTCTGCTTGGCGGAAGTTTTCTCAGTAGGCTGTAGTAGCTATAGATTTTGTTCTTGTTCTAGCGCTGGTCCCAATGGGAGTCGAATACCAGCTGCGACGAGTTTCTCAAAGTAAGCAAAGAAACACGGCAGTATAACTGTGCACTGTGGGAACTACGAAGCACCGCCGCTGCTTAAGGCCGCCGCCGTAAGTGTTGTGTATGCATTGGGATATTGATTAATAAATTATTGTTGTTTATTAATCGTGAACTAGATTTGTGCGTCTCGTTAGTTTGGTATCGACCACATGGTCAGGCACAACGCCGCCCATCATAGCATGCTTCTAAAACTTTCGTCTAGTAGAATGTGCATCTTCTGTTTATCTTCAGACATCATCATTTTAGCATGCTTTGAGAATTTTAGTTCTGACAAATATACTTGTGAGAAAACGTGCCGAAGATGCACCCACGCATTTCACTAGAGTCCTAGGGCTTTCTGCTTTGAAAAAGTGCCTTCCAGTGGTCCTTCAAAAGAAGCAGTGCCGAAGTGGTGTAGTTTTGCAAAATGAGTTGGAGAAACAGTGAAAAATTACGAAACATTCTTCCAAAATACGCCAGCAAACGGATTTTTCCCGGACTTAGCCCACTTTCTTCCCCAAGGAGGGGGTGGGGCTGGAACTGAAATATGGGGGGGGGGCAGCATCCCAGGGGAGTAGGAAATAACACTCCTGCAGTGACCCTTGCGCCTAAATTGTTGTGGCAGGCATGGAGGTAACCACACCTCTGGGATTTTGAGGGACCAGTCATGGTTACGGGGGGAGTTTAGAGAATATAACGTTTTCATGTTAGATTGTCAGCGCCAGATTCCAGGCTGCCCCAGCCTGAAATCTGGCGCTGACAATCTAACATGAAAATGTGATTTTAATGTGAAGACATGAAAAACATCCCCTTTTTACGGGAAAAAACTAGGCGAAGGGGGAAGTGGTGGAAGATTTAAGTACAAAAGTGGTAGCATTTTCGAGTTCGGTGACCTTCAGAATTGAAAAATGCTATTTTGAAGCATTGTAAATATTTTTTTGTGTGCCAAAAGGCTTCACATCTATTCTAGCGATCTCTCTAGTGCTTAAAATTACCATACACGGACAAAGCGTCGGAGTAGGAGACCTATACTCTGAACAGGATGTAGACAAATGTTATTTGAGGTGAAATTGCACATCATGAGGGTTACATTCAACAGCCTTTCCCAAGAGCTGGCACTGCCGGCACGACAGCGCTGCCTCATGCGCAGCGACGTGCGACACGGGCCAACTTTCAGACAGGGTGAGTTGCTAATTGGTGCGAACGCTACATCATTGTATGTCTATGCGTGCTTACATTTCATAAAAGAGCGGGATTGCAATGCATTGGTATGACCTATGTCCGCTTGTTCCCGAAGGCATGTGGCTTGACTTGCCCATCCCCTTTCTAGTATCATCTGCATGACACTCACACAGGTCATCAGCTCGTCAGTCACACAAGGCGCCTGCCTAATACCGAGGCTGGAGCTCTATCAATGTGGCTTATCATTAAAACAGCCGCCATAAAGCAGCTGGGCTAGTGCGTAAGGCACCTGTAGGATTATTGGCGGCAGAGCTGCACGCGTCACGACCAGTTGATTTCTTAGGCTTTTAGGTATCCATGGATTGCATTGCCGCAGAGTGGCATCATTGAGCGATGCTTCTAAAACAAAAAGACGCGTTTTGAACGCAAAGAGCATCAGGTTAGCTATGGCTTCTTTCCTTATAGATCTTGTCTGTAACCGATTTGAGCACCTGCAGCGTATTTCGTCGCTTCACAGAAAAAGGACAGAGAGGTGAAACACACAAAAAGGGAAGTAATAGCTTATATTGCGCGGGGCATAATCATCACGATACCGTCGATTCTAAACACGCAGTGATAAGTGACACCGTTCTCAAAACCTGCAGTCATCTGAACACTGGCCCAATATGGGCACTGTGGCGGTCCTGTCAGCTTCGGCGGCCAACTTCAGTGGCCCCGGGTCGCAGTCCTAACACTACGCTGCTCTGCCCAAGCCTGCCTCTCTACCACATGAGCACGGCGGCATGCCATGGCTTGGTTCAGCACCACGTCACTGGGTCAGCAGCCAGCTGCTGGCCCGAAAAAGACGATAAGGGACTCCGAACCGGGTCGGTGCGCGGCGGCATCTGAGGCACTGCTCGGGAACAGCAGGCCGCGCGAAATTAGGTCCTCCCGAGGTTAAATAAATAAAAGGGGCAATAAATTAGGTGCCGCATGCACTGGACCCCTCGAGCATGTCCACACAAATGGGAGCAATGTGTTTAGAGGTTATACATTTGCAATGGTACACTGTTCTGAGAAGGTTATACGCGTTACACATACGCCTCATTGAGAAACTCACTAGGAAGCAACGCACGTAGCATGCTAGAACGACCTCACACACCACATGGAATGGCACAGCTACACAACAGCAGGTGTTCGCGCACAGTCGCGGGTCACACGATCTCTCACGCCAGCCATAGCACCAGAACATTGCCATCTTCCCAGCAGAGTGGCACGGTGGGCGCCTAAACTATAAAACGGTCCCGATATCACGTCAGCGCTGAGTAAACGCAGCATCAGCAGCCCGCCCTGTGCTCGCTGACAGGAGAGTCGGGCTTGAACGGTCTGAAGAAGCTGCTCTGCTCGGAGGAGACGGCCGGCGAGAGGGCGGCGGCGGCTGCTGCTGCGGCGGCGGCGCTGACTGCTGGCGGCAGCGGCGCCGGCGGCGGCGGCGGCGGCCGGCAGCCGTCCAGCGACGGCAGCAGGAAGCCGGCCGCCGCCAGGCTCGGCTGCGGTCGCACCGGCAGCGGCGCGTACGGTGAGAAGCGACACTTGGCAGAGCCGGCCAGCGGGCTGTAGTAGGGCAGCGGCGGCGCCGCCAGGCCGGCCACGCCGCCGTACGGGTACGTGCCGGAGGCGACGGCCGCCTGCAGGATCATGGCGGCCAGCGCCGGGTCGGTGAAGCGCGGGTCGAGTGGCCAGGCCGTCATCTGCTGCCGCTTGTGCTTCATGCGCCGGTTCTGGAACCACACCTGGCGGCACGCAGAATATCCGTCA
This sequence comes from Pollicipes pollicipes, assembly GCF_011947565.3. Lineage (NCBI taxonomy): Eukaryota > Metazoa > Arthropoda > Thecostraca > Pollicipedomorpha > Pollicipedidae > Pollicipes > Pollicipes pollicipes. The sequence continues at coordinate 48,928,856 of NW_023596576.1, forward strand.
AAATCGACCCACTTAAATCATGCTACCAATTCTTGAGAGATGGATAGTGCAGGTGATATGGCCGTATATTTCCAATTTACGGACTGTTCCGATTTTAATTAAGCGTAATGAGATGTTTTTAGGCACCAGGCGACTTCCGTTGTGAGCAGTTGTATGGAACTGTAGAACATACCTGTGGAAGGGAAGCGGAAAAGTGTTCATGGCAAGTTCAAAAATGAGTCTGGAAAAGTGCATGAAAGCAAAACATATCATGACAACGTGAAGAGCTGACTAACACGGATGATGCCACGGCAATTGATCAGGCGAGTAAACAAGGTGCGAATGGGGCAACTCCCCGTCCCCACACTTTCCCCAATTCTTCGTGGTCGGCCAAGTCTCCCGATGTTCCCTGTTCTTCCGTTCCACGAGGGGTCTCCGACCTCCACCAATAAAGTATCCAGGAAGCTTGCTGCAGAGCATCAACAGTACGCAAATGACGAGTATCGCAGTGACGTCACTGCCGTCTAGCCGCGAAAATGCAAATGTAAACAAACTCGATAAACGTTACAAGCTCAGATTTAAGCAGAGTGGATAAGTGTCAAATTGTAACGACTTTGGCGCAGTTTTCATTCTGTTCAAATATTACATGAATGGATCTAATTTTGAGTTGGGCCACCACCCGCGTTGTTTATTCACACATATCTTACACTTGACCTTATATGTACGAATGATTTTGGATGTGTCAACTACTGCAGTGCATTTCGTATGCAAACCCCTGGGGTCGTAGTAAATTAATTTCGTTGGCTCTTTACCGAACATGAAATTTTGCAGTATATGACGTTTGACTTGATTTCGCGACTCAATAGCAACGCTGTAATAGACTGATAAGTGTATTCATAATTATCGCTGACCACATGTTAGTCTGCAATGATTCGTCTTCCAATTTTCGTAGGCAAAAATGAGCATTCGTTGGTAGCGTCCTGTTATGCCACGTTAGTGATGCAGCAGTGACGACGTTCCTGTTCATGAAAGGCTGACTGCCTGTCGATGTATGGTAGTTGAGATATCGTGCCTGAGATCCCTTTTGGGTGCGCACTGCTTCATTTCGTTTTCGATATGGTTCTGGGCCTTTTAATGGAGGTGCGGTGCTCTCTGGCGCGTGAAAATTGAGCTCCCTCGCTTTTAGGGGTAAACAGTCGATCCCACCGCAGCCTTACCAGACACACTCAGAGCTACGGCCGCTGAAAAACTCTGCTGCCATCTAGGATTTGCTTTTGCTTACACGCTGGCCAATGTCTGATGACTCAGGCAATAGAGGACACAGGGTTGGCGCCTCGGATCCCAAAAAAACGCGTGTCATTTTTTGTCCAGCGAAACTAGGGCGGCGCGCTGACCAGTGGTGTGGCCAGAAATCGAATGGGTCGCATTCCCCGATTCTGTAACGACGTTAGATGACAACGATAACATTTTTTTTAGCTCCTGGTCTTGAGCTAAGTTCGGGGATTATCTTGGTATTCTTTCTCCTTTTATTTAAAGCCGTTCTGTACTATTATTCACAACACCACCAGGTTGCGTTACATCTGGTGTGAAGACGCTAAAACTGCCGTAGAGTGGTCAGACCAAGGCTATTAATGAATGAAATGTATTCGATCTATGGAATCAATTCAGTCTAAAATTATGCATGCGGAAATGCCAGAACATAAAACAGCTAAAAATGACTACGAATAACAAGTGGCTCGTCCAATCAACGGTTCAACCATATCATGCTCGCCTTTTGAACAAAACAAGTTTATCACTGTATCATTTTTTTTATTCATACTGTTCTGCCATGATCCCTTACCAGTACACAACAGCGGGGGATAAATGGCTTTTGTGAGAGGGTCGATTTGGAAACCTCGCTAGGTTAGCAAACACTGAGGTTGGATGAATCACGAATTTGATGTCGGTGGGCATGGGGCCCACTGCCGCGCCTCAAGCGAAACATGCGACGCTTATAGCAGCACCTAGCGCCGTCCAGACGAAGGTCGTCTGCCGCGGACGTCAGTGGCCGGAGGTTTTCGACCCAATGAGAGGAAACGTCGCTGAATATTCGGGGATCAGAGCCCGCTCTGCTCAACTTGATTAACATCAAGTTTGCGCGTACTGGACTGTTTGGAGCTGCTCAAGGCCTTGACCTGCTTGAACTTTTGTTACATGTGCTCTCAGTTCCAGTCTGAAAGGAAGCAGCGGTGCAGTGGGAACAGTGAACAATGAGCCCGGCACTTGCCGATCAAGCGGTCTTGAGAGGAAGATGCCGGATTCGTAATCGAGCGGCACGGGCCAACAAGCTGCCGGTGAACCGTGTTGTAGCTCCGTGAAGACGTAAATCCCTAAGCCCTATCTAGTAAGAAGGCCAGGGGCAAGGCTATCCCACAAATGGTCCGTTTTTAATAACATCGCGCAGGCTTTTACTGAGGCTTTATCATTCCGGCTAATGCTCCAGTGCTGACATCCACGAATTCGGATAGAAGCCCGTTTGTTGGCGAATTTTGATGGTGAGCTCCGTCATTTTTCAGTATTCAGCCTCCTTCCCCACTCATTTTGGAACCCTACGCTTCGTCATATATGCCCTTTACTCCAATGTGGCTGCAGTCTAGTTCCAATCTAGATACTGCTGCCGTGTGTGTGTGTGTGTGTGTGTGTGTGTGTGTGTGTGGGTGTGTGTGTGTGTGTGTGTGTGTGTGCATGGGGCAGGAGTGTTGCAGCAGGGCTAGATGGTTTTAGTAAATGCACAGAGTACCTATTCCTGTATGTGCGTACATCTCTCAGTTCATTGGCATAACCTGGAGAAATCTGCTGATGACCTCATCAGGCGGGGCGGATCTGTCACTCGGCCCTGCGTTCACCTGGACTCAGCACACCTCCCGTACCTTGATGGTGCCTTCGGCCAGACCCAGCTCTGTCAGCGTCAGTGCCCGGTGCCCTATTCCCTTACCTTGATGGTGCCCTCAGCCAGACCCAGCTCTGTCAGTGCCCGGTGCCCTATTCCCGTACCTTGATGGTGCCTTCGGCCAGACCCAGCTCCGTGGCCAGCTCGTTGCGCTTGGGCCGGCTGACGTAGTTGTCCTTGAGAAACTCGGCCTCGAGCCGTTTGATCTGGTCAGGCCGGAAGGCGGTGCGGTAGCGGCGGATGCCCGGGTCCTGGGCGGCGCTGAGAGCGCCGTCGCCGGCCAGCTTGGCCGCAGGCGGCGGCGAGCACCGCTCCGTCAGCTGCTCCGTGCTGTCGCACGACGTCGGCTTCGCGTCCTCTGGAAGCAGCACCACCGCCAGTCAGCCGGACGACGGCGGCTGGCGCGGGGCTCGCGCGAGCACAGGTGGCGAGCGAAATGACAGCGTCTGCAGTCCTCAGAGGGCAGGTGGGAACACAAAGGAAGCGTCCAACTGCAATAAGTGCCCATTAGACTAGGACGAGTGTTCGTGTTACTGGCCTGTGTACCGCCTGGTAACTCGACCTGAGGTCGAACATTAAATGGCCGTATACGAGGCTGCTAAAGCAAACCAGCCATAAACTGTAACGGGAGAGGAGCTGCAGTACAGCTGATTACCGGCTATCACATCCCCTACCGAACAACACCGAACACACGGTGCCAAACCGCGCCCGCCTGGCTGCTAGAGTCGCCTGGTAAGCCGCCTCGCCTGAGAAAAGTGCATGGACAGTGGAGCTGCTGGGACCGCTGCGTCATACATCTTGGACAGATCCATGGATTTAGGGTTAATCTGTGGATTAGAGTAGAATGAATCCCAAAATCCTCAAACTTCATGGATTAGTTTGGGAAGGATGAATAAGGTAGAGGGGCCAAAAGGGTTGGAACATATTGAGCAACTCCATGTTAGGTTATGATATGTTAAATGTGCCCATCGACGTTAAATGTGCGGAGAGATGATACATTGTGTTGTAAATTGTGCCGAGAAGCGATCAATTGATGGATATCATCTTGAAAACGTCTTCGTTTTGATGGACGCGACAAGGCCGGATTAGGAGCACATGCAAAACTGATTCGCAGGCGGTATAGATTTAAGGTCGATTCAGGTAGTTAGATTTAACACTGATAGTGGATTGAACTATACTGGATGCTGGAGGTCCTTTGCATCAATTTCATGCAGGCGAACGTATGGTCTTAGTTTCAGAAGCACTGTAAGTGCCTCCAATCGTATTGTTTCTAAATGCCTCTAAGCTCTAAACCGTACATCCCACGCAATTTGCAACCTTCGGAAATTGTGAGAATGATGAACACTTTTTCTGATTACTGGTCACTTCTTGTCGTTTGTGATATATCCCATCAACTCAAACCCCATCGTTCTGGTGGCAATGAATCGACGCTCAGTTGGGAGACAGCTTGGCTTCCATGCGGGAGACCCGGGTTCGATTCCGGCTAGCGCCCGACATGAGAGCGCTCATTTGACCTCTGTTGTCGCAGACGCTCCACAGAGAGCAGCACAGCAGCACGTGCTGCGCCGCCTCTACAGAAAAAAAGACAGAGACGAAGGTCGAGTTTTCTGGCGAATACGAATGAATGTGGCAAATGGATTAATACATCGATTTATCGTAATAGCTATAGGTAGGCAGCTTTAATTGATTGGATTAAATAATACCTAACACCGCAGCGCGATATATCTTAGCATTAAAGAAGCTTTGTCTCCAAGATGGGACCAGCAGGTTTCTGAGCGAAGCTTCACCTTGGGGACAGTGGGTTCCTGGGCGGAACTTTCCATGCACCTCTGAGAGAGGGGGAGGGCTTCGCTAACCCCGCTCCCTGATGTTTCTGGGCCTCGGCAGGGCGTCTATGGACGTTTGTGTGGAATCTACCTTAAATCCTGATATGCTCACGATTATTTGTAAAAACGTTCCAGTTCTGGATGGACTGGTGTCCAACAACCCGTAGATAATTGAGACTGGACGAAGTTTCTAAAAAGACCAGTAAGCTGAGCTCATACGTTAGGACTGATAAACGTGATTGCTCTAACTGAGGGTAATGTTAGTAATTCCGTAATTGCGTCACATCGAAAAGTTTCCGATGAATCCATTCCGACTAATTATCACCTAGCTAACACTGTTCACCCAAAATACCGAGCTAATAACTAACAATTTGGAGACAGATAATAAATTTCCAAAGCCGAACAAGTTTTTGATCGAATTGAGCTATTCGCATTTGTGATCGATACTGAATCTGTAATAGTCTTGCATACGCTGCGCTTATATCATACGCACAACCATAGGCATATATCGTTGAAAATAAATCAATATTCAATTCATAGAAGACACGTTTTGCATATTGACAACTCTTGCCGCCATTCCCGCACCCTGCTCTGCACCATTTGGCATGTTAGCCTTGGTCCTGTATCGCATAGCATAAGGCAGATACCGACGACAGGATGTGGCCTATCAAAAGTTGTTATGGAAATAATGGTTGCATCAAGATAAACTACCTCTAATCACTGAACTGCTTGCTTGACGCATTACAGACCGGGTGGCTGTCCGAAGGAAGCACAAATGTACTATCGGGGGAAAATCGCTTTCATTGCATCGTCATCCGGCCACTCTGCGCGGTTACCGCCTCGCGAGGGCTTCTCTATTGACACCGCGTCTTCGTACCTCGCTCAAACATGCCCCATGCCGGCACGATTAGCCCCCAGCGGCAAAACACGATAACGACGTGAAACGAACCCAGGCACTGTCACCAGCGTAACAGGCGTCCTGAGCCCCGACTGCCGCCGCGACAGACTACGGAGCGGCGGCGCGGCGGCTCCACTCGCCTGTCCTGTCGCTGGGTTTGGGCGGCGATCCGCTGCTGTCGGCGTTGACCCGGGGCGGCAGCCGCTCGCCGGGCCGCGCCACCTCGGCCGCCGTCGCCGAGTCGGGCCGCTCCTCGGCCGGGGCGCGCTCGCGCAGGTCGCTGTACGCCTTGAGCAGCTGCAGCGGGTAGGCCGTGTCGGCCGGCAGGAACGGCCGGAACGGCGCCGGCTCGGGCGCGCCCGGCTGCTGCGCCATGGCCCGTCGACACTTCCGGGCCGGCCCGCTCGACCGCACGCCGCGACCGCCGCCGATTGAAGATGGCCCGCCGTCGCGCCGCCAGCGCCCGCCCTCCGGTTAGTATCCAATTACCGCGCGGCCGCCCATTGGCCGGGCCCGGCCGACGCCGCGCCGCCATTGGCCGCCGCCGCCGCCAAGGAGTTATTTGCTGAGGTTGTGCTGATTGAGTAATTGGCTGCCATTAAGCACAGAAATCATCCGCACTTAGGATAAATGGTACACAACGCTGGAGACGGCTGCGCGATGGAGATTAAGCGCACTTAATGAGATGCAGCCGGCCTGGGGGGCTGTTAGAAACTCCAGCTGCCGAGCGCGCGACGTGGAGCGCAGTGACGACATACAGACGCTGAGGGCGGGCCATCACAATACTCACCGAGCATGCAGGCGTGGAACGAGCCCTGCTTGCAGCGATGGCCGCTCTCGATTCCGATGCATTGCAGACACGCATGACTGCACCTAGGTCTCCAGCCAGGCTCGGCGCCGGCCAAACGGAGTTCATCAATACGACGACACGCATTATTTACGCGCGATTTTAATGCACTCTAGTGGGTCAGGAATATTTTCGTGCCTTAGCATATCTTTTGGTTATATGCTTTAGTTATATGCTTTTATTTATGCTTAATTACATGGCAGAAATAGTTAAAATCCCGTAAGTTTCTCCACTACTGCGTACATTTGAGCACCTGTGCAGGATGTACAAAGATGTAGTCCATGAACAGAACGCTGGCGATAGATCTTTTGAAGGGATGGGCGGGGAACGCTGTGTCTACGTCAGTTCTCTCGCGTAATGTCATCGGGCTCAGGTTTTTTGCATAGATGGAAGGGGGATAAATTCGACTTTCGTCTCGGCCGTTTCCATGCTGAGAGATGTATTTGGAGCCTCGGCTTTGCAGGTACTAAAATGTTATACTGACCTCAAATCCCATTTTTCCGACGGGGTTAATGTAACAATTTCCAAGAGATGTGGACAGGGGCATCAAACTTTGGGAATGATTGAGGAGCGAGTGATCAACGGCCTTACCTCCCCCAAAATGTGTTTTTCTCAACGGAGTTTGCCCGTTCTGTTTTAAAGAAAGACAATTTTTGCGTTAAATTTTCATTATTTAACAGAAAGTCCCTAATTTGAGCAGCATAGTAGTCATGACCAGCCAGGACTTTTTAACATGCTAATTGCATGAGAAAAAATTCCCGCACCGGACCGAATTCCCCGGCACCCTACACTGACCAGATGCCTCCCCCCCCCCCCCCCCCACACACACATGCGCACGCTCTCGCTGCCGTCATTTTACATTGCCCTTTACATTGCCCTTTACAGCCCTGGCCTAGCCGCATGATTTGCTACAGTTTCTTGTCGTTTTTTTTTATCGGAGCGTAAAAATAAGGTGGCCTTAATCAAAGGAGAAGGCGGAGAGGTGGGCTCGGTGAATTTATATTCGGGATTCATCGAAATGTCCTCCTTCCCAAAAGTCCTTAAAACGACCTTGTGGCCAGTGGAGGACTCTCAGAGTTGATAGACGTTGCGTGGGAGTTGACATTTTCCTGAGCTTCTGTAACATTTCGGTTCAAACGATCTAATGGAGTGCCCAAGCCAACACTGGGTTGCCCAACCCAACGTTGGGGGGTCAAGGCTCTCACAGAAGAAAACGAATAAATGGCACCTCTAGATGTTGGGAGTGGGGGAAGTTGTTCTCTCTACTTTTGTCCTCTTCCGCTACCCCTGACTGCATGCAAAGATACAGCACTGTATCCTACATACATATGTAATTTTGGCTGCATGCTCACAAACAGAAGTGTCTGAGGAACGCTCAGTAGGCAGCTCCCTCCTCCGAAAAAGGAATATGCATTAGCCCTCATTATACGTTGTGTAACATAGCCAAAATAAACAAAGCTCCTTCTATAGCTCATACTTGTTAGATGTTCGTTGGTCATTACCTGGAGCTTTGCTGTCCATTAGTGCATATTCTTAAGGTTGCAGCATCCTGCACTGATCAAGACACATAAAAGAGGTAACACAGGCAGTGAGCAAAACCAGCGAAAAATACCACAGCTCAGAGGCCAAGGCGTGCAACCTTTCTGTACCAAAAATTCCAATTAAGTGGATCTTCGATTTCCTTCCCATACTCGTTGTGCCAAGAAAGTATCATGCTAAGATGTCATTCACAAGACAGAGTTCGCATACGACATGAATCATGGTCTGACGTGATACACCGCGGTAGTAACACTACGCTGAAATGTGATGGTTGAATACCCCAAAACTGCTGCCTGGTGAAAGAGGTAAGCAATTACCGTTCTCCCTCATTTCATGTCCCAGTCAGGGTGAGAAATCGCTGCGAGGATCGGCGTCCTCTTTCACTTCCACACGCCCGCGCGCCGGCCGCCGGTGGCCGTGTTCACCGCCTCTGGCCGACCACCCCAAGGTCGCCGAGTACCGGACGGAGGGCTGGGCATTGAGGCGGTGGTCAGCGGGGTCAGGGTCATCTGACCTTGACCCTGCCAAATGCCGGAGGGCACGGCGCTGAGTGCGCGGACACGTCGGCCGAAACAGGTCCGTTTACGGCGGTAGGCGACCTGGCTGAACCCGCCCCCGTTCCACGACAGTATGGGACAGGGAACAGCACTGGTTCGGCTCGGTTACGAATAAAGCGTGAGTGTGCTCAGGTATTCAAGGGGTTTCGTCACATAGCGAACAGTGAAGGTCGTAATCTGATTCCACAACTCAACTATTTCGACATTATCAGATCACCAGGAATATTTTAGGCTCTATCTGGATTTGACGCGTCCAATATGTGGGGATATGGTAGACGAACGGGTCTGGTTTTCCTGTCTGTCCCTTAGCTAGGCCCCAATGCCTAAATTTCTTTTTCCCTGCTAGCTCGGCGCAGCTCTGAAAGCTCCTCAGTCGTCGCCATATACAGGTCGGAAAGATCGGCGACGCAATTGATCACCTCATACTTCTCCCTTCCATGATGGTCTCTCAGAAGTTAAATCGCTCCATCCAAGCGACGGCACTCGCCATAGCCGGGCGAGCGAGTTATGAACCCAGTCGCTTTCAGCCGCTAATCTCATAAAATTATTGCCAAATTATTCGTCCAATTTAGCGATCCCATCTGCGCTGGCAGCATGTTCATTTATTTTATCGCGGGGCGGACATAAATAGTTGAGCGTGCCGCTTTTTGCCGGGCGCCGCCGTCGGTAGAGATCTGACAAACGGCCGACAATGGGAGGATCGTCGGCAGAGTCGGCTCCGACGCGGGCAGCGGGGAGGGGGGAGGGGAGGGGGCATTCGTCCGAGCCGCGCTATCGAGTCGACGAGGAGGACTCCCCCACCTACGGTCTCAAGATTAGATGTGGGTTCAAGCTTACATACAGGAAACGAAGGCCTCCAAATTGCTGTTTTCATTTATTGCTGCTGGATTGTAATATCAAAAGAATCAATGGGCACTCAGAGGGCCGCCTTTATTGTGCCTTAGGACTGTTTGAGAGGATTGGGAGGAAAAGCCTAGAAGTATCAAATCATATTTATTCGGGGCATGGGCGAGCATCTGACAGTATCGGTGGAACTTTTCAGCTCGAGGCAGAATTTCAACAGTGATCAATTCTTCATCTTCAAAACCCAAGTAGAACATTTCATTAACGCTATCTTCCTCTCTCCGCCGAACGAATGACCCAACTCCAAAGATTCGAGATTATCAGAGACTGACGTGGGTACGTGCACGTATCAACAACGATGTTTATGAACACCATATATTTACAATACAATAAGACTACTACTAATAGATGTGATGCATAGTGATGCGACACTATCGCACAGCATAGCGTGAGACTGACTTTCTCTGGACCGTTATTTTACGCGCTGCACGAGATACCACGCGTAGCCCTGCTTAATGAACATGACCTTCAATGGCTCACTAATCTTAATTCGTCTTTAAAGAGTGCTTTGGTGTTCAACCTAGAGACCTTTTTCTTTGCAGACACACTACGCACACCGTAGACTGAAAATTGCACACACTCCACTTTCGGCAATCCTTGCAGAACAGTCTTGGCTACAAGCTTGTTGTCAGGAACGCCATCGTCGCTCGCATACATGCGGTGGGCGTACCTCTCGGGCCGAATGGTCAGGGACTACTCTCGTGATGCAGAGCAACGCCACGCCCTTGAGGAACGCCACCGGGCCGACGGGTCTGTTTAAAGGCACACTGTGCCTGTGAACCCAGTGCTTCGGACACGCTCGCGAGGAGCGTCACTGGACCGGCGGGTCTGTTTAAAGGCAGACCATGCCTGTGAACCCAGTGTCTCGGGCACTAGTTGGCGCCGCGCTAATCCCGCGGCATGGCAACCCCCCCCCCCCCCCGGCTGTTGCCATCATCCGGGATAGGTTTCGGTCCAGGAAAAGCCTCCCGAAGTCAGGCTTGAACCGGGGGCTTCACCCTTACACTGGCACGCGCGTTAACCCACGGCGCCGCCGAGATGGCCACTAATCCAGACTCTTCCGGATCTATGTCCGAATCCTTTGAGATTTGCATGGATCTATATTCAGATCGTCAGACCACCCGCGGAGTGCACATGCTTTCAGCTGATGCACGTTTGACCGCTCCAAAGCCCCTTGGCTTAATTGATTTCTTCTCGTCAGAAAAGCACGGATCCCTTAAAAAGAAAATGTTATGCCGAGCAGAAAAAACCGGCAGGCGAATGCTAGTTCGCGGTCTCTTTTCTACCATCACCGGATGCCATCGATTTACAACTACTTCACTGGTCCTAACGGGTTCGACTGCCGTCACTAACGGGTCTGTGCTGGACATGCCCGGCCGCGTGCAGCCACACCCGACTGGCGGCTGGCTCGGTTCACACGCCCCTCCCCCTCGCCTCCCGGTGGGTGGCAACCGAGAATCTGTCCCGTCGCAGCGTGCATCGCACCTCCCCGTTACGCTGTGTGTCGCTCCTCCCCGTCGCTCCGCGTGTCACGCTTTCCCGTCACACCGCGTGCCCCATGCTCCCGTCACAGCGCAAGTCCCCGTTACACCCCTCCCCACTGGACGTCACTTTGGCGCGTCACGTCGCGCCGTCCGGTGACGCGCAGCATCCTCGGGCCGGCGACGCCGGATCGCGCGCGGTCTGCCTCTCGACTCGGCTCGGCCGTCGCCCGCTGTCCGCGGCGGAAGCGGAAGCGGCGCTTCTCCCTTTCGCAGCGGAAGCCGTGTCTCACGCGCGCCGGCCGTCGCCTCCGGCCCACTCGGCGGGTCACGACCTCTTTTACCGTTACCTGCAGGCCATTAGGCGGCGGCGAATGGCGCGGCGCGCTATGCGGCGCATGGCGGTAAAACGCGCCATTTGTGGCGCGCTCGGCAGCTGGCGCGCAGGACGCTGCGCCTTTGACGCCCTCATCCGTTCCACTTTGAACGGAGCGGCTGCTGATCACTAAGAGTCTGGAGCCGGGCATGTGGGGGCGAATGGGTACTCCGCTAAATGATACAGAGTGCAGGCTTCGTCTGGAATTGTATGCTAGAAGGAATGGTACCGGACAAGGCACGGGGTCGGATTTCATGTGCCAACTTCTGCAAGACACAAAGAAAATGCTTGGAGAGCTGTATGACCATCAAGAAACATATTTTGACCCGATATCCGACTTAGCTGAATAAAACGGATGTTGACCTTTGATACCAGCATGCAGCAATGGGCGCCCTCCGCTGAATTACAATGAACACATGAAGCTACGCCGCCGCCCACGGACATCCACTGCCACCAGGACACGCAGGCGTGCTACACTATCCGGCCACAGAGTTGTGCTGCGGGAGACAGGCGCTCAGTCAGACTCTGCGTGCTAACCCCCCTCACTCTTGACAGCATCATTTCTGCCAAGGATAAACATTTTGGCGATAATAGCATTGCTGAAAGCTGTTTCACATGCGACCAATTATGTACAGCCCCACCCTAACCGTCCGTCCACTTTCACCAGTTTCCCGCCAGCTGCTAGTGCCGATTTTCGTTCCAATAAACAAACAGCTCCATTGACGTCCTGCGGGCGATCGGTGCATCGTCTATCACCAATCCCAGGTTTTTATTGCCGCGGCGGGGAGCGAGACAAAGACACTGGCCAGAGCGCCGTGCCGATCGCTTCGGCGCGCCTCAATGACACCCCATCCCCACGTGCTGACTAGTCGCCGATAACCCGCACCGGACGCAACGAACGGCGGTTGAGTGGGAGCCGCGCAAAAACTGGCTTTTGCGCCGGTTTTGTACAACAGTGCCTGGTGGCCGTCCGCCGTTCAGTGACAAGTTGGAGGTGTTTGAATTAATGATATTTAGGTAGCGGCAAGACCAGAGGAAGGTTCGTGGGAGTGCTGTAGAGTTGTTTTGTCTCTTTGCAGCTCTTTTGCCGAGTCATTACGCCTATCTGCCGGAAAAGGCGATCCATTAACACTGCTGCACTGCGCAATTTCTGCATACTGTGCAATGATCAGCGGCCGGTGGCAGCTAACCAGCTCCGTTAAACTCACTATTAAGAACTATACTGGGCTGTTGGCTGTTAAAAGACACCAACATCGATCTAGTAGTCCATAGTGTAATAATGGCCTAAAATATCCAGGCTCCATGCCTACAAAAGTTATGTTCGGACTATCATCAACAATCGATATAGTGCCTCTGGTTGACTCTCTTTTGTATTGTCATTTGAGTTTTACCATTCACATACCGTGGCTTTTATTGAGCATTCTGTCTCGGGATATTCGAATCTTTAAATTCATCGGATATTTGAAGCCTGAAATCGGTGCTTAAATATTTGTTAAAACATTTAAACAACTCCTGAAAGCCACACAGATGTTTACGAAAACATTCGATGGCGCTGCTAAACGTAATTAACAGCTGATAATGGCGTTCCCGTGGACCGGTGGATGAGACGCGTACTTACGGCCCATACAGACCGGATTTGAGTCCCAGACAGCACACTGCACGGCCCTTCTAGTGCACCCCTCCGGGTCCTATTGTCGCTGGGGCTTTAGGACACATTCAGCATCTGGAGCTTGATAACACCTCCCGCCTCTCACCCTGGCAGGGCCGAGCGGGGGGGGGGGGGGAGGGCACATCCCGGAGATAAAGGCCCAGATGCCTTGCAGTTTTCCAGGCGCTTAGCGAAACCAATGCGCTGCAGTCGCGCCCCCTAAAACCTAGGTCATTATCAAGCCATTGCGCTATCCGCACCCTTTATCCCATTGGTGTAACGAACTCTACCTGAAAACAATTCGCAGAAACGCTGCAGTGCTAAGATAGAAAGGGCTGCGATGCGAAGTATTTTATGAGATTCAGCATTATCATTCTCTCCTTCCGTCCTGGATAACCTATTTTCGCTGAGTTCAGATACGTCAGGTTTGTTTAGTTATTCACATCACAAGAACATGATCCATTTTCTGCGCAAAACTTAGAAAATAGACTTTTACTTTGAATCGATATCCTCTCAGTCCGTAAGGCGGTGGAGAGTTTGTGCGAGTACGCCCGCCTGCCATGCACTCATGTACATGAGCGTTTGGATATTTGTGCAAAGGCTCCAAATGTGTGTGCCTAATATTCAAATGCATCTACCCAAACCTTACAATAACCAAGCCAGGTTGAATGTTAAGCTCTCGTTTTCGAATAACGTTTAATAACGTAATAACGAAATGCACACTCTAACGTAATAACGAATAACGTAATAACGAAATGCACACTCTAACGTACTACCGAATAACGTAATAACGCAATGCACACTCTTAGTGCGATGTGGGCGGGGTCTCTAGCTACCAGCTCAAACGAATCGTGGCCTAACCCAAACGCCTTCATCACGGATCGCAGCCAATCTCTGAACCAGACTCAATGAAGACTGCACACTCTCCCTGGAGCATGCGGTCCACTCTCGCAGTCTCTTAACGAGACACCTCGAAGACCACGACATGCGGTCTTTTATGCTCCCCCTCCGGTGCGTGGCATTTGGCGAACAGCAGATACACCGCCGCCCCCGAGACTGGCCTTACCTCGTTCGTTGCCCGGCGGATCGGCGCAGAACGCACACAGCCATAATGGCGCAGCCGCGGCGGCGGCGGCGGCGGCGGCGCGGCCGGCAGATGCGCCGTGTTCGCGCCGGTGCGCCGCCTATCGCCGCCGCCATCGCCGTAACGGGCCGGCCTCGCCGCCGCCGTAATGATTCTGTTTATGCCGGCGCAGGCAGCGTTTTAGATGGCGATGGAACCATCATCGTTACGGATCTCGATTTTTGGCAAACAACGCCGGCGGCGGACTGCGGCAGACTGTGGAGCTATGGCGGCGGCGGACTGCGGCAGACTGTGGAGCTATGCCGGCGGCGGACTGCGGCAGACTGTGGAGCTATGGCGGCGGCGGAGGCGGCGAGAGCGCATGAGCCAGGCACCGCGTCTGGCGGCGCGCTCAGGCGCCTGCTGAGCGCGCTAGCAGCGATGCATAATCCGAGCACCTCCTGCGAATTGAGACTTACAAAATATGCTCCCTATAACCGTGAACTCTATATTGTCGAAGTACGCCCTCACAGCATGACAATGTTCGTAAAAGGTGTTTCGAAATCACATCACCCTTCATGCAACATATCCAGCTATTTCATGAATTGATGTGATTCGCAAGGCCATTTTACAGTTATACAAATTTTTCCCAGACTTTCCGTTGACTAAGTAACGATTATGATAGATCACAAAGTGGCATGATGTAACGCATGTTTTGTCCCATTGAAGCCAGACGATGTGTCCCAGTAAAAATGGCGAGCACTTTCAATCAATCCATGATTACAAATTCCTGTTCTTGTGCTGGTCGATTATCAATAATAGCACGTTTTGTAAGCGTGCGAAGCACTGCAACATGCTACTATTCAACTGCAACAATTTTCGGTTGGAAACGCGAGTATTTTATTCCATCAGTATTCTGCCACACCACATCTGCCCCCAAATCCACTATTTTCAAAATGCCCACACCCGACCTGATCTAATTCACTGCGACAATATTCATCTAGAATGATTCGCACAAATCCATCACATTTCAGCCAACTTTAATGCATGTTGCCAAATATAACGGCCATGTGACTATTACCGCTTCATGAATTAACACTAAGCTCTTCTAACTTCTCCATTTCGTTCCGGCACACCAATGTCTAATCTACAATCTAAACAAAACGTTTTTAAAATTTTGCAATCAAGCGCGGTGTAATTCGTGAACCGATAAAAGCCACGGCCGGTGCGGCGCGCACAGCAGCCACCACGAGCTCACGGGCGGGGGTGCATGCTCGGAGTCCCTCCGAGATTGGAGCTGGTGATGTCCCCGTCATGAGTTGGACCATTGTTGTTGTTGCCCTGAGGATTAGGAAGCGAAAGCCATTGCGGTCCACTTACGCGCAACTGAATGCATTGGGTCTGACCGAAAAGCGATCCATCCCCCACTAGATGTGCACTTGATACACACGAAGCACATCCTGGACCGATTCTTCTGCCGCAGTCACAGGCACAATCCGCTAGTCTTCCCAGCCCCCGCTATCGACACGCCCCTAAATCATCGGCTACTGAGAAGAGCCACAGAGCCGCTTCATCTGGGAGAAGAGCTCAGCGTTCCAAGAGGGCCATCGAGCAGGAAATGACGGCCGGCTGCCCCGTGCGGCCGATCCTCCCACTCCTCTGACATTCCTGTCGTACGAGAGAGGCCGGATTCCTCAGTTTACGGCCGCTCGGAATGGCATCTGGTCCGGGCCGAGTTAAAGGCGGCGGCGTGCGAGCGGCGCGACCCGCAGTGGCTCGCCGGTGGGATACGGCGCCGGCGGAATGTGTGATCCGACTAATGACCGCTGTGTCCACGCGGCGCCCCTGAGACCGCACCGTCCCCGGACCGCCGGACCCGAAGCCGCGTGACGACGGCTGTCCGCGGCTGGGTTGAAGCCGGGCTGAGAACGGGAGCGGCCGCATCTGGGCGACACGTAAAATGGGTAGGTGCGGTGCGGACCGATACGAGTTCAGTAGCTCGGTCCGTTTCACGTGTTGTTTCAGAAGTGCTCGCCGAAAGTGAGCTGTCGTAGCTGACGCATCGGAATACACTTTTCTTCAGCTAGGAAACGGGTGCTTTCTGGACTGAAAACCTGCGACTGACGACAATCCTTAAGGTGAAGTTGAAGGTTATTAACGCTCTATCCAGACCCTGACCGGTCTCAAGTGGCCTTACCCCGCCGTGCCGACAGCCCGCCCGGTGGCTGGTGATCGGCCTGTTGCCAGCAGGGCCCACCCTTCCTCTGTGTGTGGGGGTGTCAGCATGGCGGCGGGGGCGCCGCCGGAGACGTGCCGGCCGCCGGCTGCGCCGCCTCATGTGCCGCTGACCACCCAGGGGCGGGGCAGCCAGACGGGCCGATTGCCGAGACATCATGTCGGTGACGTCCCGCTGATGTATCTGTTGGACCTCGTGCGACAGCTGTCACCCTGCCGGCGCTGGGCAGAGGCGTGTCCAGCGGCGCGGCCCGCTCCGGCCGGGGGACGCCATGTCAATCAACGGCACTGGGGTACTGGAAAGGCTGGAGCTGGCAGGAGTGGAAGGTTGAACAATGCCGCGGCTGAGGACCAGTTCAGCGGTCGAAGGTATCTCGCGAAGCTGCCCCTCTCGCCGCGGTTCGCCTCGCGCTGGGTACGCCCCTGGCAGCCCCCCTCAGCCAGGCCGCTGTCAAGTGCGGCGGCGGCAGAGTTATCCATGCCGGTAATGAGAAGTGTTCTGTACACTGGCCCCGGGTCCCCACTGAAGTATGCTGTCAGTGTGAAGGATGCCATTTTGCGTGCTTCTGCTGGGAAGTGAGGAAGGACAAGATCTTGCAGGTCTTGTCAATTTTTGACATTGCGTCTATGGCGTTGTGTGGAAGTGACGTTATCACTCTCAAGGGAGCCGCGGGCTTAATAAGTTAACTTAAATTACCCCCGACGTTCTAGGTGAGATGGCTCGTAGCGCCCTTGAACCTTCCTCTTTGAACCTGAACCTTTGCTCTTGAACCTCTTGAACCTTCGATTCTCGCCTCTTGAGCACAATAGCAATAGCCATTCAAAATGTTGATGTGTATCGATTATATAACAGCTGACACATTTCAAGGCTGCCGAAATGAAATGAGACATTTCATCTTAGCCATATATTTACTCCTTTTTTTAGATTCGAGACCCATCAAGCTGTGTACGACTCATACACATGCGGATGTAGGGGAGAGGGAGGGAAAATGAACGCTTTTAACTTTGATGGCATCTGAAACATAAGAATGACTTCCTCCTGGTTCTCTCATACCACACGTATAGGATTATGTGCCATCGGTGGAAGTGAAAAGCAATCTATGATTTGTCCAACCATGAGTTTATTAAAAAGAACACCATACATTTTGCTCGTTTTGACCTACCGCAGAACAAAAAAAAATGAATTCGAATTGGGCAGTCCCACCTGATCCCAGGTAAACTGTCACAATGGGAAATTGAATTATGTTTTACAGCAGGTAAGTCGTGCACATGCTAGTGTTTCTTGTTGCCGGTATGTCTTCGGCCAATCGTGATACAGCTCCTGAGCTGACCTGTAAGCGTGCCAGAGCTATCAGGCGAACCAAAGCTCACCCAACGGAGCCCTGGAGCCGCTGAGTGCCATTAATTTACAACATCCCACTCTGCTACTTTCTTTTCTTTTTCACTGCGTGGAATGCTGGCTGATTCGATCGCGGAAACACCACTAAAATTAACGCGTACAAAAACGATCAGTTGGCGGGACGACAGAGGGGTATGGGTATGGCGGGCATGGCGGGACCTTAACCCTTTCCAGTTATGGCGTTTAGGTCAGCGCCAGGTCAGGCATTGGCCAGCTCAAAAAACAGCACGCCACTTTCTTGAGACGTTATTTTGCCCTAGAGGAAACGGGACAGAAGAGCATCCTTCCGCTTCGCTTGGTTCAGGATATACATGTTTCTATCCCACTAGCCACGTTCCATCACAGACTCATTGTTTATCTTATGTGCGGCTATATTACCTATAGCTGCCAAATATAAATCATCCAGGCCCAAAAAGTAGATTGTTAACCGCACCTTATCAACTGCCAGCATGCTACCGCTTAAGCGGTAGCTTAAGCGGTAGCTTAAGCTGCGGCTTGAGGGCAGAATTCTCCTCTCAAGACATGTTCGGATGCTGAATGAAAATGACCGCAAACATTTCCTGGATGTCATTAATACATATCAGATATAGCGGCTTGACGTTCCGCTCCACGCCTCTGCCCTGCCTGTCCCCACCTACCCAATAACTAGGAAATCTTTGCAAGTCCAAAGGATTGATTATGTTTGGAATATTGTGTCAATAGGACGCGGCAACTTTTAATGCACGCTGGTAGCTATTTCAGTGCAGCCTCGGCACATCGCTTGCAGCGAATTGCTTTGGAGTAACTGGCTGGTCAAGAACGATAGCGTAGTCATGCCGCTGCAATGGTCGTGTTCCACGACTCTGACATTGCGACAAAACAATTGTGTTCGCTTCTGGTGTTGAGTATCCCTTTCGAAATCGTTCTTCAGTTGGTCACAACATCGACATTAAGCCTGCCTCGATTTATGATTTATTCAGCTTGCGTCATTGTCATGCGTCAGTTGGCATCGTCTGTGACTTACCAATTTGTCAACTTCGTGCTCATCAGCTTTGTTCCTGTTTTAAGATTGTCACGTATTATATGATAAGATGGCAATTACCATAAGGTCTTCAAAATAAAGACCATTGGAATTGTGTCAACAGGATCGCTTAACTTGGCTCAAGGCTTATCTTATTTCGGCAATAAAATTTGGTGGGCCAGAGACAGAAATAAAAAGGATAACCGACAGAAACAAATAATACAGTTTAAGCCAACACACCATGCATGCAGTCAGCGGCACTTGCTATCTGAGCACGTGAACTTGCTCGGGAAAGATCGTGTCGATCGTTTTTATTTTCGGTGGCAGAAACCGTTAAAGTGCAACGAACTGTTAGTTCCAAGACTCCCAGTAGGTTTAGAAACGGAGATCAGTAAACGTCAAGGAGACAAATCGTAGTCACACAGGCGAAAACGACTGTTTGCCCGCTGTTGTTGAAGAAAACTTGCATCCTCGGACTAGAATTTGAGAGCGCATGACGTGTCTGTTTCCTTCTACCGTTTTGCTCTGCATTCTTCATGTCTCATCTAGGCTTTCAAAGTACATGAAATCACTTCGAGGGGCCGCGGTCACATCGGCAGCGAGATAGACGCGCGGCAGTCGTCACCCACACCTGCCCAGTGGTACAGGGGACGTCACGTGTCACGTGACGTAACAAACGCGTCACCTGTCCCGCTCCGTTGCAAGCCGTAGCGCGGCGCCTCCGCCCGGCCTGGGCGCTCCGGCTTGTCCCGCGCTGTGTCGGCGCCGTGCGCCCTGTTTCCGGCCGTCACCGGCCCGGAGGAGGCCGGACCTCGCGGGCAGCGCGGCCGGACGTGGTGGCGCACCGATCCGGCCGATAGCGGCGGCAGGGCACCTGGCGCGCGGCGGGCCGCCTCGTTCATCACAGACATGTCGCCCGCAGACGCTGTCCGGCGGTGCGCCTATTATCAGAACGATTATTCCGGGTAAGCTAATCCGCGGCGACGGCGGCCACCTGCCGGCCGGTAATGGAAACTGGCGATCAGAGCGGCTTCCGCGACGGGCACCGCGGGAGCCGTCGCCATCGACTGTGCAGGCGGAGGCCCGGCCTCGCATGGAGGGCCGGAGGTGATGGCTTTTGAGGCATCGTCCATGCAGTGCCACGTGAGTGATGCTGAAGTCTGGAGAACTCGTTCCCTCCAATGTCGTTCCTTCCCGGCCGCTTCCAAAGTTCCCTCCAAAAGTCGTTCCTTGCTGCGGAGCCCGCGCACGGCGGGGATGGGGGGGAGGGGGACCCGGGGTCCGAGCGCCTACAGTCTGTATCCCACTGCGCCCTCGCTGTCAACGTGTCCTGGCGAACGGCACGTGAGCCACGCTCATCTACAACACAAACCAGCGGGCCGAGTCGGCGATATATTTGGGCCGACGACTAATAGCTCCAGGTGAGACGGAGGGCATGCGGCTGATGAAGGGACCCCGCGCTTCAGCTGTTCAGGTGGGGCTGCGCTGGCGGACACGGGCAAACATCTGTTTCAAGACCGCCTAAGAGACAAGATCACTCAGCGGGGTGGCAAAAACCCGTCAGCGGTTGGGCTGAAAGATACGAGCATAAAGCACCGCGTCGGCTGGCTGAAGCGGTCCGCAGGATGGGGGATGTCACCATCATCCCACTTCGGTCCGTCTATTTATTCAAGATAAGTGCGGGCTGAGGCATAGCATGACCCTGTCCACGCGGCTAAGGAAACAAACACCTGTCGTACCGTCGATTAGCTGGTGGCCATTAATCACCGGGGATTTGACCAGAATATTACTAATATGGTAATTAATTACGCTAATGTGACGGGAGCGGGGCACTGATGGCGCCGGCACGCTCCCGCCGTCTCCAGGACCTGCTCCGGTGTCGTGTCTGCTGCGCTGGGGTGGGCGTCACACGCACCTCTGGGGCCTGCTCCGGTGTCGTGTGTCCTGCGCTGGGGTGGGCGTCACACGCACCTCTGGACCTGCTCCGGTGTCGTGTCTGCTGTGCTGGGGTGGGCGTCACACGCACCTCTGGACCTGCTCCGGTGTCGTGTCTGCTGCGCTGGGGTGGGCGTCACACGCACCTCTGGACCTGCTCCGGTGTCGTGCCTGCTGGGCTGCGGTGGGCGTCACACGCACCTCTAGGACCTGCTCCGGTGTCGTGCCTGCTGGGCTGCGGTGGGCGTCACACGCACCTCTGGGACCTGCTCCGGTGTCTGCTGCGCTGGGGTGGGCGTCACACGCACCTCTGGACCTGCTCCGGTGTCTCCTGCGCTGGGGTGGGCGTCACACGCACCTCTAGGACCTGCTCTGGTGTCTGCTGCGCTGGGGTGGGCGTCATACGCACCTCTGGACCTGCTCCGGTGTCTGCTGCGCTGGGGTGGGCGTCATACGCACCTCTGGGACCTGCTCCGGTGTCTGCTGCGCTGGGGTGGGCGTCACACGCACCTCTGGGACCTGCTCCGGTGTCGTGTCTGCTGTGCTGGGGTGGGGTCTCACACGCCCCCTGGACCTGCTCTCGGTGTCGTGTCTGCTGTGCTGGGGTGGGCGTCACACGCACCTCTGGGACCTGCTCCGGTGTCTGCTGCGCTGGGGTGGGCGTCACACGCACCTCTGGACCTGCTCCGGTGTCTCCTGCGCTGGGGTGGGCGTCACACGCACCTCTAGGACCTGCTCTGGTGTCGTGTCTGCTGGGCTGGGGTGGCGTCACACGCACCTCTGGGACCTGCTCTGGTGTCGTGTCTGCTGGGCTGGGGTGGCGTCACACGCACCTCTGGGACCTGCTCCGGTGTCGTGTCCTCTGCGCCGGGGTGGCGTCACACGCACCTCTGGGACCTCCCCCTTTGCAGGGATCTCCTGGGCATGGCTCGGCCAGTGTCACACGCTGCCGACGGCCGTCCATCCGAGGTCTGTTCTGCGGTCCTGTGCTCGCCCCGTTGAATTCTGTTACCATATGCATGTCTACTGAATGTTGATGCTCCATGCGCCTGATGCTGAGGCAAAACTTGGCAGAACTTTGACGCTCATTTTTGCTTGACGCTATCTATACGTTTGAGCTATTTTAAAAGCTGTCGGCTGGCGCCATGAAAGATAACACATGAATGACAACCAAACACGGCAATTTTGCGTGTAGGAAGCTATACAACAGAAGCAGAAAAAACGCCTGGCTTAAAGTTGGGTCCAATATACAATCCTGGATGTGGGGGCAGGTTAAGTTTGGCGTGTATATAAGTGCTGGAAACCAAGCATAGAAAACTATTATCCCAGTTCCGATTGATTGACTATTCCAGCTGTCGTCTTCGTCATGGCATATGGCCTCAGCGCTTTGGCCATCTGCACGCCGTTTCAGCCAGCTGATCTAACAATCACTCCACTCCGTGTTGATGGCCAGAGACGTCTGCCCGAAACACCGCCGTGTCAATAACAATACCATTGACGGGATTGGGAATGATTGGGCCGGATACAAGTTCAGTGTGTGCTGACGTCTCATCTCAGGTGTGGCGTAACACTACGATTTTTGTTTTTCACCATGATAGTACATGCACACACTGAATTGTCAGTTGTCTACGCGGCGTACCATCAGGCAATGTAATAGCAACGGATGAGTATTAAAACATGAACAGGGCCAGTGTACTCAGCTGGTCCAGGGAGGTCTGATTATCGTTCAGCCACGCCCCAATCCGAAAACAATTGCGCAGAGAGTTTATTATCTCCGCAGATTCAAAAACTATACGGTACGCGACCATTGCAATCAGAACACCCTTTGAGAGCCGCTCCTCCCAATGGTGTCGACTTGAACGGGTTTAGACCGGTGATGTACCGCCGAGAAGTGGAGGCGGCGCCGGCCGGCTGCGCTCGCTCCCAGTTAACGCCGCTGGCCGCGCCGCCCGGTTCTATTGATCCACCTGGTCGTCAGCGGCGAGCGGCGGCCGCTCTCCTCCGGCCGCCGCCGCCATCTATCATTGTTGGGGGGATCAGGTGGTGGCGGCCAGCCGGGCGGGGCGGCGGCGGGCCTCCGCCGCGCGCGCACCGGAGGCCGCTGCGATAGCACGGACCGCTCCGCATCAGGGCTAATGGTGATCACAACCCAAACACCCGGAATGACGCCGTTAATGACTCTGTTTGGGCGCGGCTGCGATCGAGATGGCGGCGGCGGCGGCGCCCTGAGACAACGCTCCGGGCGCGGCTGCAGGCGGGCCCACTGGCCGCGCGCAGAAGACGCAGGAGTGTGGCTGAGCTGAGCTCAGCGGACAAGAGAGTGTGACTGTGCTGAGCTCAGTAGACACGAGAGTGTGGCTGCGCTAAGTTCAGCGGACAAGAGTGTGTGGCTGCGCTGAGCTCAGCGGACGAGAGTGTGGCTGCGCTGAGCTCGGCGGACGCTAGGATGTGACCGCGCTGAGCTCGGCAGACGCTAGGATGTGACCGCGCTGAGCTCGGCAGACGCTAGGGGGTGACCGCGCTGAGCTCGGCGGACGCTAGGGTGTGACCGCGCTGAGCTCATCGGACGCTAGGGGGTGACCGCGCTGAGCTCAACTGCAGGGCAGGAGGACGTGAGCAGGTGTGGCAATATGGCCGTGCTAAGCTTTGGAGAAACGGGATCATGGGTCGTGCTGAGCGCAACAGACGCGGGAGCATAACGTGCGAGCTCAGGGTACGTATCAGCAGGGCCGTGCTGGGAAATAATAGTTCTGCTAGGGCTCACTGGAACAGGCCGAAAAGCTTTAAGGTGGAGAGTCCGAGAGCCAGGTCTTGCAAGCAAAATGATATCCTCGTCACACTTCGAAGCCTGATGCTACCGCGTGGTTTATAATGCCAGAACTGCTATGCGTGGCCATAAACTGGTTGATGGGGAAAACTAATCTGGAGCCTTTTGGTCACGCGTCGTCACATCATATGATGTCGTGCACTGCCGCCCTCAGCGTCACCTCGAGCCAGCATCTGCAGCGCCGCCACCGCCGGCGGCCGCGCTCAGTCAGGAGCGTGCGGCAGCGGCGCCGCCGTCCACGGCGTCTGCGCCCGCGGCTGATCGACAGCCATATAAACCCATAAACCGGATGATCTGGGGCCGCGCAGCCGGAGGACGGCGGCCGGTGGCGGAGCCGGCCACCGTGTGCCCCTCCCTCCCTCCTTCCGCACCCCGCCCTAAATCAGCCGACGCTGCCCGGCGACACAAAAACCGGCGCCGCACCACAGTTCGAATTAATCGAGCCGAATCAGCGCCCCAATTAAGTCATCATGGTAAAATACGCCGGCCGACCGCTGCCGGACGGCGCTCTTCGGGCGCGGCCGTAAATCGGGTCCGGTCTCTGGTCTCGTTAACGTGTCGTAATGCTACGATGGTCATAGAAAATCGGAGCGCTCGGCTCCGGTCCGGCTCCTGAGGAGCGCTTCCCAGGCCTCCTGGTCTGACGCGGCCGACACTGCGGAGTGTGGGAGGCGGTCTCTGGTCTCGTTAACATGCTGTAATGCTGCGATGGTCGTAGGAAATCGAGCGTGCGGCTCCGGCCACGCTCCTGAGAAGCGCCTCCCAGGTCTCCTCGCCTGAAGCGGCGGACGCTGTGGAGTATGGGAGGATGTCCCCCCGTCCCCGCCAGGGAGGGGGTCGAGCTGATGACAGCGGCTGGGGCTCAACAGCTCCAACGTTCAAGGCTGGCCGCACCTTTGTTTGTTTGCCGGCCATGTCGCGCAGCGCGGTGGCTAAATGTAACCGGCGGTCATAAACAGAGCCTCATGAGAGGGTGGGTGATTGGAGTGGAGAAAGAGAGGGTGGGTGAGGGATCGTGATGGGTGGGGCAGGGCGATGGAGAAAGACCAGATTTGTCCAGAAGCTCACAACTTCTTCATATGTATTTTCACTTTTTGTGAGAGAAAAGCATAATAATTGCGAAGCAAATCTTTGTGTGTGTATTCTAGTGAATTGAACTATGTTTTTCCTAGTGATTTAGTTTTTGCAATTAAGATCATTCGATTCTTGAGAAAGCCGAGATAACCTCTTGGTGGTAATGACTACCGCCCCGCCCCCCCCCCCCCCAACTTGGAAGAAAATTCCATAGCCCTAGCGCATCGGAGCTGGCGGATGGGTCACCCGCCAACTGGTGCGGAGTTGGCAGGATGGGTCACCTGCTAAATAGCGGCCGATGCGGCGTGTCCCATGTGAGGTCACCCGAGCTGTCCCTGTATCTCACGCGAGGTCTCCCGAGTCGCGCCTGTGTCCCGAGCGAGGCCTCTCGAGCCGTATCTATGCTCCGTGTGAGGCCTCTCGAGCTGCGTCTGTGACCCGAACGAGGCCTTTTGAGCTGCGCGTATGTCCCATGTAAGGCCTACCGAGCCACATCCGTGTCCAATGCCAGACCTCCCGAGCCGCGTCAGTGTCCCGAGCGAGGCCTCTTGAGTCGCGCGTGTGGCCGCGGCCGGAGCCGGGCTGCCCGGAGGCACGACACGCGGCTCCACGCGTCTGACGGACGGTGGCGCGGCCACCGCTCAAATATGGAAACCACCCGAATAAACACGCCAATCGCAGCGCCGCTAGAATGCATTAGTGAATAATAAAAGGTCGTTACGCGGCGATAATGAATGTCATTTCCTCGCTTCGGAGCCCGAGCGATGGCATCGGCTTGTTCCTGGGAACAGATACACGTGATACGCCGGTCATATCACGGTAATGGCCGCTGGCTGGACGACACAGCGGCGGGCGGAACTGGGCCGAGCCGAGCCGAGCCGAGCCGAGCCGGGCCAACCCGAGCCGAGCTGGGCCGAGCCGAGCCTGGGCCGAGCCGAGCCGAGCTGAGCCGAGCTGAGCCGAGCCGAGCCGGGCCGAGCCGAGCCGAGCCGAGCCGAGCTGAGCCGGGCCGAGCCGGGCCGAGCCGAGTCGAGCCGGGCCGAGCCGGGCCGAGCCCAGCCGAGCCGAGCCGAGCCCAGCCGAGCCGAGCCGAGCCGGGCCGAGCCGAGCCGGGACGAGCCGGGCCGAGCCGAGCCGAGCCGAGCCGAGCCGAGCCGAGCCGAGCCGAGCCGAGCCGGGCCGAGCCCAGCCGAGCCGAGCCGAGTGGAGCCGAGCCGAGCCCAGCCCAGCCCAGCCCAGCCCAGCCCAGCCCAGCCCAGCCCAGCCCAGCCCAGCCCAGCCCAGCCGCGCCGAGCCGAGCTGAGCCGAGCCGAGCCGAGCCGAACCGGGCCGAGCCGAGCCGAGCCGAGCCGAGTCAAGCCGAGCCGAGCCGAGCCGAGCACGAGGCTCCACCGGATGTGCCGCCCTCGGACGGCGCGGTGCACTCGTCGTGGAGCCCAGACGTTTGGGAGGCGGGGATTACCCGGTTGGCATGGCTGAGTCGAGCCGGGCTGGAGTGTGGCACGGCGCACGCTGCCCGCGGCAGATCAGCCGGTTCTACGCCGCCCTCGATGGTTTGTGGGTGATGTTTGGAAGGCTCGCCTGCTAGTACTGCGGCCTTCCGACTTGAGGTCTGAGGATCTCGGCTCCGAGTGAGAGTGCTGTCGAAGTCAACGCTCTCCTACCATTGGCATTTGGAAATCCGAGGTGTTAATTCGTGGGGGCTTTACTGAGTAGGAATGCGTACAACAGAGAGTGTTTGGCTTGTGTGTGAAGATTTCTTCGTGAGGGCTCGATAATTACTCACTGGAATGTAAGAGGGTCTAGACAAACGTAGGGAATACCCAAAAGTCAAGTGATTAAACCGTTGTTTTGTTGTGCAAACTCACTGGCCACTCGTCCGAGAGGGTGTAAAAAATCACCTTTTGTTCGTGAGTAGTGTCAAATGGCGCAAGAAAAACAATACCTCTGTAAATCAGTTACCGAGTCAGAAAGGTGCGCTGTAAATTGTGCCATAATTATATACTCATCCATGTTTGCATGCACCGGTGCTGATCGGCATCGGCGGATGTCTAAACATGGAGCCTCGAAGCCTGCGGATTCCACAACTATCACTTCATCACTCTCGACCACACTTTTTGGCCTGTCCGAAAGCCGGGTCATCGCAACTGCACGTCTTTATCCATGTGTGCTCTGTGATCACCACTGCAGGAATCATTGGCCCGCACATGCATGCGCGTCACCGTTCGCTGCTGCAGTCCCTTACCAGCCACCCGCCAGCCAGCTCTATACATGGCGTCAGAGCGGGCGCCTGGAGCAGTAATCAGCGTGAGATGGCTTCAGGCTGGTAACCCCTCTAGCGCCGGATCCAGGGCCGCTCACTTCTGAATCCAGATCTGGGGCCGGTCACCTCCGGATCCGGATCCGGGGCTGGCTGCCTCCAGTAGCACCGGGTCCGAGGCCGATCACCTCCGGATCCGGATCCGAGGCCGGTCACCTCCGCTGTCGTCGGATCTGAGGCCGGCCGGCCCCGCTGGAGCCGGATCTGAGGCAGGCCGGCCCCGCTGGAGCCGGATCTGAGGCAGGCCGGCCCCGTTGCCGGCCCGTCACCGCTCCCAAGCGGGGTGCTTCCGATGGGGCGTCACCGACTGCCCGGCCTGTCCGTCCCCGGCGCGGGGCCCGGGTGGCCGGCCCCGTGCTAATCTGACCGTGAGGTCGGACCGCCCGGCTGGCCCACCATCCATCACGGCGCCGACATAAGCCGGCCGCGCCCTGTCATTGCGGGCCGCTGCTGCACCGATACGCCGCTCAGCGCCGGCCCGGCCGCGCCTAATCCGGTGCCGGCACCATGACGCGCCGAGTCACACACGCTCGCCGCTTTGATGCCGGTGGCGCTGGCGGCGCCGCCCGTCAGCGCGCCGTGTTTCGGCCGGATTATCAGCCTTTGTTTGGCGTCTCCTCCACGCGGACGCGCGCCGGCGAATGCGACACAAAGCGGCAGCGACAGGCTGAGGGGCGGGAGCTGGAGGAGCGCCCCAAAGACCCGACTGCCGCCGACGCCGGCCGATTCGCGTCGAGGGCCGGAAGCGGTTTCGAATGTCGCGAGGAGCCGGGCCGGTCAAGTGTGGACGCACGGTGCTGGTACTTTCCGGCGTAAGTTATGGGGTGCGTGGATGCCTGTCTTGCGGATCCCACGCGCGACGGTGACAGGTGCACAACTTATGTTAGTTCTGAAGCGGACGTGTTGCATCAGTTGGCGAGGCGTTAAGCTCAAGCTGGTCATAAGGACAGGTTATTATACTGGGCTAGACTCACGCGATGATGTGTTTTAAAAGTCGTTAAAGATCGCATTGTCCCTGCTTCGATTTGATGTCATTCATTGCACCACCCGAACGCATTCCCTCACCGCCCCACCCGCAGGGCGACGGCTCCAGATGTAGACCGGCCGTGGCGACCGCTCCAGAGGTGACACACATATCTAATTTAGCTGGGTAATATCAGGTCAGGTCATCTGAGGTGAGGTTAGACCAGGTCAAGTCCGACCTGGCCAGTATATCTGAAATCCAGTTGGGCCAAGTCAGCCTAGGTCAGCTCAGTACGGCTCAGATCATGTCAGGCTAGCTGAGCTAAGCTCAGCTCAGGTTAGCTCCCACAAGGTTAGCTCAGATAAGGCTAGCTCAGATAGGGTAGGCCAGACCAAACCGGCTCGGGTCAGCTCCTCTGTGGCCAGCCATCTTCAGCCATCTCCCCGGGCTGCGTTAGCTCGGCTCAGTTCAGTTCCGCCCAGTTGAGATAGGAATAGGTCATCTGAGGTCATCGCGCCGTCTGCTCAGCGGTCCGTGCCGTCTCCGTCTCCGCGCCGTCCTGCTGTCGCCGTGAAATGGCGCGCCGCCGCGCCGTCGGCCAATCTAGATACTGATCGCTTATAAACTGGGCCGTCCTCTATATCTATGGTAATTGCTGGCTGTATTACAGCATCATGCCCAGATGCGTCCCGGCCGACGAAATAGGTCTCCGGGGACGGCCGAGATTACAACAGGATAAACGGCCCGAGCGTCCACAGGCCGGCAAGATAGAGCCACTCAATCATGCACCTGATAAAATGGAAATTATGCATGAAATATGGCAGCGCGCCTATCCCCCGGGATCTTTTGTTTGATTGGCCAATTCACGGTGGGGGCGTCTGCATGAGTTGGCACGTTACCAACGGCTGAGAATAAGCCCGGGTCGCAGGCAGCCAAACTAATGACGCGAAAATGATGCGATTTAGCGCCGTCCGTTTGTCAGCCAGCGAAGCCCAGCAGTTAATGGGCCGCTGTTGTGATGGGGAAGCATCGCGGTGCTTCGTCTGTTTAGCTCAGCTGTAAAATCGTCACGGCTTTGGCGTGCCTACGCATGGAGTGGTGTTATTTGGCTTATCGACAGCCGGTCTCGCTTCTGCGGCATCATGTGATGGCAGCATATGTTGAACTCTGTTTACAGTTGTGTTTAACTGACAGATGATTTTGTGAAAGGGCCGAAACTTTTGCATGAGTATACACTCCACTGCGATGGCCAATTCTCATTTCCATTTTACGCAGTAAGCGGTGTTTTGGCGCTACCTTCATTCGCACCACGAATGTTTTAAGTTATGCTTAAGTTTAGAAGCGCTCCTTAAGGTTGAGGAACGTTTCGAACCTCCCCTTAGCCCGGCCATCCTCTGCCACCTTGCTGTGGTCTCAGCGGTTAAAGCAGTGATATACGCAACAACGCTGTCGGTCACTTTATTTTAGCTGAAGGCTTCCGAATTTCAATTAAGTGTTTGCTTCTTGCAGTTTGCAAGGGCGTGGAGCCTCCAAGAAGCGATAGAGAGCGTAGTAGAAACATTTTTGGAACTCCTTCCGGCGGGCGGCTCATTCCGTAGTTTTGGAAGGCTGCTTAATGCGGGACACTGGCCACCATGGTCGTATGAATTAATTACCTCGCTACCTGCGACTGCATTTACGACAGTCTGTGGACTCCAGCCTTTTGACCTCCGTTGGGACGACCAGTAACCACAGGAGCGTTCAAGGACTGTTCACGATAAGCTTGGCGGGATATACCATGGCGCGGGGCCGGGAGTCCGTGTTATCCGCCGGGACAGGAGCACCGGTAGTCTGTGTTATCCGCCGGGACAGGGGCACCGGGGGTCTGTGTTATCCGCCGGGACAGGAGCACCGGGAGTCTGTGTTATCCGCCGGGACAGGGGCACCGGTAGTCTGGTTATCCGCCGGGACAGGGGCACCGGGGGTCTGTGTTATCCGCCGGGACAGGGGCACCGGCGGTCTGTGTTATCCGCCGGGACAGGAGCACCGGGAGTCTGTGTTATCCGCCGGGACAGGAGCACCGGGAGTCTGTGTTATCCGCCGGGACAGGGGCACCGGCAGTCTGTGTTATCCACCGGGACAGGGGCACCGGCAGTCTGTTATCCACCGGAACAGGAGCACCGGGAATCTGGATTATCCACCGGAACAGGAGCACCGAGAGTCTGTGTTATCCGCCCAGACAGGGGCACCGGGAGTCTGTGTTATCCGCCAAAACAAGAGCACCGGCAATCCAGATTATCCGCCGGGACAGCGGCACCAATGTCGGCTGATGATTGAGGCGACAGAGGGCACTTTGGTTAATTTGCTCCACGAGATGCCGTGAGCGGAGCGCCTTCTTTCAGAGTTGTCTGGGATCACATCTTCGCCTTCACGATAACGCCACCCAGAGCCGGCTGACCATGCTATTACCCAGTGTACTTCTCCTGTCTCCCCTCTAGCCCGTACAGAACGCACTCAGCTTATGTACAGCTCGTCGTGAGATCGTTCTCCCAGCTGGTTTTTCTGCCCACCAGTCGAACCATCAGCACAGGATCATACAGATTGCAGTGCACTATTATACACAAACACAGCCGATTGTCACAAATCAATGTCAGTGTTTTAAAGCGGTAGGAAGTGGGGCGAGGGGGAGGGAGGCAGCGTGATGGCATGGGGGCACTAGAGTGCATGAGACGCTACCGGGGGCAGGCGGCTCCGCATGACGACGGCCGATTTGAGAACCGCCGCCGCCTCAGCACCTCCAGCCGGCCGGTTTGGGAGCCGCTGCTGCCGCTGCGCCTCCGGCAAGCCAGCCGAGCTCGTGGCAATCAGCAGCTTGTCAGCGCTGATTGTCACTGCTGGGGGGGGGGGGGGGGGGGGGGGGGGGCTCCGCGCGAGCTGCTGGGCTTCCACTGGAGTGGCGAAAGTCTCCTAGGCAACTCAGACCAAACCATTTTAACGCTTGAAGTAAGTGAAATATAGCAGGATTGATTGTCTGTTTTGCATCAACTCTTTCTCTAACAATGCGAAATAACAATACCTGGGTGTAGCCAGTGCGTGTTTCCCAATTTCAACAGAAGAGGCTTTTGTCCTCTCCAGTTTTGCCCATAGAATGCACGTTTTTCCCATTTTCCAATTTAAAATGTCGGGTCAAGCTTGCGTTCCCCCAGATTCTCATTTACTCCCCCCAAAATCTGATTTGCTCCTCCCAATCTCAGAGACGTGGTGGTACACCTATGCACGCACCCAATCACCGTGCCAGCTCATTCCGTCTGCACTAGCCCGAAACACGTAGAAACGTAGTCTACACCACGTTGAATATCCAGTCCTAGCATAGGTCGTCAGCCTTCTGAATGAATGCTCAATTAGCGAACGAGTCTAACAAGGCATACCGCTTTACCGGATCCAACCGCAGCCATAAACTTAACAGAGCCATCACAGCAGCGCTGCGTTTGCTCAGCTCACCATAGCAGCCGGGAGGTCATGTCAGTCGCCGAGCGACTCCCGCCGGCCGGTCGGGCCTCCAGAGCCGCCGAGCCCCCAGAGCCGGTCGGGCCTCCGGAGCCGGTCGGGCCTCCGGGGCCTCCAGATCCCGTCGGGCCTTTGGAGTCAGTCAGTCTTCCGGAACTGGTCGGGCCTCCAGAGCCGGTCGGGCCTCCAGGGCCGCTGTAACTCCAGAGCCGCTGAGCCTTCAGAGCTGGTCGGACTTCCGGAGCCGGTCGGGCCTCCAGAGTCGGTCGAACTTCAGGAGCTGGCCGGGCCTCCAGGGCCGGTCGAACCTCAGGAGCTGGTCGGGCCTCCAGGGCCGGTCGAACCTCAGGAGCTGGCCGGGCCTCCAGGGCCGGTCGAACCTCAGGAGCTGGTCGGGCCTCCAGGGTCGGTCGAACCTCAGGAGCTGGTCGGGCCTCCTTAGCTGGCCGGGCCTCCGGAGCCTGTCGGGTCTCCAGAACTGGCCGGACCTGCAGGGCCGGTCGGGCCGGCGTGCCGTGTGGTCGCAGCGCGATCAGCGGGGGTGGCGCTTGCGACTTACAACTCCATTAGCCACACGCGGCCGGCCCGGCCCGGCCCGACCACCAATACGGCCACACGCGGCCGGCCCGGCCCGGCCCGACCACCAATAATAGATGACGCGACGGCCAGCGCCGATAGCGGCGGGTCGCGCGCTCTCGCGCCCACCGCTAGCCGCCCACAATCCCGGCCGAAATTGTCCCATGATGAGGCGGGTCCGGCGCACTGAGGCGCTCGATGAGGCCGCCCATTGACCACCCACGGCCGCCGCGGCCCGTCCGAGCTGCGACAAAGACATCATCCGGCTGCGGTGGCAGATGATGGATCACCGGCCGCAATTGGCCGCCGCCTACCACCCGAGGCGCGGCGCGACCGGGCAACGGTCACGCGTCCGTCCCCCGTCTGGACCGCGCCGAAAACAGGCCGTCGCTGGCCGGCCGCCTCTAATGGAGCCGTCTGGCGGCTCGGCGTGCGGTGGCGGCCGCCCGCCCGCGGCCCGCCCGCGGCCCTGCCGGCCGACCGCCCGCGCCGCACGGGGCCCACAGACGGACGGCTCGGGCGCACTGCCCCGCCGCAGGCGTCACGTGCGCATATTTTCATTAAAAAGGGATGGCTGTTGTGACAAATGTCGGCGGTGTGCGGATTCCTTCCGGATTCTTTCGGGATTTCTTTCACGGGAAGACGGCAAAATGGTCGCAAAATGGTCGCTGTGCTTCAGAAATGAAGACTTCACTCGACAGGCATATGACGCGGAATGATCTTGTTTACCAGCGCCTGGGCTTCAAAGCGATTCGCCACCTCCTGTGCGCTGTGTTTGGGTGTGTGGATCGCTGAAGCTTCGAAGCACCAGAGGAAAATATGCATCAATGCTGGGAGAAAATGGAACAAATCTGGGGAGCTTTGTATGTCTTTCCGCATGACCCCAGAGTGATCTGATGAGGTGTTTGGCCATGTGGCTCCGCGCTTGCGAGAAAAAGATGACAATTATCTAGCAGGAACGTCTGAATGCGAACGCCCATCTGATAATGAAGTAAGGCTCTTACGTAGCAGTAAAAGTCTTTGGCTTTCAGCAGGAATCTAGTATAGGGTTTGAACGACTTTGGAGACCCTTGGCACAGCTATCCCCGGTGAGGCTGTGAGACATCGCATTTAAGGCTATGCATAGGCTTTTACCGAAATTGCAAGCACAATCATAATGTAAATATGGCGTGTTCTTGTATGTGGTGGAAGAGAATTTTCGCCATGGCACGGCCCCATTACATCCCACGATAGGAAGAAATAATTCAGCCTAACTATGCAGCGGCAAAGTGAGGTTTCTGTTGTCCAACGCATGCACTTCTGAAGGCTGTTAACGTTGGGTTGGTAAAAAATCGCTTGATTCTATCTCACCGCTTGCTGCACCTGCAGCTCATAAACCTACTTAAATTAACACTTACTGGCACAGTGAAAACCTTAATACGGACGTAAGCCCTAATGAAATATACTCATAGATGTCTTAGGAAGCAAAGAAAAAGAAATCTCCTAAACACGATCAACGAAACAAGCTTAACTTTAAAATGCATTGCTTGATACGTTGTCAAGAACGACCACACGACCACACGTTGCTTAATAAGAAACGTGTCAAGAATTGAATTATGATCTTAACATTTCTTATGACCTACAAGATGAACTTGTTAATGCAAGAAAAATACGCAGTGAGCCATGGTCTGAGTCCCATGATAAACGATGGGGTCGAGCTTGCGCCTGCTCACAGCCTCATCCGTGTGCTGTGCCACATATGCGGCACACAAACCGGGTAGATGGCACATTCCTCATTATACTACTTCTCTAGGCCTCAATGAAGTTTTTTATCTGCATGACATACAGCGCTGGCATGCCCATAGATATCTCCGCTTTTGGGATTAAAAATGCTCTGGTACGTAACTACCGATGTGGCTGAGTTTACAAGCCAATTTGTAACATTAACTTGTAAATATTTACCGCTGTTACGTGTTTTTTTCTCGGGATATGGCCTATATGTGTTGTAAATACCAATCTAGACATATCCTTGTTATACAAAAAGCCTTTTTTACTGTTGGCTGTCAATGGGGATAAGATTATCAACATTTTGCACATGCAGGCTAGGCTACATCACACAACGGTAAATGTAATTTTGCACTGGGCCAGAGGTTTAGGCCAAAAACTACAGGTAAAGAGAACTAACTAAAGCAACTGATGTCACATTTAGATGCTTATCTGGAAGGCGCGTAGATCGCAGGACCATGGTCAGATATCCTCGCATCACGAGTGAGCCGCTGACTAAGGATGTATACGCAAAGATATCCCAATGCATCTTAGCAATTAGCATCTCTTAGCAATAGCTTCGTGATGCAGTGTGCCCGGAAAAGAATGTCTGGGCATGTGCGTTTCATTCGGGCAATTTTTTTTAAAACAGCCAAGTACACAAGTGTGTAGGCATAAGCTAAGTAAGGTCGACAACACCAGTAGAAGAGAGCATCCAGCCACCTCCCCCCCCCCCCCCCCCACATGCACTGGCGTTGATAATTTTCATCACGCGCGGCATTTTTTGTGACAATGGTGCACCTGAAATGCCCTCATCCTCAGCACAATCACCTTTTGCTGGGAAATTGATGTTACCTCTTCGTCATGGAGCCACCAATGACTCTTTGAAATGAATTGATCGGGCGAAATTTCTTCGAGTTTCGTAATTCTTTTGCACTGTACCCTAGCTAGCGTTGCAAATCTTTTGACGCCATTATGTTCCAACCATTCATTATCACCTCCGCAATGAGTGGGATGAGCCACCACGGGTGCGAACTGATGGCGACGGGCTCCCATCCTCGGCCCGGCTTTGTTCGGTCAGGCGCGAGCACCCCCGCCGACGTCAAGCGAGCCTCGCCTGCATTCCCGGGCCTTAACGATGCCGCGATACCGGCGCAATGGGGGCGACCGTAGCGCCCCCACGGCGTTGGTTCCGGCGGCCATTGCGGCTCAATCAGCCATTCGCACCGGAACAACACAGCGCTGCGCGAAGCCTGGAGCCGGAGCACAAACAGCCACCAATCAAGTCGTGCTGAGTAAACCAACATCGTCGGCCTGGCGGTGGCGGCGGCACCTTTGAAGCTGGGCGCTAATCAATTAGGCGGGCTAATGGCCGGCGCCCGGCAAAGTCAGAATGCCGGCGTTCCATAAAACACAAAGACTGGCGCGGAAATTTGTCATTGTCATAAGGGATGGCAGTGGACAGACGATCGTCGGCGCATTAATAGCCGAGGGCGAACGCCACTGATGGAGGGCGGCGCTTTGATCTGCGCCGGCAGGGGGTCGTGGCACGTGCAGAATTCCGGTAAGTGACCGTCCTGACCACCCGGAAAATTGCCGGGCTTTTCGCGGGGTGACGGCGGCTGGACGCCTCTAGGAAGTATATCCGCCATTTGAATGTAACAATATGTCAGCCGCCGCGCTATTCATCCACCATGAAAAGGCGGAATGACAATAATCGATTTTCACTTTGTTAAGTGACTGGGTATCAAGGGTTAGATGACAAGTGCAAGTGTGGAATCTGTAAATATGTCGCATTCAAACGTCCCTAGCGGAGTTCAGTCAGGCAGTCCGGTCACGTGGTTCGATAGATCGGTTCGTGAATATGATGAGTTAGCTTCATCATTTTAAGAGTACATTGACTGCCTTTCGTCAAGCTTGTTGGGACATAGGGTGAAAAGTACGAACCAAAATGTTGAAATCAGGCTTTGCAGGAGATACTCGGTGCGTTGTTTGCCTCTCTGAATATTTACGCGCGCCGTGAACTACTGAGGTGACCTAACTAGACTGAAGCGGCCGTCGAAAAACGAAGCTGTTGAGATTCCTTGCTTGAAAAAGCTCCGCCGATAAACCTTATATCCCGACCATGTCCACAGACATTGAAAACACATCTTGTGTGCTTGAGCCATACTTAGTATATGTTGTTATTACTGTAATTCTAGTTACGATTCATGAGACAACACCATCCGATGTAAACGTAAAATAAAGCTATTGTCCTAATGGCAAATCTGATCTTGATCTCGTGGTAGCAAGGACTAAAGTGTTAAGAAATTGACCGTTCCAAACGAGTGGGTCGTACTGCGGACTGCCGAAGTATGTCTGTCTGTTTCCGATTACCATTGGGCGCCTCCAATTCGAATGCTCCCGCAGTGTTGAAGTCAAGTCGCCATTTGTTGACGGTACCTTCGCCTGCACCGTGTAGAATATTTCATGTCTGTGCCTGCCTTAGTGGCCCATATCCTTGAAATCCTTTAGTTGCCCATACCTGGCCCCAATCCTTGAAAATGCGCGTACACGGGCGAATGCGCGGTCTGCGCGTGGGCGGGCTGCACCTGATGCATTCATCAAGCCACACTTAGCCGATACGATTGGTCGCTCTCTCCTCCGTCTGCGCTGATTGCCCTCGTGTGGCTGCCACTTCGGGCTGTCAGGGCCTGAAGCCGGCTCCGATTCGTGTTCTTCAACTTTTTCGCAGGTCAATGGGGTCAATGAATTGACCTTTCCCACGCCAGTCGAATAGCGAAATAAATATTTCAGTCTTACTACAATGCACATTCAAGTTCGATACACCTGTTCGAGCAGCTTGTGGGCAAATGCTTGCAAATTCTAAGCAGCATAACATTCAAAGCAAACCGCTTGTATTTCTGGAAACAGGATGAAAGAGGTGTCGGTAGGTTGAAGAACGCGTGACGATCGGGACGGGCCGGCCGTTCAGTCAAGTTTTTCACAGTTCTACTGGGACTCGCTCAGGCTCCGGCTCACACGAATCATTCGGTGCTACTTATGCTTAAAAGAAATTATTCAGAATTATCTGTGAAGCGGATGTCCTCCTCACAGTGGCAGAGTCAGAGTTCCGGCAAATATCTACCCATCGGAAGATTCTGATCTCAAAACATTTTTGCATTAGGATCAGTTACAGAGTCTGAGAAAACCATGCCAAATTTCTAAGAAAGGGACCCCCAATTTAATCCAAATTATTGAGGTCTGATAGACGAACTTGTCTTCGCGCCTCATTAATATTTACCAAATTTGTTGATAACGAAACGTGTGTTCGTCAATGCATGCACACTTGCTGTGTTATTCAGCCTGCGCGACCTTGAATTCGTAACTGTTGTAAAATATCTCGAAAGAGACCTCAAAACCTCACCTTCTCGCTTGGATTAATCTAGTGTACCGTTCCCACTGCTTCTGTGCGATAGGCAATGAAATCCAACAGCCGAGATTGGACTGCCCGCGGGCCCGTCCTTCATTGGTCTGGAATAAAAATGTCGGACACGAATTACACCGGCAGCCTCCCAGGATTTTTATCCGATCTAACCTGGCCTTTCTTTCAATTAGTGCCACGCTCGCCCAATTAAAAGCTCTTATTGGGTCGCAAATAAACCTACCGGATTCAAAGCGATTGCGTCTAGCGTAGGTTCTCATTCGGCCTCATTGGCCCGGGCTTTTACAACGAGGATATACTTATCAGTGTGCTAAGGCCTGATCACTGCCGACGGTTAGCATACCTGGCACTGGTATGCCAGCACGTTCTGTCGACGTTCACATGGTCGGTGGGTAGCACTTTTGTTTCCTCTCCCCTCCGATGCTTCAGTGTTCAGCTACTGTCAGCGGCTGCCGGTGACATGCCGCAGCAGACCGCCCCCCCCCCCCCCCCCCCCGTCCGCAGTCGTTGCTCAGGTGCAGCGCCGATCGCCGCCTCCACCGGCCGCCATGTTGGCCGCACCTGCGCCGCGGGCGCCGCCGCCGCGGTGGCGCACACGGCGCGGCGACAAAGACGGCGCGGCGCGCTTTGTGTGGCCGCGGCGCGCTGTAACGACGCCCACATCGGCGCATCATCTGAATGGTGGCCGCAGCGGTAACGGCCGGCCGGCCGGCGGTATTTATGGCGTAGCGGCCGCCGCGCCGCGCGCCGGGCCCGAGCTGTCCGCGCCTGGCGCGCCGTTCGGCTGGCTGGCCGCTGCTGGAGCTCGGTTGGCTGTCTGGACGCTGCTGGAGCTCGTCTGGCTGTCTGGACGCTGCTGGGCTCAGTTAACTGGCGCCGCTTGAGTTCGGCTGGCTGTCTGGCTGCTGTTGAAGCTCAGTTGGCTGGCCACTGCTGGAGCTCGGCTGGCTGTCTGAACGTTGCTGGGGCTCGGTTGGCTGGTTGCTACTGGGACTCGGCTAGTTGGCTGGCCGCTGTTGAAGCTCGGCTACTTGGCTGACCCCTACTGGGGCTCGGCTGGCTGGCTGGCTAAGCCGTGACTTCTTTCCTTACCTCGCGATTGATTACGCCATGCTTTTTTATTGCAACTCGCTAATTTTTTCATTGCTTGCTTGCCGAGAAGTCGCACGAACCGACGAGAGGATCAGGAGCTAATCAAAGAGTGCTCACAACGCGGATGCAGCTATATGTGCGCAGGCTTCACACAACGCGCAGTTTGCTGTGAATACCTTAAAGCCTACACCTGTGGGTATGGAAGAGCACGCGCGAGACGACTAAACGGAACACATCATTCCCCAAACGACCCAGAATGCGTACTACAGTGTTTTTTCCTCAGCAAACGCTTGTTTGGCTCCTTTCACTTTGAGCTAGCATCAACATTCGTTTTGACGTCCGGTCCGGACACCAGACGGTCCGAACACCGGACAGGCAGCGACATAGCAGTCCGGAGCCGGTCTTACCCAGCCGGGCACACGCCACCGACGCCTGGCGATCGTGGCCTCAGCTGGGGCCGGTCCGCACTGAGCTGCCGCACTGGTGACGCTCGGACCCCCGCCCCCCCCCCCATCCCCCCCATCCCCCCCCCGTGTGACCTACTGTACCTCCGTGTGTCCTCCGTGAGTCATTCCGTGCGACCGCCTATACCCCCGTGTGACCTGCTGTACTTCTGTGTGTCCCCGTGAATCCCTCCGTGTAACCCCCTGTACCCCCGTGTGACCTACTGTACCCTGCCCCCGTGAGTCTTCTTGTACCCCCGTGTGTCCGCCGTGAGTCCCTCCGTGTGACCGCTTGTACCGCCGTGCGAACTACTGTACCTCTGTGTGCCCCCGTGAGTCCCTCCGTGTGACCCCCTGCACCCCATGTGATACCCATGCACCCCTCCGTGTGACCCCATGTACCCCTGTATGCCCCCCTGTACCCCCGTGTGTCCCGCGTGAGTCCCTCCGTGTGTCCCCCGTGAGTCCCTCCGTGTGACCCCCTGTACCCCCGTGTGGCCCACTGTACCCCTGTGTGTCCCCTGTGAGTCGCTCCGTGGGACCCCTTGTGCTCCCGTGTGACACCCTGTATCTCCATGTGTCCCCCATGAGTCCCACCGTGTAGCCCCTTCTACCCCCGCCTGACACCCCTTGTACCCTGTGTGACCTACTATACCTCCGTGTGTCCCCATGAGCCCCTCCGTGTAGCCCTGGGGGTCTTTGAGTCGCTCTGTATGCCCCCTGAGCTTCCGTGCACCCCCCCCCCCCCTGTATTCCCCCTTGTGTCCACCTTTAGTCCCTTCGTGCGCCGCACGGCCAGCCCCAGGTACCGACGGCGCCGAGCGGCTTTTCAGCAGAGCTGGCGACGCTCCGGATCAGGGGCCCGACGCCGTCCCGGACAGGGGCCCGGGCCCCTGGCTCGTCGGCGTCGCTGGCTGAGGGGTGTGACGAGCTCGGTGCAGGGCCGAGTTGACCTCGGGTCACCGCTCCCCGATGTGACAGGGGAGGGCAGGCCTGGATGGCGACAAGGCCTCGGCGGAGGGCGCGGGGCCTCTACCTGCTGCCGTTGACCTGAATCAACCCCACTCGGTCCTCTCCGGGCAAAAACACAGTGCGCTGTCTGGGTACAAGAATAAATGTATTGACACCAATAACAGAACATCTCCAGCGCTACTGTGGTGCACTACTCACAAAACAACGCGGGAATACACAAACGGGGTTCATGAAGTGAAGCGTAAATATCAACCACAGAGCGGCAACGCAAATATAGTGCTGGAACCTCACCAACCATACCTATGGGGGGGGGGGGGGGGCGGCGCTGTGCCACCATGCCTACTACCGATGAGAACAGTGAGCCCACCCAGCATATGCGTACCGACAGGAGGAGCACGGGCTACGCGGCAGCACTGCACCTGCAGCGTGCGTCGTCTGCACTCGTGCCGTTCTCCTACCACGCGAGCCTCAGCCAGGACGGCTCGCTGCGACACAGCCGAGGCGTTCGGAGAACGACGAGCATCGTCAGCGGGTCGTAAAGCGTCTCAAGGAATACCGGTGAGTCATCGTCTAACCAGACGGCGCTCACAGGCGGCGCTTTTACTGCTTGGTTAATTTACGCAGACGTACTAACGGCTGGAAACCTGGACCTGCTGTACATCCCGGTTCATCTCGCGCCGCGTCCTCGCAGATCTCTGGAGGCACGAAGCAGCTACGATGGCAACATTTCACGGGCGGTGGCGATCACACAAAACACAAACGCGCGGTACCGAACATGACCTGCACGCTCATAGAGCGTATGGCCTGAAGAGGTGGTGGTGTGATCGGACTCGCGGCCGGCACAGGTCCACCGGTGACGTCACTGGCACAGCCGGTGACGTCACAGGCACAGCTGGTGACGTCACAGGCGCAGCCGGCGGCGTCAGTGGCAGCTGTAGCGGCGGTAGCGGGTGACTCGGCGGCGGTGGCGGCGGCGGCGGCGGCGGCGGCGGCGGCACCACGCCGACGCACTGCAGCTGGTACATGTACGACTGCATGACCTGGCTCAGGTAGTGCATCTGGCTCTCGCTCTGCTGGCGCTTCTCCTTCATGCGCCGGTTCTGGAACCAGACCTTGACGGTGGCCTCGGCCAGCTGGAGGCGCTGGCTCAGCTGGCGGCGCTGTGGCGTGCTCAGGTAGCGGTTGGCGGCGTACTCGCGCTCCAGGGAGGCCATCTGGCCGGCCGAGAACACGGTGCGGGCCGGCCGGCGCGGCGCCGGGCTGCCGCCGGCTGCGCTGCCGCCTGAGTCGCTCTGGCTGCCCGAGTCGTCGGCCGAGACGCGTCGACTCAGCTCGGCCGCGTCGGCCGCCGACGGCGAGCCGGGCGGCGGCGACGGCGGCCGCGGCGAGTCCAGCTCCACTGCCGGCCGAGTCCGCTGTCAGGGACGGGCTCGCCGGGGCCAGACACAGGCGCCCACACGGACACAACGGGCGCAGCCACGGACGCGAGCACCGTCACGGACACAGGCACGGGCACGGACAACACGGGCACGGGCACAGACACGGACACGGGTACGGACACGGGCACGGGTACGGACACGGGCACGGGTACGGACACGGGACAGACGGATATGCGACACGCGACCTAAGCCAGCCTGAACGCACAAAACAAAAGATAGGACCATCAACCCACGTCGTGAAAACAGAAAAAACTGTTTGTTTTTTCTATCACATTTAAAATCATGCCAATTCAATTGCCCTTGCGGATGACCTTGACATTTTCAAAAGAAGCTGTCTGAAAAGAAGGACCTGCTGGAATCTGCCAGGCATAAACACAGACAAATAGCCATCTTAGAAACAGTGAGGGGTCAGTGCCGGCCAAAGACGCCACCGAGTCCGCCAGCTGTACAGACACACCTGACACAAAGAAGTGCACCGAAGGGGATAGGCACGACAAGCTCAGTTCAGGGCTGTTTCGGGGCAGAACTCACTGCATTTCGACAACGCAGCGAACCTCGATACTCGCCAGACATCCTATTGGTGGAAATTCCGACAAGCGCTAACACGACCTCCCATCCTGCCAGCGGGCGCCGCGCTCTCACCTCCACTATCCATGTCCTTGCACATGGCCTCGATAGACTGCAGCGCACCTCCGTTGTCGAACATCCCGCCGGCGTCCCGCTCCCGCCCCGCGTCTCAGCGCTGTGAGCGCCGCGCTGCCGGGCGGCGGCCGACGGCGGCGGTGGGCGGGGCCTGCGGACGGCAGCCAATGGCAGCGCTCAGCCGCCGCCGCCGCCGCGGTGCGGCGGCGTCGGCCGGCCGGCGGGCGCCGCTAGGCTAACGCCCGATTTACGGATTAGCGTAGTGATTCTGGCCCCACGGAAGGCGGGGAAGGCGCTGGTGTTTAGGCGCGCTAAACGTTCCTAGCAGCGAGAAAAGGTCTCGCTAGGAGCGTAGGTTCAGATAGGTAAAATGGCTTGTAAAAGTGAATAGTATCACGCCTGGAGATTGACGATAGACAGTGTAAAGCTTAATGTTATAAAACCTGCTCTGGGACGTTATTTGATGATAACGTCACAGAGCTGTTTAGTGCTAGCTAATCAGAAGTGATAATTTTGTGGAAATATCGGTTGCTTTATCGCCGTGTGTGTTCCTACATTTCTGACATGATTAGAAAGCCTTAATGCTGAGTAATTCATTTTGTAGTTCTCATGTTGAGAGTCACCTTCTTTTGAAAGTTCTTCCGTTCAGAATGAGCACAGCTTGAGATATCAAGAACCGCCAGTATAATCGCTATTCAAGATTACAACACGGTCTAGCCGGTCCCCTTGGTACCTTGAATTTCGACAACTCTACACAGCAACTTTAAGCTCATGATGCCGAAAAACCAACTGGTGAAAGCCTGTTTTTTTGTCATGTACTGATTTTCTCGTGCAATTCTTACCACAAGGCAGCCCTGGGGCATCCCATCAAAGGCCGGCCGGGACCAAATAAAATATAAAATGTCCATGAAAGACCGACATCGACCTCGCGCCTCATATTTTTATATCAACTCTTTTAAACGAACATCTGACGTTCTGAATCCATTTCTTAGATTGTGGGCGACATGGCCTACGCTTTTTCAGATATATATTGACACACACACGCACACACACACACACACACACACACACACACACACACACACACACACACACACACACACACACACACACACACACACACACACACACACACACACACACACACACACACACACACGCACACACACACACACACACACACACACACACACACACACACACACACACACACACGTTAATATAATATAAATATAGCATATATATATATATATATATATATATATATATATATATATATATATATATATATATATACATGCATCTATAATATTTCTGCAGTCGGTTATTTTGCGATAACTGTGGTGCCCTATTTTTCAACAGGTCATGATCTGATTTAACTCTTTGGCGATGCATGGGAAGAAACCAGGTAAAATGGGGTTTGCCTCACATTTACAGAGAAACCCCGTCGTCACTGGTCTCAAGATCATGACGCATATTTTGACTTTCGATTTTGAAGAGATGTTGCGGGTCCCTTAACGTTGCCACGCGACTGCCTCAGGTGGATCGCAGTGAAATCTGTGACCTTTTCACATCGACATTAAAAGCGATACTTTATCGTGAGGATATGCCAGTATAACTTTCGACCTTTCTTTTTGCTTCCCATGGATTAGACATCAGTATTAGTATCATTCCTCGGAAAAACAGAAAAATGGAGATATAGTTAGGTTGACATTTCGGCAACATGCCTTCATCGGAGCAATAGCTGAAGTGGTTAGACTTATTCCTCGGTTTTTCAAAAGAATAGGGCTAATACTACTGTCTAATCCATGTGAATAATGTGCCTCGCTAATGCACCGAGCAGCTTACGTAATTTCTTGTTGCTTCCTTTGCTCTTGTTCCTTGCATCACGTCAGTGTGAAAGCGTTTTTCTGAAGGCTTGATTTCACGAGCTTAAATTTATATAAAAATGAGCTTGTTCCTAGCAGATTTCGAATTAGAATATTTAAGGGCTGTTGGTGACAAATATTAAGTATTGGAGTGAAAAGTAATTATGTAAACATGTTTGACATCTACATATGTATATATTGTCATTGTTAATGTATCTTGCTTTCATAAGACTGAGCAGACGAGGATTGTCGCACGGTCATATCATGGACACGCGGGCGTTTTATGTGTTTATGGTATCCAAGATCATTCCCCTCCCCACCGTTCACATTGCTAAGTACATCCATCTATTGAACATCCAAAGCAAATGAAGTGTCACAATGATATATTGCACATTGGTAGTTACGATGGATGGTTCATATCATCATACACCAAACACTTCCATGTCAGACGACACGAGTAGCTCTGGCAAAACGCTGGTGCCCAGCCATCCCTGTGCTCGAGGAAAAGTCGCAGAAAGCTGGGATAATCTTAGGAAACTCCAAGTTTTCCCAACCGATCTGGAAACAGCATTTGGGCTCTCGAAATTTCCTCCGTCAAGCCCCTGCCTTCGCCCATCGCTTTGGGAAACATCGCTGTTACATAAGTGACATAAGTGACATAAGTCATTGTTCAGTGCGTAATCGCCGTCAGCAGTTCGGGGAGCGCTCGGGACTCCCTGGCCGGCCGTTTGGGGAAATACTGGCAAATCCC
Organism: Pollicipes pollicipes; assembly: GCF_011947565.3. Classification (NCBI taxonomy): domain Eukaryota; kingdom Metazoa; phylum Arthropoda; class Thecostraca; order Pollicipedomorpha; family Pollicipedidae; genus Pollicipes; species Pollicipes pollicipes. The sequence goes on from NW_023596576.1 coordinate 48,973,092, forward strand.
GGTCGGGATCTTACATTTTTCGGTGCGTAGCCACGATCGGCGGCTCGAGGACATTCCGGACATCCCGCTTGGGGATGTGTTGGGAAATGGTCCGGAAGATGTTAGGAGTTGCAGCCCAGTGCCTCACATTCAAAGCTAATCTCAAGCATTCCCCAACCGCTAATTTGGGGAACGGTCGGGATATTTCCGCTGCGGTCGAAATGTATCTAAATTTATATAACGTATGGCCGAAATTTAATGCTGGTAGTGAGATGAGATGACACTGTTGACTGGCTGGTCGCTAAATTTCCCACCTACTACATGCGGTTTGGGCGGAGAATGCAGTGCCCTGTGTACCTTCTACTGTTCGCGCTATTCGCGCTAAAGTTCGGTGACTTCATAGCTGGCAGACGTGCAGGACGATCCATGGACAGATCCTGCACGCCCCAAACTGTGGCCGATTTAAAAGAGTGCTCCTGTAGGCGCTTGCCGTTACACCTGCCCCGACTTTGCTGACAAACAGGAAGCGAGTCTATGAGCACGAACAGACACGAACTTCTCGGAGAGAAAATCGACCGTGGTCTGGGCTGAACTTAGTTGGTCGTCACGCGGTCCAAGTAACTAGTTTAAAGGGAATGCTCCAAATTTGAAGATATTGAAGCCAGCACCAGATGTGATGAAATAAGATATAATATGAAATAAAATGTGATGACTATTGCCATGTGTTTAGGTGGAAGATTACTCTGGACAACACATTTTCTGTATTGAGTCTATTTAGTAACCATGTTTCTCACCGCATCATTGTTTGACTGTGTCATCGTACCTCGCACAACATTGACTGAGAGCCAATTGATGGCCGTTATATCTGAAACTCGTGCTCGCGAGCGCTAGATTTAAACAACATGGTAATACTATTTTTCTTGGCCTTAATCGGCGCGCGGCCAATGGAATGACAGAACTTGAACGACATTATTATGACGTCATGGATACCTGGGTGACCTTAGACTAGTCTCCTTGACATAGCCTCATATTCTCTCGGGCGTGCAGCTCAAAAACTAGAGGAGCAACCTTTCCTAACCGCATTTGATCCGTTTTTTTTTTTTTGCTGGGAAGGAGTAGTTAGGTACACGTCAAAGGTACCGCTCAAATTTCCCCCCAAGGCTTCCAATTCGTAGGATTTTGGAAACCAATTGATATTTGGGACATTCGATCAAATTTTGGTTCCACACCTTTGGGGTAATCCCTACGCCTTCTACGCCTTGATCAGACAATGCTGACAATGATCATTGTCTGACAGAGGCTGCAGAAGGGCCGGTCTTTACTCTGACAGCTCCAATTGAAAATGAGCAAGTTGGTTGGAATATCATCTTTTCTTACATTGACAATGCCCCAGCTCAGTGACGCTTTCACACATACGAAAGCATGCCAAATTATACTCCTTATGTCAGATGCGTGCCTGGGTCCTGAATGTGAATCAAGAATCAAAAGTTTCGATAAATTTGAGATCATGATATCTTGTTGGAGCTCCAGGCTCATGTCCGCCGTGTTTAGCTTATTTGATTTGTTTAGCACCGTCTGTCGAGCTAAGTTCAGTCGCCCATGGGAACCCTAGCGCCACAAGCGGCGATTTATTGCACTAGCGGTTGGTAGAGGGCGGCACATGCCGACGAGGAATTCTAATTCCTGACATGATTGTGGTGATAAACGCTATGCATCCTAAACAATGCTCAGAGAGCAGATGTGCTAACTTTCCATGACATCTCAAAATAGCCATACAGTGTTCCAATATTCGGCCATTTGGGTGGCAGGGATGTAGATATTTTTCATGCTATAACACACCGATTTTGGGCTCACTGCGCATGCCCCACCCCTTGCTCAAAATCGGCTAATCAGCATCAAACCGGGCGGCTGTCAAATCAGTATCTATGCGCCTCAGGCTTGACAACTGGGCTGAGTAGGTCAGTTGTCCGAGTCGGGGTCAAATGGCAACGAGTTGGTGCCAACGAATGGCGTGCGAGTACTGCCGAAGGGTCAGAATTTCGGCAGCACGAAACTATCTTACATCCGGTACACCCAGTATGAATTTTGGAACGCTGTAACCATATTCACTTGTTCCTTTCTAAGGCCAATGCAATGTAAAATATTGCGAAGTGAAGAGTTCTTGTCAGGTCATCCACTTTCCTCTATGGACGCCAGCATCACCCACGCAGCGCTCTGCCCACAAGCATAGTTCCCTTTTCAATCGGGGAATCTACCCCCTAATTTTTCAAAAACGCTGTACAAACCCGTTGAAAATCCCTCTGCCGGCGTATTTTTGGGACGCGCTTCCTAAATTTTCACTGCTCAGCCCGACCCGCGGAACTTGTTTTGCTAACTACGTCTCTGCCCCCTCGTGTCACATGTATGAAAAACATGGATATATGCATGAATACATGTTAAAAACGAGAGCTTGGAGCAAAATTGATGGAAGCCAGATAAACTTAATCAAACTGAGAACACGCGGTGATGTTTAATAGCATGTAGAGTTTCGCGTGCCCGCCACCCGCCAACCAGGGGTTTGAATGTTTTTTTCTAAGTTGTGCTCCATTCCGAGTCCCCGCGTACGCCCGTGCTCTCCGCCGACGACTGACGGAGGGGCGAGCTAAACCATGCCAACCCTTTGCCGTTAAAACGCGTCCAGGCTATGGCACGCCCAAGCAAAGCTGGCGTTCTGAAGATGCGTCGAGTCAGTAAACAAAACTACGTTCAAATCAAGGGGCTGCTGTAATTTGCAAGAGCCGTGCGTGATCAGTAACAATATAACTCCAGCCATAATCACCAGCAAAGAGCAGGAACACATGAGCTCGGTACAGCTCGCCCACACCCTGTGGAAATCACACAGTACAATATCACTCGACACAGCGTAGCCGTGTCCACCGTCCGCCGACCGAGGCCGCGCGCCAGCCCCTGGCGCCACCTGGGCCGACGAGGCCGATAGCGAACGGCGCGCTTGGTCCACTGGGAACAGAGCACCGGGCGGCGGCCGCCGGCCGCGGCCGTGGACACCACGATCGGCGCTCTGATCGGGTGTAGAGAGCAGCGAACACGGCAGGCTCTCCACACGCCCGGACGGGGCCGCGCGCACAGGCAAAACAGGGCACCCGCCCGGCCGGCCGCACCGGCACACTCGCCGGGTCATCTCGTCGCGTGCGATTATTTGTGCCAATCTCTACTGCTACGATCGTTGGCCCATTTCGTCCTCGATCTGACAGTGAGAAATCAGTCTCACGGGAGCATTGCTTTACATCTCATTCAAGTACTCGTAAAAAGCAAAAGCGATAGCTGGTGGGTGAAAGCTCCAACCGAGATCTCAGCGACGGGTGGCGTCGGAGACCATGAGTGCAGTCAAAGACCACAGAATATCTCACACATTCACAACACCGGTGCCCACAAGCTCACATCACGAAACAACACGATAAAGTCTCACGAAAACCCTGCCATCACATATTATGCGGACCGACGTAGCTGTCTGGATAGCGGAAGCCGCCGCCGTCGCCGCTGAGCATCACCGACCGACGGCACCTCCTCGCGAGGCTGCGGCGCGTCCGTCGGCCGGCGGCAGGCACTTCTGGTGCTGAGGCGGCTCCGACCGGCGCCTGCTGGCCGGGTGCCAGGACGGGCGCAGGGGCGGACCGCTGCCGCCTGGCAGCGGCCGCTCCGGTACACGGGCTCTACCGCAGCGGCGGCTGAGGCGCCGGGGCCACCGCCGCCGCCGCCGGCTCCAGCCCCAGCTCGACGGCAGGGGCGCCGTCGCCGCCTGACACAACGGGGACATTCAGTGAGACCACGGGGCTCCAGATAGGTGTGTGAAAGCTATTAGAAAAATATCAGAATGTAAAACTGCACCGGACGAGAAAAAAAGCTCTCCGTACTGACGGCAAAAGGGGCCGACAACATCGCAGGCATCGCTGGACGCCGAGCAAAAGGTAGTCAGCCCAAGAGACTGAATACTGGGCGTCCGTCCAGCCCCGGTCCGCAGTCAGCCCAAGAGACTGAACACTGGGCGGCCGTCCAGCCCCGGTCCGCAGTCAGCCCAAGAGACTGAATACTGGGCGTCCGTCCAGCTCCGGTCCGCGGTCAGCCCGAGAGACTGAACACTGGGCGTCCGTCCAGCTCCGGTCCGTGGTCAGCCCGAGAGACTGAACACTGGGCGTCCGTCCAGCCCTGGTCCGCAGTCAGCCCGAGGGACTCAACACTGGACGGCCGTCCAGCTCCGGTCCGCAGTCAGCCCGAGAGACGGAACACTGGACGTCCGTCCAGCCCCGGTCGACGGAACACTGGGCGGCCGTCCAGCTCCGGTCCGCGGTCAGCCCGAGAGACCGAACACTGGGCGGCCGTCCACCCCCGGTCCGCAGTCAGCCCGAGAGACTGAACACTGGACGGCCGTCCAGCCCTGGTCCGCGGTCAGCCCGAGAGACTGAACACTGGGCGTCCGTCCACCCCCGGTCCGCAGTCAGCCCGAGAGACTGAACACTGGACGGCCGTCCAGCCCTGGTCCGCGGTCAGCCCGAGAGACTGAACACTGGGCGTCCGTCCATCCCCAGTCTTCCGTTCACCAGCCACCCAGCGTACCATTGTCGGCCGGTCCGACCAGGTCCTCCGCCTTGCCGCTCTTGTTGGAGAGCTCCTGCAGGCCACGGATCAGCGCCACGTCCTTGGCCTGGCCCTGGTCCTCGGCCAGGTCGGGCCCCTCATCTGCGACACGGAAGGGCGGGGCGCGCATCAACACACCCGCCTCTGGTCCAACGACGCTGCGGGACAGGGAACGAGAACCACGACCGCTGCAGCGGTGAGAGCGTTCAATTTGCCTTTACTGAGTGTCACAAGCGGTTCTGAGCATTCTGAAGAGCCAGAGATCGTAAGGGAGGCCGTAATCCCCATCCATTCAAGTACTTCAGTGCAGCAGAGACCTTTGTCAAGCCCTTCTAGCATGGTTGGCTCTGACCTACCCTCCCAATTAGTAAAAAAACAAAACAACACATAACAAAAACGCGCAACTAACATTTTTCCCTAAATAGAGCCATTGGTATCATTTGATTCGTCCCGATCAGCCGCACGTTCTGACCAGGAGAAAAAAAAAATGCAAGCTTATGATTGTAACGGAATTTAGAGTGATACAAGTTCAGCACATTCGTGCGGACGTGAAAACTTCCAAAAGCAGAAACGAATGACTGATACGCATCGGTGGGAAAACCAGCCTCAATTTTCGCACGCCCTCTGCTTCCTGGGACAAAAAAGCGTAACCGCTTATGCGTGTTTTTGCCCACAATCGGCATCATTGCTATTAAAAGCGCATATATGTGAAGTGACGTTTTTATGTCATTGAGAACCAAGCACTTCATTTTGATCCTTTCAGTTCCGCCCCGCCTCGAGGTGACTCATTCTGACCCTCTCGCCCCACCCCTCTCGGGGTGACTCGTTCCGGCCCTCTCGCCCCACCCCTCTCGGGGTGACTCGTTCAGGCCCTCTCGCCCCACCCCTCTCGGGGTGACTCGTTCAGGCCCTCTCGCCCCGCCCCCTCTCGGGATGACTCGCTCTGACCCACTCAGCCCCGCCCTCTCTCGGGATGACTCGTTCTGACCCACTCAGCCCCGCCCTCTCTCGGGATGACTCGCTCTGACCGCCAACCCCGCCCCGTCTCCTAACGAATGGTCGTGCCTCGCTGCCCACCTTTGACCATCTCGTTGGGGTACTGCAGATTGACGTCGTCGTTGCCGGCGCCGTCTCCAGGCCGCTGCTCCTGCCGCAGCGGCTGCGCGCCGCCGGCCGGTTCTGGCGGCCGCAGCACTCCCAGACCCTCGGCCTCCTCGCCGGCCGGCCCCGCCTGCAAGGCAGCCGGGACGGCCGGGTCATCGTCAGCACCGAGCGGGCCGGCCCCCGGCCGCCGCCTGACGCACGCTCACGGCTGGCGGACGAGCCGGGTTGGACGAACTGGCCGTGACCCAGGGCGGTGCAGTCCGCCTTTGGGGGTGAACCGGTACAGGTTTGGTGGATGCAGGCAGGCTGATGCCCGCCCACAGACCGAGCCCTCTTGGGGTACGTAGCAAAGGGGAAACCGCATACGATGGCGCAGTCAATGGTGGACTCTATTTCTACCTCACCCGGAAGGTCACCGTTTCAGACAAGTTACCTTTTACAGCCTCTACTCGATTACTACTACAAAGAAAACTACTGATAAAGAATCAAAGGATCATCAGATATTAAAATAGCAATCACTCCCCGCATCGGACAACCTCTGCACGTCGTAACATGCACTGGAACATACTTAACAGTTTAGACAACTAATTACGCATACAATAGTTATCGTGCGACCATTACTTAGGCTTTGGCTGCCAGCATGCTTGCGGTTTGGCAGCGACGTTGCCGATGGCCTGGGCCCACGGCCCACATAACCTGAGCCGGAGGAGAGGACCAAAATGGCGACCGCTGTCCGGCCAGCCCGCCACACCGCCACTCATCTGGCCACAGCTCTGCCGCCCTCCCGACGGTCGGACGCACCTGGCCGGCCTGCGGCTTGGCCAGCTGTCCGGGCGCCGCCGGCCGCTGGCTGGAGCTGGAGCTGGAGCTGCGCTGGCCGGCCGGCGGCGCCGGCAGCACCCGCTGCTGCGGCGGCGGCAGGCCGGCGCGCGCTGCCGCCGCCGGCTGGAAGTCGCTGTCGAGACGTGCCTGGTCGAGCTGGCCGCGCGGCGCCACCAGGCCGGGCCAACGCCGCCGGTCGCCCTCCGCTGGCGGCGGACACGGGCCGCCGGTCACCGGGCGACGGGGGCGGCCGTCGCCGGCAGCGGGGGGACACGACAGGCGGCCGCACGACGCTCAGTTAGCGTGTGCCAGAGTAAGCCGCCCGCCATCGGCTAACGGAGGACACGGGACAGGCACGCGGACAGCCCACGACCCGCCGGCCGCAACCCTTGGAGTAGCATGGGCGACCGCATTGTGCCTCGTCAGATGAGGGCAACAACACTCGTAATCGGCTTCGGAGGCACGGCACGTACACCAAGCACGGCACGGCACGTGCCCCGTACGACCAAGCCTCCGCGTCCCCACACAAGCAGGTCAAACGCCGCTGGCTGAGCCCGTTCTGCACCCACGCGACGGTGTGCCGCGCACCAGCGCGGCCGACACACTGTCCTGTCCTGAAGTTGAGTGTGCGTGCTGGCCCATTCGGGAGTCCGGAGGCCAGCCCAGCACTCACCTGGCCGTGTCGAGCGGGTCGTCCCGGCCTGACACCGACCCAGCTCCGCCTGCGCCTGCCGGTCACACACGGCGGCGTCAGTCGGCGAGGCACGGACGCGCCGGGCGACACCGGCCCAGTACGCCGAACGCCGCGCCGGGGAGCGAGGGCTTCACTCTGGTGTGCACTCCGTTTGTCCGCCCGCACATCACTGAGAAACAAGCCGCCACAGCAGGGGGCACGCGGCCTCGAACACTTTTTCTATTTAGTGAGCAACGGAATTATACAGGGAAAGACACGTTTAGTATGCCGAAACAACTATTGCACCGTAATAGGGTATTCTCGTCAAAAGGAAACACGTGCTGCCAAGTCGATATGTGGATCCAAACATCCATATGCAGTAAGACAGATGGAGGCTGACTGCGGCCAACTGCACACGAATGGCCCGGACTGGCGTACAATGAGCTGCCTCTGCGAATGTTCCGCCAGGTCACCGAAGCACAGCCCATCGCGCAGCCGCTGGTCATGCTGCCATGGGACCAATGGTCCAGGACGGCCAGGGAGACTACATCCAGTCGACCATTTAGGGCTGTCGCCAGCTGCTGCGTGTCTCGCAGGTGACCGGTCCGAGCCCGGTGGACGAGGCGTGACCGGTGGGACCGACCGACCGGTCTCCGGCGGCCAGCTGACCGGGCGGCGTCTCACCTGCGCCAACCGCGCCTGGCAGTCCCGCTCGCCGGCGGCCGGCGGCGACGCCTGGCCCGCCTGCGCCAGCTGCTGGCGCGCGCTCTCCAGCTCGGCGCGCGTCCGGGTCAGCTCCGCCTGGCGGCCGTCCAGCTGCAGCCGGCCGCGCTCCTCGCGCTCCTTCAGCTGCGTCAGCTCGGCCTTCAGCGCCTGCAGCTTGGTGGCCGCGTCCCGCATCTGTCGGTCCTGTCCGAGCGCGGCCGGTCAGCCGCCGCACGCCCGCGGCCGCTGCACACGGGACAGCCCACATGTGGGCCACGCCAACGACAGGACGGTGATATGGAGATGGTCGATCTTGGCGTGGACGTTGGCAAAAGGCATCCGCAAATACGTAAATATAAAGACATGCGCAGAAGAAGCGGCGCACGTGAACCGCGGCAGAACAGGCCACTGTTAAACGTACATGAAACTTCAAGCGTAACAGGGACAAGAAATAACAGTACAGCACTTCAGATATGGCTATCAAACACTGTGATCACACCCACGCAGCAACGATCGCACGCATTACGAAATGGCGAAAACTGCAGGCTGAGTAACGCCACGCCACTGGACCAAACCTGGTCATCCTTGTCATCCTCCAACTGCTTCATCAGAGCCGATTTACTCTCCTCTGCTTCTGCTAGATTCTCCTTCAGCTGCTTGCATCGGATGTTGTCTTCTTCTTGATCCATCTGGACCTGCTGTAGCTCGGCATTGGCCTTCTTGAGATTTTCGCTGGCCTCACGCCTTTGATGGTCAATCTTTGAGGACTTATCTTCGCTGCAAATGAAATGAACCTTCTTTCACCACACAAAGTGGTGAAATCGTGTGCTCAAAGTGCTCAAAGTGGCTTGAGCACAGCAAAAATGTGACGGCCACCTGCGCCATGAAAAACTAAACATTGTGAATAAGCTGCGAAAATTGGGGATGTAACGCGTCTTTAAAAAAAAAACATACTAAGATTGTTTCGTAACTGTGCTCTCTGTGTGGATAAGTTTTTCCATTGAAATTTATTGCCATTTTTCATGCTGGACTTGGGATTTTAAACGTATGTTTCTCGCCACTTGCTCGCATTTTAACATATCCGCGAAGTCGTAACACTGTTCCGCCAAACCTTAAGCACCATCCAGTTTTTTGACACCATATTCTGCCAACATGTTACAAACAGCGGCAGAAACGATACTGCCTACAAATGGGCGTGCCAACTCGGGTGACAGGCAGACACGCCACCTCGGGTGACACGCAGACGCGCCAACTCGGGTGACAGGCAGACACGCCAACTCGGGTGACAGGCAGACACGCCACCTCGGGTGACAGGCAGACACGCCACCTCGGGTGACACGCAGACAGGCCACCTCGGGTGACAGGCAGACGCGCCACCTCGGGTGACATGCAGACACGCCACCTCGGGTGACAGGCAGACACGCCACCTCGGGTGACACGCAGACACGCCACCTCGGGTGACAGGCAGACGCGCCACCTCGGGTGACATGCAGACACGCCATCTCGGGTGACATGCAGACATGCCACCTCGGGTGACACGCAGACGCGCCACCTAGGGTGACACGCAGACACGCCACCTCGGGTGACACGCAGACGCGCCACCTCGGGCGACACGCAGACACGCCACCTCGGCTGACACGCAGACATGTCACCTCGGGTGACCACGCCACCTTGCCTTTCTTTAGGACTCCCAGTGAACGTGTCACTGGTGTCCTAAGGCGTCCCCCTAAGAACACTTATATGTTGCTCTACGTTGCATGCAGCCACCAATGCATCGGATAGTACTTTGGAGATGTGGGTGCACTGAGTGTTTTCTGCGCAGCCAAGTGCGCTTTTGCTTTGGCTAGGATTGCTAGTGGTCATACTGACTGTTCGCCCTGTCCTCCGTTCTTTCCCACACATTTCAGGTGATGCTGGTTTTGTTTATGCACGTGATTTGGTAAACACCACTCAAGTCGTGCCAGAACCTCTGGGCTACACCACATGACCAAAACAGGTGAGGTATGCTCTCTGGTGGCGAGGGGCAATACCGGCACCTGTCCTTAAGCCACATTCCGAAAAGCTGCAGACATTTTTTGTGGGACCGATGCAATATTCTAAATTACAGTCAACAAAAATCGATGTCTCCAGTTGCCGGTACAAACCCTGATAAATTGAAGACCAAGATATGTTGATCGGCAAAGTGAGCTCTATTTGTCACTTGCAGCTTTTCTGGAGGACTGGATTTCGCGCGGAATTTGCGACATATACAACATGCCAGGCCAACAGGTTAAGAGACACCCCACAGAAGTGCACCTTTCTTTGTGTCTTTTTTGTTGGCTTCCAGCGTCTTGGAGTCGGTTTCAATAACGTAAATGCCGTGAGGAAATACAACCATATCTAATTATTTTTCCTCTCTGTATGCAGCATGTTGCACTGCATATTAAAAATACTAGCAATATGCGCAGGGCCCTTTAAGATACATTGCCTGCATCAAAAGACACCAAAGGTTTCAGACTGAGATACCTATTCAGCCATAGGAGCTGGCAGAGAATTGGAATTGGGAGTTTGCTGACAACTGTTGCTGTATTGGCTCCTTAATGTTGGGCATTGATTTCTTATCTGTGCATTGCATATCATCTGTCAACACGCTTAGTGAAAGAACCCGGGCATCGGTCGACGGGGGCGGGGCACTCACGCCCTCTGCAATAGGCCCTCCAGCCGATCCAGCTCCACCGCCAGGTCGACGCTGGCAGAGCGTAAACGCCAGTAGTGGAGTCCAAAGGCGACCAGCGCCAGCACCAGCGTGATGGCCAGCGCCCGCTGCGGACCGCGCGAGGCCGCCATCAGCGAGCGCATGTCGCTCCGTCGCAGCCGCCGCCCTGCCGACAGCGGCACACGCCAGCGTTGATCTGGACGCTCCAAACGGGCTGTCAGACATTAGACAGTCACTGCCACCCCGTTAGTAGACACCAGACAGCCGCTGCCACCCTGTTAGCAGCGGCACACACTTGCCCTGGCCTGGACACTCCAAATGGGCTGTCAGACATCAGCCAGCCACAGCCCTGCACCATGGTGTACCACATGCTAGGAAATAGCCTGCTGCTCTCCAGCACCCAGCACAAACAATCAGCAGTCACAGAAGCCTGTCAGCAAGTTTTGCATAAGAGAGAATGACTGATGGTATGCAGGTGAGAGAATTGGAAAGGAGAAGGATACTGATGTTTTAACTGAACAAGGTCTGGCAATGCCAATTTTGAATTGTGAGGGCCAGCGTGATTGTGTTAAAACCTGGGGATGGGGTGGGAAACAGTTACTTGTTTTGTGCTATAAAAAAAACTGATAAAATGCATGCTCAGCACTTCTATAGGCAAAGGGTTGTTTGAAGGGCAACTTGATTAACCAAAATATGTGAATTGTATAAACTATGGAACAGAGGGATAATCATAGCTTCCCACATAAACTTTACAGCCCCCATCAATGCAAGAGAAGCCAGTAAAATCTGTCAGACTTGCTCCTAGCTTAGGGTATGGTCCAAGTCAAACTGCGTCTGACTCAGGGTGAATTCAGACTCAGACTTGCTCCTGACTCCTGGTGCAGCTGGTCAGCATGCAGTCAGACTCAGGGTGTTCCTAACTCATTATGTAGTCAGTCAGCCTAGAAATCAACCTCAAATCTCAGTTCGGCTTATAAAATTTCTTGCTCTTTTTGAGTAAGTCAGAGTTGGAGACTGGAGTTAATTAAAACATGATGTCATTTGATCCAGTGGTAAATATCAGTAATAATGTTGACCGGTGGTATCGCTCAAGTGGTAGTATCACTACTAGGAAGCCAAGTGTATGATATATAGCAAATTCCTGTCAGATTTACAAAAAAAATTTTGTGGTACTGATTTTCTATCATGCAATTGACCTTGTACTTAACAGGCTTATTGAACTTTAAATATTGTACATCAAGACAGTTGAAACATCTAACTTTCCTGTATCATTTGAAAGCTGAGTTTTTGCATCATTTAAACAAGTGTGAACAAAATATCAAATCACCCACAAGCATACAACTACACATACACAAGTACACAGGCCAAGTTAGCACTTGGACTAAGTGAGAGTTGGAAGTGCTTTTGACACCAACATTGTAAAGTTATGACCCCCACAAATACCAAAATGATGTTTTGGTGGTTTCACATGCACAATAATTACTCAATTCAGTTTATGCTTTAAAGACTTTGTGCTCATATGGGCAAGAGCTTGCAGGAGATGCACAAAGACTCATACATGATTGGGGAAGCTGTGAGACATTTTAAGCAATTTCTCCCCATGCACAACTGTAACCATAGTGCTGAAATTTCCGAGATGTTAGATGGGGGGGGATCGGTGGGGAAGGGATTCAAGCCCCTCCCCAATATTCGCAATATGTTAGCTCGCAATAGCTCTGCCCCTACCGCCTGCAAATGATGCAAAAAAGAAATGACAGTCGCTACAGAATACTTGTGATCATACCTATCAGGCTAGCGACTAAACTCAGCTATATACCTGGTGGGTGTCCCACCCGACCACTCTTCTCCTATCTCAGGGCTCAGAGCTTCTATGGTCTTTCCCCTATTTTTTTGCCGAAGAGTTGATCATGACAGATTAAACTCGGCACCAACACACAAATCTAGAGACCGTGAAACATTTGCAGTGCATTGAGCACCGACTAAGGGCGCGTTCGGTCAAAAGCTCATCCCAGGGTATCATATGGAATGTTGCAAATTTGGAACGGTAATATGTACTGTGCAATTCTCTTGAAAGTGTTCTTTGGTTTATCCGTCTATCTGGTAGCTGAGCAACATAGATCATGCACAATTTCACATAAAATCTATGCTGAACGAGCGTACACTTTTTGGCGATTCCTTTGAGACATTTATGGCCTGAAAGTTTCAACTACAGCCAGCATACTAATGCAGTACGAAATGCGGTGAAGACACGTCCTTCACCCATCAAGTATTTTGAGTGACGTTATGACATACCGCTGATTGCGGCGTCGTTTTACTGATAAAGTTTTCAAACCAACCACGCTAAAGAACATTGCTGAAAACTTTGCACCATTCTAGCGCATCCCAACTGTTAGACCCACTTCCCTCTGGATGGATTGTCATACTTTCCCCCATATGAAACAGCTTCACATACCATAAACCCCACGTATTATTACATGCTGCTGCAAACAGAAACATATCAACATTTGATAGGTACATTGAAGTGTACTACACAGCAGCTGCATGTAGGCAGTACACCTTGAATCACAACTGGAATTAAGTATTGTGCGCTTATGTTGAAGTGTTCCATGTACATACATACTCAATGTTCATTTGCGGTTTTTCAGCTTATTTTATGCAATGCATGCATTGCATATGGGATATCACCTTTTGGTAGGGTCAGCACCAATATATTGGTGCTGGTTGGACAGTTACCTCTGTGACTCAGATGTGATGTGACTGTTGCAACTTTCCCTCCATTCTATTTTTTCCTTAGAGAAATTTCTCTCCAGTTAGGAACACCATGCTAATTGCCTAATATTGAGAATCTTTCATCACTGACTAGTAACATTCATTGCTGGACTTGGTTGATGTGTGAAGCTGTTGACCATGGTGATATGTGAAACACTTGATGCCAAAATTTATGATAAAATGTCTATCATCTGGGTTGTAGTGTATCAATTGAAGTTTGTAGCTTTTAGCATTACATTTTGTTTAATGCACTGCATTGGTGCATTTTAGTTTATTGGGTTTGTCAGGCTGTTCCTCATAAGAAAGCATGATATTTACCTGTTGCAATGATTAGTGATAATGTCTACTCTGTAGTCAGTCTCACCTTTTACATCTTGAGAGATAATTTTCCATGGAGTATTTGCATCCTGTTTGTAGGAAGATTTATTTTGTTTTGATGATGCAGTTGGATAGTTGGTTGGTTGTCTCATCTTCTTCATTGTCAAAGTGCCTTGTGTGTGTGTGTATGGAAGGATGTATGCATGTATGTATGTGTGTGTTTATATGTATATGTGTATATCATGACCCTGGCAGAAGTCTCATGGGTATTTTCTGGTAATTGCAGGTTTAAGGATGGATATCCAGGTGGAGTTTTGTCCTCTTCTTGCCAGGGTTCAAGGATATCTCATTCAGCATCTAAATGAAGATAAAACATCATTCAGAACTGATTTGGGTAAGTAAAAAGCATGTGGGTTTCAGATATTTATCTGGCAGGACTTGTGGCATACTGCAATAGGTGGGACCTACATGTATGTGTTGATATTGTGCACATAAGTAAGTGCCAGTAGTAGTGATGTCATATCAATTTTGCTGCAAGAAGTTAAATGTAAGGTGGTTTGCAGCAGATCAAATGAAATCATACATTGCAAACATTGATATACACAATAACACTCCAACATTGTTTGACAGAAGACTCAGTGGACAAGTTCACAACCTACATGACACAATGCATAGCTGAGGAACATCCCAATGAGGCCTCCCTGCAAAGCCTTCACAACCTGCTGCTGGCCTCGTCGGGCATCGCACCGCTGAGCGCGACCAGCCAGCACGTGCAGTCGGCGCTAGCCAAGCTGGGCGGCGCGGCCGTGCCACCGGCGCTGTACCTGGCGGCACTGCCGGCCGGGCTGGAGGACAGCCTGCTGCAGCTGCTGCGCGACAGCGAGGAGCCGGCGGCCGGCGCGCTGTGCGCCACCATGGTGGCCGCCTGCTGCCAGGTCGCGCCGCCCCGCTGGCCCGCCGTGCCATGCGCTCTGCGCGCCTGTCTGCAGCTGGGCGCGCGCTGGCCGGCGCTGCTGCCGGCGGCGGCCGCCGACGCCGAGCGACTGCTGGCGCTGCTGGCGGCGGCGCCGGCCGTGCCCGACGGCCGGCACGCGCTGGCGTTAACCGCCTGCCTGCTGCTGCTGCTGCGGGACACCGCCGGCGGGCGGCCGGCCCACGCCGCCGCCGCCGCCGCCGCCACGGCCGCTGCCACGACCCTGTTCCGCGCTGTGACGCTCAGCGTGTGGCTGGAGTGGGCGGAGCCGGCGGCCGGCGCGGCGCCGGGCGACCCCAGCCTGCAGGCGGCGGTGGCCGATGCGCTGCTGGACGTGACCGACCTGGTGGAGGAGACGCGCCGCGAGGGCCGCGGCGCGCACCTGCCGCCCGACACGGACCGGCTGCTCGACACGTGCCGTCACTTCGCCGCCGAGCAGGAGCTCAGTCGCGAGCAGCGGCTGCGCGCCGTGTCCGAGCGCGGCAAGCGCAGCCGCAAGCACTTCGGCGCGCTGCTGGCCGAGTTCGACGCGGCGGACGCCGAGCTGGTGCAGTGTCTGGAGGCCAACGTCGAGTGGGTGTCGGTGGACGGCCTCTGGAGGCTGCTGGAGGCCGTTATGAAGTCGGCTGACGGACCGGCCGAGCTCCGCGATAGGACAATCAAGGTGCGTTTGCGTAGTGCGCTGCCCTGTTTTCTGTGGGTGCTGCGGTATGATTGGTGCCATGGTCCTATCCGTGGATTCATCACCGTATTTCAGCGAACACTGGACTGGGTACCGTTGCCTTTCAAGGCTTTTAGAGTGGCGACCGTGATGCGTCGTAAGAATTGCCCGCCATTGCACATGGATGGTCTTTTTGCAGTGTATTGCAGCATATTAGTCTCATTGTAACAAGTTTAGACAGCATCGCCTGTAATTTTGTGCTATACGAGTTGGCCATCTTCTGCGTGTATATTTGGTCAGAATCAGTGCACATGATACCTGGCATGAGTATATTGGAGACAGTGAGCTAGCATGCCGCAGCTAACATGTCCGCCGCATGGGCGTACCAGTTGCATCGTCCTCATCCTTTCGAGCACCATGGCCATTGTCCGTGTTGTCCCTTGCCTCTGTCGCCATTGCACCGCGCCTGCTGATGATGTGGCAGGTGCTGCTGGACTGCCTGCTCACGGAGCCGGCCTGCGAGGAGCGCCGCCGCCTGTTGGAGCACGTGCTGACGTCGGCGCCCGACCTCCGCACCACCACCTGGGAGCAGGAGCTGCGCACGGTGTCTGCACAGCTGGTGGGCGCGGCCGACGACTCGGTCAGCGAGGTCAGCCTGCCGACGGCTCACACGGGAACCGCGGGTGGTCGTTGTTGCAAGGCCACTGCATGCAATGACCTCCAGCTGCAACCGCCTTTGAATAGGCGTCACCTCCCCCGAATATGACGTCAGCTGGTGTGGCGACAGGAGCCTCCGAGTCGCCATCTCTGCCGTTCCGGTCGTTGTTCCGTTGCTATGGAGCTTGGCTGGCACAGTGCTGCCCAACGCCGTGAGCGGCGACGGGCGGCGCCTCTGACCGCCGTCTGTCGTTCTTTGCAGGCCTCGGTGCGGCAGCTGGCGGCGCTGCTGCTGCAGAGCGCCCGGCCGCTGCTGCACGCCCTGGTGCTGCAGGCGGCCGAGAGCAGCGGCAAGGCGGCCATGGTGACGGCTCTGTTGGCGCCGCTCGGCCGCCGGCTGCCGCTCCACCTGCTGCGCGCCGGCCCGGCTGGACTGCTGGGTACGCGGAGGACGCGCGGTACCGGGGCGGGAGCTGCCGGGCCTGAGCCCAGGAAGCTAGTCCCGCTCCTTGTCGGTCTGCTGCCGTGTTTGGGCCCGGGGAGCTGGTCTGTCTCCGTGACGGTCTGCTGCCGTGTCTGGGTCCGGGGAGCTGGTCTGTCTCCGTGACGGTCTGCTGCCGTGTCTTGAATCAAGGCCAGAAAGCGCCCGATGTATTTAATTAGCTGGTCGGCACATCGGCAATTAGCTAATCGGCTGACCGCCTCCGTGACTGGAGAGTAATTTTGTGGTGTGTGAGTTCCCCTGATACTCTGCCTCGCGTGGGCGCTGGCGTCGGCGAGACTGGGGAGTAATTTTGTGGTGTGTGAGTTCCCCTGATACCCCGCCTCGCGTGGGTGCTGGCGTCGGCGAGACTGGGGAGTAATTTTGTGGTGTGTGAGTTCCCCTGATACCCCGCCTCGCGTGGGCGCTGGCGTCGGCGAGACTGGGGATCGCCTCACCTCGCCGCTGCGGCCGGGCAGAGTCTCTGGTGGTGGAGGAGCTGACGGCGATCAGCGAGCCGAAGCCGTTCCGGCGGCTGGGCCAGCTGCTGGCGGCGGCGGCCGGCTGCGGCCTGACCACGCTGGACGGCCCGCTGGCGGAGCGCCTCGCCGCCCTGCCGGCGCCCCAGCCGCTCACACTGCAGCTGGTGCAGGTGGGTCTGTCTCTGTATGGGTCTGTCTCTGTGTGTGAGTGTGAGTGTGTCTAGGTCCCTATATGCGTATATCGTCTGCCCCACCAGACGGTGGCGGCGGCGGGGTTCGGCTGGTGGTCAGTGCGGCCGAACCAGTCTGAAGGTGTCCAGCTGCTCTCCGTCGCAGTCTTCAGCCTGCATAGCTTTGTTTGCGATCAGATTTTGGTCCCTGCTTCGCTTTCTGGTCCTGCTGTATCAGCGGTGACCACTCAGCCATCATGATGCCTATCTTTGCTATGACGTCAGTGTTTGGCCGGGTGCCTGACCTGGAGCGGTGTGCGGTGAGCGGTGTGCGGTGAGCGGTGAGCGGTGAGCGCGCTTTGACCGGCCGCCGGCACAGGACCTGCTGGAGAGCGGCGTGGCCCGCCAAGCCGGCTGGTGCCGCCCGCTGGCCCGCTTCAGCGTCATCGCCCTGGACCGGACGCTGGAGCTGGACACGCCGGCCGAGGCGATGCTAGAGCAGCGGCAGCGGGCGCTGCAGTGTCTGCGACTGATGGAGGGCGTTGAGGATCTCGGTACGGTGAGGGGCGCGGTGGACGGTTCACGATGGAGGGTGGACGGTACGGTTAGGCACGTGGCGGTGGACGGTTGACGATGGAGGGTGGACGGTACGGTTAGGCGCGTGGCGGTGGACGGTTGACGATGGAGGGTGGACGGTTGCGTGCGTGCGTGCGTGCGTGCGTGCGTGCGTGCGTGCGTGCGTGCGTGCGTGCGTGCGTGCGTGCGTGCGTGCGTGCGTGCGTGCGTGCGTGCGTGCGTGCGTGCGTGCGTGCGTGCGTGCGTGCGTGCGTGCGTGCGTGCGTGTGTGTGTGTGTGCGTGCGTGCGTGCGTGCGTGCGTGCGTGCGTGTGTGTGTGTGTGTGTGTGTGTGTGTGTGTGTGTGTGTGTGTGTGCAATACATTCAGTGTATTGACGGACTAGGAAAATATGTGTCGAAGTTCGGCGGATGTCATCTGATATTGCCAAAAATCAGCGACAAACAAATGGCAGTAGCTCGATACCCTGAAAGTAAACCTTACCAGCAGCTGCTGCACCTGCTGTGCATTATGTCCGAAGGCCGCCGCAGGCTTCTGCTGTGCAGTCGGTCATGGTACTGACGGACCGGCATGGCTGCTGTGACGTCCTCCTGTCTCGGCCGCCAGACAGCGACGGCGACCTGGTCGGCCTGGCTGCCCGCTGTCACCCGGTGACAGAGCAGTACGTGGAGCGGTACCTACTGGGCCGGCTGCCCGGCGCCGCCGAGCCGGCCGGTCTGCTCGGCTGCCTCACCGACCCAGCCGCCGCGCCCTGGCGGCCCGACGACCATACCCTGCTCAAGGCCACGCTCGCATCGGTACGTCGGACGGCGGTGGCGCCGGGGCTGCATGGCCCGTGTCAGAACGGCGCTGAAATAGAGCACTCCGTGGGTGGTTTGTGAGGCGTGAGGGACAGTGCCAAGGCACCGATCGGTAAACATGTGAGACTGACGCCTCAGTGCAGTGGGATGTGTGTGCCTGGGATGTGGATGTTATGTCCGCGCACAGCACAGCTCCCTGAGCGCTCCCCGCCCCGACAGTACCTGCCGTACCTGTGCGCCGACGAGTGGCGACTGCTGCACGCCGGCCTGCTGCAGTACAACAGCGGCTCGGTGCCGTACGCGCCGGCGGCGGCGGCCGCGGCCGCAGCCGAGCAGCGGCCCCTGGCGCGCACCGTCTGGTACTACGGCGACCTGGTGACGCTGTGGACGGCGCCGGCGGAGGACGCCCCACCCGAGGAGTCACTCCGCCTACCGGCCGACCGGCTGGCCGCCTGTCTGCGCGCCGTCGCCGTCCAGGTCAAGGTGGGTGGCAGCGGGGCGGGACGCCGCGGCGGGCGAGCGACGCACGGGCACGCGCCGTAACGGCGGGGACCGGCCGCGGGCTTCAGAGATTAGTCAAGCTGGATGAATTGCATTTATATGCTTGGTAATTCTTGCATCCTGTGGTGGGGAAACGACAGGACGAGGCGCCCAGTACCGTGTCTGTGACTGGCGGCGGCACGCGTGGTCGACGTGGCCAGGGCACCACGTGCACGTTAAGTGGTCCGTGCTTACGGAGGCCCCAGGTTTATATTTAGATTCAGCATGGGCGATCCGCAACCGTAGTGCCTTCATCTGAGACGCCAATAAAGGTAAAGTGCTGAGAAAAGTCTTGGCCCACCTTATTGAAGCACGATGTGCTCACGACGTGCACTCTCAAACTTTTCAGTGACGTGTAGACAGGGTTATATGCTTCAAATCTCCTGAACGATGGTATATGCGAATCAATACTGGTACGGTTCAGCATAATGACCCCTCCGATACACCGTCGGCGCCTGCATGATCCGGTGCGGGCTCGAGACTGTGTTACGCGATTTGTGTTTCGGGTGTTGTAGTCGTGTAGCTGGCGAGCTCGTGGACCGATGAGCTGTTGATGTGCTCGGGAGCACCAGTTCTGATAGTTCGTTGGAATGGGCAGACGGTGAGGCATTCGGCTAATTTAGCCGCTCGGAGGGTAACCATAGATATCGCCACCAAGTATCGTCTGACCCCTGTCCTCCCTGCAGTGCTCCTTGGAGTCGTGTACTGGTGAGGAGCGGCACGGTGACGTGTCTGATCCCTGTCCTCCCTGCGGTGCTTCCTGGAGTCGTGTACTGGTGAGGAGCGGTACGGTGACGTGTCTGATCCCTGTCCTCCCTGCAGTGCTTCCTGGAGTCGTGTACTGGTGAGGAGCGGTACGGTGACGTGTCTGATCCCTGTCCTCCCTGCAGTGCTTCCTGGAGTCGTGTACTGGTGAGGAGCGGTACGGTGACGTGTCTGATCCCTGTCCTCCCTGCAGTGCTTCCTGGAGTCGTGTACTGGTGAGGAGCGGTACGGTGACGTGTCTGACCCCTGTCCTCCCTGTAGCGCTCCCTGGAGTCGTGTACTGGTGAGGAGCGGTACGGTGGCGTGTTTCCCTCCCTACAACGCTCCCTGGAGTCGTGTACTGGTGAGGAGCGGTACGGTGACGTGTCTGTCCCCTGTCCTCCCTGTAGCGCTCCCTGGAGTCGTGTACCGGTAGGAGCGGTTCGGTGACGTATCTGATCCCTGCCCTCTCTGCAGCATTCCCTGGAATCGTGTGTCAGTGAGGAGCGGATCGGATCGAATCGTGTGTCGGTGACGTGCCTCTCTCCCTGCAGCGCTCCCTGGAGTCCTGCACCGGTGAGGAGCGGTACGCTGATGACCTGTCGGCCGTGTTCCTGCCGCTGACGCACCTGATGACCCTGGTGTCGGACCAGACCGCCCGCGAGCCGCTGGAGCTGCTGGCGCTCTTCGTCACGGCCGAGTTCATCAAACAAGTGCGTCGCACCGAACTGGACGGCCTGCAGCCAGGCGGCCAAAACCGTGGCGTGCAAAGGGATGGCTACCATGGATGGGGGATAACATATCAGTGTTCTGCTGATCAGCAGCGTGCAGTTTGGAGCCAGCAGTGGGCGTGATGGGGGCTTTGCCAAACACGGCGTCGGTGAGGGTGGCATAACCATGGACCCTTGATGACTACGGCTTCTAGGTGAATGGAACGCTCAGGGCGCTGACGTGGAGTGAAGCAGTTGGCCTGACGTTGGGTAGACTTGCCGTCCAATGTTTTTTTCTTTTTTGTTTTACTGTGAGGCTGTTGCTGAACCCGCCATGTATTTGTGTGCCATCCGTTGGTGAGAATGCATCAGCTTGGCAATGCCTATGGACGTGATGTTGATGAAGTGCTTCTTATCTGGGCCAGATGACGAGTCGGATGGAGGCGGAGGCCAAGCCGGCTAGCGGGCCGGCCTCGGCCACCATGGACTGGCAGCTGCAGCAGATGGACGCGTCGGCCGGCGTGCTGTCCCAGTTCGTGGTGGGCTGCTTCAACATCCCCAACGACTCGCCCATCAAGAAGCGCGTGCTGCAGCACATCAGCGGCTCGGTGCTGCGTGACCTGGCGGAGCAGGCGGTCGCCGGCTAGGGCACCTCCGGCTCCGCGCATCGCCCCGGCTAGGCCGGGCTCGAAGGCTCAGATCGAGAACTGGGGTAGAAGATCTGAGGGTGCGGAGGATGGAGCAGGCCGGTGGGCAGTGCCAATAGGGTGATATTTTGAGGAGGCTTCGGAGTGCTGGGTCGCTGTCGTGGTTTCTCACGCGACGTCAGTTTTGCGTGAGGAAATTGTGCGCAGTTGAGAGGTGTGAAAATCGCTGTTTGTGACCTGGACGTATTTCTCAGATCACTTGTTGGCCTCCTGTTCAGCAGCGGCTGATGTCTTGCCAAGTCGTTGCTTCCATATCAGTATTTGTTCGCGCCGCCACTCGTATTGAAGGTATGTAACAAATACAAACGTCGAATACGTCACTAACCTGTATTTCGAGTTTCATATCACATGATAATATGTGTCTGAACCCTGCTAGCTTAATCCTCTGCTATGTGCTGCTGCACGTAGGGTGAAATCATCTACGCATTGCGGAATGCCTTGGTACAATGATCGGAAGGACCAAGTCTACGTTCGCTCCCATCTGCGCGTAAGAATCTGCGAGCCCAACACTCGGCCTGGGAGCACGCCACTCGCGGGCAAGACTGAAACAAGGCTAGCTGACGGAGAGGGGGCGCCCGCCCGGCGGCTGCGCGCGCAGCGGCGCCGGGCGGCGCGGCGGCAGGGCTACAGTGACGTCACGGTCCGTGCCCTGCGCGGCAGTATCACGGTAATTGGCACGCGAGACGCAGACATGTCCAGCGCCGACAGCGTTCGGCGCGCCGGGCACCTCGCGGGCGCCGCCGCGCGGCGTCTCCACTTCACCCGCGCGCGCGCACACCACCTCATTGTCCGGTATAAGTTAGTGGGACCGACCGGCCGGCGGTCGAGCTCAGGGTCGGCTGACGCCCGTCTTGCCGGTCCACGGGTACTTCTCCGGGCACGGCTGGCACGTGGTCATGTAGCGCACGCCAGACTTGTGCCACAGGTTGCACTTGCGCGCCTTCACGCAGCGGGCGGGACGCTCCTGGGGGTGGGGTGGGGGTTGTTAGGTACCGGCGATGGACTACGCTGTCTCACTGTGACAGACACGGATCACATGTGTAACAAGGCGCTGTGACGACGCGCGGGTGGTACAACCGCGCTACTGCGCGCCACCGAATCTATGCTGCATCGCACCCGGGCATCGCTCGCTGGCACAGAACGGATGCCGAGCCAATGGCTGCGCTGGCTGCCGATCAAGAAACTTAAACGATGCGTCTCAAGCTGTTGGGAACTGGTGACGGCTTGTCCCGCGCGCTGCGCCGCGGTCGGATCGCACGAGCTCATTACCGGGTAGTCGCAGCCGAACGGCTTGAAGCTCTTGACGGTGCTGAGCGGCTGGGGGTCGCGCACCCACTGGATCGCCTGCCAGTTGGTCACCAGCCAGACGTCGTCCATCTTGCTGATGGTGTCGAGGAAGGCCATGAAGCCCTCCTTGTGGTGCTCGGTGGTGAACCAGGCGGCGTGGAAGTACAGCGGGAAGACGGCTCTGCGGTGTGAGCAGGCGCTGTCAGCTGGCTTCGAACACCACCAGAGCCAGACGCTTGGCGGCCCAGCGCCACCGGACGGGACGCCGCACCGTTCAGACCACAGTTGAGACACCACAGCGTTTTTTTTTCTGAAGAGCCCGAGACCTTGTCAAAACATAATTGAAAGTGATCATGCTATCTTGCTGTACAGATCGTACAGATCATTTTAAGCCACGGGTACCTGCTTACTCGTCCATAGAGGATGCAGTCACCACGGCTAGGGACGTATGCCCAGTTAACCGTGTCCCTACTCCCGCGTTAATTGCCTGCATACACCATTCCTATTTGGAATAAGATGGTGCCAACCCAGCCCACAGACTTTGGTGTTGCATCTTTCAATGCCATCGAGTTCTGACTCGCCTGTTGCTGGTGTAGTGACGCTCGAAGTTCTTGATCAGCATCTTGTAGACCTCCTCGGCAGTGGAAGGAGCGGAGCAAGCATCGACCATCGAGCAGCGACCGCCGCTCAGGTCCTGCCACATCACCATCGGCACTTCCCACACGCCTGAGAGGTCAGATCAGGTCGCGTCAGGTTAGGTTAGGTTGCGGCCACGGTCACGAGGCTGCGGCCGTCCGACTCCGACGTTACTTTCGAAGCCCGCACGCGCACACGGCACAAGAATAGTTCTGTCATGTGCACAGCCTTGTCCACTGCAGCGAAGTCAGCGTCGCAATACCGCGGAGGAGCAGCTGCCAGTTAGGGGCCGGCTGGGAGCGGGACCCGCCCCCCGGCTGGGACATTGCCACGCGTCAGAGCCGACAGTCACCGCCGCCGGCAGATGGCGCTCAACTCACGGACAGGTCGGACACACACACAAGCGTAGTCCATACCTGTGCCAGCCCGGTATTGCTAGACTCGCGCAGTCGATCGAGGAACCTGAGCCTTGGTAGTTTCACAGGACAGTAAAGTGGAAAGCTTCTCGAGAATGCGCCTGAGAACACTCATCACGGCTTCGCGGGGCTTCAGCCCGCTGGGAAGACCGCGACACTGCGGGACAACTTCTGCCCCCCCCCCCCCCACCACCACGTTCCATTTTCTGACCTGCGTGGACCTGATTGGGGCAGGACAGGTGGATCGTGTCGCCGTGATGGATTGGCGTTACTGATCTGGGCAACTCCTGCCGGGGAAGGGCTTCCTGGGATCGTGCGTTGGTGGTGGATCACGGTCACTAGCCTGGGCAGACAAGACTGGAGGGGGGGGGGGGGGAGCACGATCACACAGCCGGGTGGTTCACCGTTGCTGACCCGGTTGGATACTGTCGGAGCAGGCCGTCCTAAGATCATACGGTCATGGTGGATCACCGTTACTAACCTGGGCAGGCCTGTCTCAAAGGGAGCAGGGTCATGCAGTCGTGGTGGACCTCGACTGACCTGGGTATGCCTTGTTGGGGCAGGGCGGGATCATGCAGTCGTGGTGGATTTTGTAGTCGAGTGTGTACGGCCAGCTCGGCGGGTTGTTCTCATACACCGGCATCGACGAGTCGTAGGTGAAGTTGTTGTTGTACAACATCTTGAACATCCGGTTACCTCCGATCTGAAAATGTGTAGGCTGTGAGTGTGGTAGGCCACAGAGCTGACATTTTCACACACAGATTACTGGTCAATTTCTTCCCGATGGAGTGTACCAGTCTAACATATTCATGTGATGCCAGGATAGGCTCACAAATGCATCGCATCCAAAAGCTCTAATGGATTGCACCATCCGCAGAGTGAGGAGTGCTCCACTCACCGAGAGGAAGGGAGCGCGCATGCCCCTAATGTCCTCCATGCGCACGCCTCCGTAGGCGGCCATGATCTCACGCTGGCCAGCGATTTCACGCTCCCACTTGGACGTTGAGAACTGCTCTCCGAAGCTGTGACTGTGAACGGGCGGAGCGTGTTCTGGTCAGTCTGCATTGGCTCACGACGAGGACTTGTGCTGTTGCATCCGATAGCATGTAAATAACATCGAGGCTATGCTCTCTAATACGCTTTTTTGATCATGCTCCGTATTTTTCAAATGGTAGTCTGGCCTTACCGCAGGTGAATTACCGATTCATTTAACATGTAACGTACATCACGAGGCACTATCATTCCCTAACCCATCACATGAAAAACATTCGGCGCTCATGCTTTTAGTGCGTCACCCTTGAGCCCGCTAGTGACAGACGCGATGGCATGTACCGACCCCATGCAGACGCACCTGGAAGGCGATACCACATGCCGTCGGAGAACGCATATAAGTGGTCAGGCTCAGCGCCATCTCTAGCCAGCGATCACCAGCCGGTGGAAACACCAGCGAGAGGCCCCGAGAGACCCCACTCGGCGCCCCGTCTTCTGAATCACCATCCCATCGCCTCCTAAAAAAGGGTCGCGAGTCGCACGGCCCGTGGCCCCGGTGAGGACCCGTGGCTTTGGCGAGGACCCAAAGCCCGACGCTGCTAGCTGCCGATGCCGCTCACCTGATGGAGTGCGAGGCCATCTCGTGCCCGTCGGCGTACAGGTTCTGCACCTGCTTGTAGTCGGTCCACTCGTGCGACACGTAAAACGTGGCCGATATGGGGCAGCCGTTGGGGTTGACACGGCCGTTCTCGAACATGTCCTTGTACAAGCCGTGGTTGAGGTCGTTGACCGAGTCGTCGAAGGTGAGCAGCACCAGCTGCGGCACGTTCTGCGACTCCAGGCCACCTGGGCGAGGTCAGCGCCGGTCAGGGCAGGTCAGGTCGGCTCGGCTGGCGGTGGACGGGGTCGGCCAGACCGCCGACCTCAGCCGGGGCCGGAGGCGCGGGAGGCAGGCTCGCCGCGCGAGCTGCTCTGGAGCACCAGCCGGACCCCACGAGGCGGCGCCACTGTCGTGTGTCCGGCGTTAGCTGTCAGTCGTCGTCGCGCGCTGTCCGGGACCCGGGAGCATCACAGCCTGTCGTTGCTGCAGCAGCCTGGCTTGGAACTAGCGTAGTAGGTGAGGAGGACACGCTGGTCGTCATCTCGAACTGATCACTCACGGAACCTGCTGACCGAGTGACCAGCCCCATCGCATCCCACGCAAAGGACAAAAGTTTGCGTAATCGCCCTCGAACACTGATATCACCAACTTAGTCCCTGGAGCTCCACGGAAGGGCGCATAACGACGTGCGACGCGTTCCGAATAGCTGACTATCCGCTCAGTGAGGCGCGCAGCCGTAGTCTGAACATGCTCACCGATGGAGTTTGCATTCAAATCAGAAGCGAGGAAGAATGGAATACCGACGATGATGAATCGGCCGCCACCTATGTCCACGTGGGCTGGTTTGAAGTGCTGGTTGGCTCAGTGGATCGCCATGGCCCCAAACACTGATATGGACGATGCAGTTGTTGACGCTCCGTAAAAGGAGCATGGCGATGTGCGTCGCCTTCTCCCAAAGCGGATATCAGTAGACTCACCAGTAAAACAAGTTGGTTGGAGGAAATTGATGGTGATGCCATTGCTATTTGTAACGTGCACCTCCCGTAGGCCGGCAACGCTCGCTGCTGCATAATTCTTGGATTTTTAAGGCAACGCAAGGGCTGACGTTGGGAAGAACATAATATCTGACTCATGCCGGTAGTTTAACACACTGTGCAGAGCGACCGCAAACTTAGTCGCCCGCGAGCCTGAAGAAAGTCCAGATAAAGAGCGGCGAACTTTACACTGACCACACGACCTGACCAACCCGTGCATTCTCCCTATCTGGCCCCGCTGAGACAGGGCGACGTTCAAGCCAGGCAATGTTGCGGATGGCGGCAGATGGAAGCCGACAACGAGTTCAGACGTGGCGCATCGGCGGCGAACGAAGCCCCGGCGGCTCGAGCCGTCGGCATCTCGCCCTTGCTGCCTTCTGGTCACGCTCAGCTGACTGTGAATTGCTGGACTTGCACAACGGGCTGCCCCACGACAGACGTCCAGGAGCGCACGAGCGTTCGACTCCCCGGCGTCCCGGCGGTCCCCGGCCCCGGTCAGGCCATGTCGTGCCCAGCTGAGTCGCGAGTACGTGGAGAATTTGCTTCGACGGAGTCAAGAGAAGTGATGGCCTGCGAGAGTGTGGTTTAGATGTGCAAATCCGACTGTTTAATGCAGCATGCTGCTGAGAAGGTGTGTTGAGTCGTCAGTGCCCACATGTGTTATCACGGACGTTATCCGACGCGCCGATAGACATGCAGTTTGGAGCCGGACCAGGCTGTGGCGGAGACCAGGGGCGGCCCCAGAAGCCCAGGTCGCCGGCCGTGTGGGGTCTCCACGGTCCTCGGCACAGGCGCTGGCCCCAGTGGATAGGCCCGCCGGCGGCTGCCCCGCGCCGCGTGAACAGGCAGACAGGCGTGCAGTGGACAGAACAGACCCACAGACTGAGAGACGAACGGGCGGACGGACGGACGGACGGCCAGACCAGCAGGCACGAGCATGCAGCCGACCGCGGCGGACCCGGGGCGGACCCGAGCGGATCCGCACGGACCCGGGCGGATCCGCACGCCGCCGCGCGGACCGGCTACTTACGACACGGAGTGCGAGGCCATCTCGTGTCCGTCGGCGTACAGGTTCTGCACGTGCGCGTAGTTGGTCCACTCGTGCGACACGTACATGGTGGACGCGATGGGACAGCCGTTGGGGTTGACACGGCCCTCCTCAAACATGTCTTTGTACAGGCCCTTGTTAAGATCGTTGACGGCGTCGTCAAAGGTAAGCAGCACCAGCTGCGGCGTGTCCTCGGGGTGGAGGTTGCCTGGGCAGGCGGCCGATGTCAGTTGTGGGAGTGACACGGCTCGCACGGCAGGGGCACGCCACGCGGACGAGTGTCTAGGCTGTGTTGCACCACGGGGCTAGCCGTGGCAGCTTGTCGCCACCGGCAGGTCTTTTTCGACTCTTAAACAGTAGGCCGATGAAGAGAAAACAGAAACATGACTTTGACAATGGCTTGGAGATCACACGGTGATGATCCAAGTACATGCTGCTCATAAAACTTCCCTTACCGATTATAAGCTCAAAACAGCTCTCCCTAACAAGGAAACTTCCGGTCATGTACACACATCACACCACGCCGCCTTCATATCGTTCTTGTCAAACGTATTTACATACCAGACACAATACTATACCTTCATATTCTGAGCAGTAAAGGCAAATTCGGAGCATGGTCACGCTGTAATTCTGAGAGAATGTTCGAGTTGCAACTTTGGAAATATTGCTGAGTTCCAAACGCGATTTTCTTAGACGAGAGTTACATCAATCGACAGATGTCATATGATAAGGCATGTGTGATGCTGCACAGGCGATCGCAAATTGGCTGGCAAGTCCCATGGAAGGCATCGAAAGATTCTTACTCTGGAAAACAGGGGTCATAAGCGGATGATCAGAACACACTGAAATTAATGTCCAGCAATGCAGCACCTGCTGTGTCATATCCCGCCAGTGCGTGAGCACCCACATGACCTCGCGGCAACGAGCAGCCGGAGCTGACATCAGCGACACAGCCCGTCCCCCCCCCCCCCCGTCACGACCAGCGCGTCCGTGACCTGGAACAGGGCGGACCTCGTGAGGGCCCGCCCGTCTGAGTGTGAGGGTACGTACCGGGAGTGGCAGTGCCGCCGCAGTTACAGTCGGGGAGTCGGCAGCGCGCGTCACACCGCTCGGCCGGCTGGTCGGGCTCCGGCTGCGGATAGACAGGGGCGGGCCTGCCGAGACAGACGAGACCGGTTAGAGGCGGGCGAGACCGGGCAGAGACGGACGAGACCGGACAGATTTGGACTAGACTAGTCAGAGACGGATGAGACCGGCCAGAGACGGACGAGACCGGTTATAGACGGAAGAGATCGGTCACAGACGGACGCTTTCGGGCAGAGACAGCCGAGACCGGGAAGAGACAAGACCGGTCAGAAGAGACAGCCGAGACCGGTCACAGATGCATGAGACCGGACAGAGACGGACGAGACCGGTCACAGGCGGACATTATAGGTAAGCCTTTTCACGTTGAACACACATTTCCACCATCTTCTATCACTGGGTCGCTCTCTCCTGTGCTATTTAAATCTGGCCGAGCGTTCTAAATGACATTGGACGGGATCTGCTAGCACAACTAGTTCCTGGAGCCTCCCTACTACCACACCCATCCATTGCCATTACATGAGCCTGTCCCCCAACACACCCATCCACCCATATCCATTGAAATTTCCCCGTTCAATGGATATTTTTGCCGACAGGCTTTCACATGCAACGCAATGCTATAACAAGGCCGCGCTTGCTTCGCTCCGCCTCCCTTGGCCAGTTCCACGGAGAGTCGAGGGCGGGTCAAGCCAGCGCTGTCCCTGGGACGCCAACCCGCGTATCCACCACATATTGGTCAGAGCGTGGGCACAAACAGCTGTTGTTCAGGAACAACAAATGTATAGAGCCAATACATCAAGGGTGCCGTGTGTTCACCCATCTGATCCATGCATGTTACTCGTGATGGTCAGGGATCGAGAGCGCGTTCCAATGCGCAGGCACAGCAGGGTTCGCACCTCCACGGGGGATGTTCCCAGATGTTGACCGCCGGCCTCGCGTGTCCACCTCTGCTTCCGCTGTTCTTGGACTTCTTCGGGAAGCTTGGTCTGCTGCAAGAATTGCATGGCACAATTTGAAAACATTTCGTGGTTACTGTATCAGGATATGTGACTATGACTGTCATGCAAGGTT
Source organism: Pollicipes pollicipes (assembly GCF_011947565.3). NCBI lineage: Eukaryota > Metazoa > Arthropoda > Thecostraca > Pollicipedomorpha > Pollicipedidae > Pollicipes > Pollicipes pollicipes. Next base: position 49,002,454 of record NW_023596576.1, read on the forward strand.
GCACAAAAGCTGTGCACGGCAATGCGTAAAACGGTTAAATAGATGACCACATCACTGTTATGTAATTGGTATACAACGTTGATAAAACTCGGTCATGGATGTACGGTTATCATAACGATTATATGGAGTTCAAATAACGGCTATACGTTGCGTAGCATAAGGTGGCTATATTTCAGTTGCATGGCCGCCGATCTTTTTTAATAGGGAGATCAGTAAGGTTCATCCGCAAAAGCGGCACTTTTCCGAGACCCTGAGAGCTCACCCCGCTCGCCTTAATCGTCCCACATTTCCCTCCTCCATCTCTCCTCCTCTCTTCCCTCTCTCATCTCCCTCCCTCTCTCCCTCTCCCTCCCTTTTCATCCCTCCCTCCCTCCCTCCCTCCCTCGCCTCCGTCGCTGCCTCGCCGCCGCTCTGCACCTGTTGGGGCGGCGCGAGCTGCCCGTGTCGATGGAGCGGAGGCCGCTGCTGGGCGTGCGCCGGCTGCTGCCGAGGTCGGTCGACTTGGACGCCTGCCGCGCCGGCGCCGGCGCCGGGGCGCGCGTCGAGCCGCGGCTGGAGCCTCGCGTCGAGCCGCGAGTCGAGCCGAACGTGGACTGGGCGGTGGAGCCTCGCGTGGAGCCGCGGCTCGAGCCGGAGCTGAAGGTGGAGCCGCGACTCGAGCCGGAGCTGAAGGTGGAGCCGCGACTCGAGCCGGAGCTGAAGCTGGAGCCGAGGGTGGAGCCGCGCGTCGAGCTCAGGTCCGTGGTGGATGTCTTGCGGAAGGTGTCAGCAGAGCTGAAACTGGAGCGGCGCGAGGAGGTGAAAACACCGCTCCATCACGTTTGGGCGGGAAGTGATAGGAATGACTAACTTGTCAGGGGCTAGTGCATTGCGATGAATCTAATATAAAGTGGTGTAAAAGGTCTCAGTAAATTTAAGTTTGCTGGCTCGAGTTTGTTTCAAATTTCTTGTGTACACTCCAGTAAACTTAAGTGCACAAGTAACAACGTATTGCAAATCAGAAGGGCTACGGGACACATGCATCTTAAGGCAAAGGGTTGTTTTGCCTGATCCGTGCCCGTAAGTCCCCGCTTTCTTCCACCTGTGTTGTCGTCAAAGATCAGGCAAAAGATAGTTCACTTAAGATCGTTTGTGGTGCTCGTGACATACATAGACGTACCTGGAGCGACAGCGTGCTGACTACATGACACGGCGCACACTTGGCGGGCCTTGAAAGCACAGTCTCTTACCCCACATGGGTAGAGCACCACAGACCACACTTAACGGTAGACGGGCACGACACCGGTCAGCCCGGGCGATCTCGTCAGAAGTCGGCGGCGGCTCAGCACAACACCTACCTGGGTCGGACAACGCGGCGGTTGGTGGCGGTGGTGGTGGTGGTTGTGGTGGTGGTGGTGGTGGGTTTAGGGTTGCGGGGAGCGTTGACTCGTCGGCGGACGGTGGGCCTTAGTCTGGTCTGGGGACGTCCAGTCAACCGGCTGCTGCTAGAAAGGAGCATGCAAGTTTCTCAGGGCTTGAAAGCAGGCCAGGGATTCACTGGGCCCGGATGTGTCGACTGCACAGACGGCCAGACGACATATAAACAGGGCAGGCAGACGCAAGGACCAGCAGGCGACACACGGACCAGCAGGCGACACACGGACCGGCAGGCGACACACGGACCAGCAGGCGACACACGGACCAGCAGACGATACACGGACCAGCAGGCGACACACGGACCAGCAGGCGACACACGGACCAGCAGGCGACAGACAGACCAGCAGGCGACACACGGACCAACAACCATCATCCTGGGCTTCTATTGGTCATGCGGGAACATCGGATGACGGATGACGGCATTAGTTCGTGAGGTAAACTCCCGGGAGCTTGTCGAATGCACAGTATCCTGTAAGCTCACCTAGAACTAAGTGTTACTATAGGTACGGAGTGGTATGCCACTCTGCAGTGAGTGGGGTGGCTGCTTAATCTGATCGTGATTTCAGGGGTCACTTGAGAGCTTGTTCTGCAGATTAAGCGCTCATTAAAAGCAAATGAGCTCACGAGAAGCCTTTACCACGTGCTCGCAATAGCAGTGAGATCTTTAGAGCTGGAACGTAAGCATTTAAACCGGTAAATATAGCAAGCCACACAATGCACTTCCAGCACAATTATCGTCCCCATGTCATGGAAGCCATAACGTGTCTGCGCCCAGGATAGGACCACGGATGTAGCAGCAGGGGTGCCTCCCTCCTGACAGCACAAGCACAGGCGGACAGTCTCAAAAGAACGATGCGACACGAAGTGCTGGATGTGAACGACAATAGACTTAAAGACAAAAGAGCAGGGCCAGAGGACAGCTCACAACCGACCTGTGTGTTGGTCGGCGGCTTAATAAGAGCCATGCTGTGCACTGTTGGCGCGCCAGCCGCCACACTGTCCCCCGCGTGCGCCATTCACCATGCCTTCACACTTCCAGGGCATGCGTCATGCCGCGCGCCGTGTCATGCCGCGCGCATCATGCCGGTCGTCAGCGCGGGGCCGCCGCTGTTTTGTCTTGGCGTTTGAAGGATAGGGCTGGCGTCGGGAGAATGCCAAGCTCCACTCCAAGGACAGCCTCAAGTCGGCACAATTGTCACGACTGTCACCGGATGGGACGGAGGTGTTTCTTTACGAGGACATTTTTAACTTTATAAGAACGAGACGCTGTTGAGGTTACGAAATCAACAAACGCCTGCTACTTTGTATGCATTTGGCCTCGGGAGCATTCAAATGGCAGTGAGTCCTTGGCACGGCACAGCATCCTGCTGCTGCACGGAACTCGAGGGGACAACATCAAACGGCCTCTCCGGCGAGACGGATACCTGGACCCGTGAGGAGATACCAGGTGCCGATGCGACCGCAGTTTTTGTCTAGCACCTCTCGGGCAGAGTCACCTCAACTCATCGTGATCTGCCTCCCGAACGTCGGAGTGAGCTCCGTCGTGGAGGCCTGCTGCCAGTCTACGGCCATTCCTTCAGGATGTCATCTACCTGGCCTCAGTCGTCGTGGGGGTTTCGGTCGTGGTCGTCTTCTTGCGCGGCCTGGGCCGCCTACGGCGTGGTTTGGTAGGTTTGGTCTCGTCTGTCGTCTTGGTGCTGGTCTTTGCAGGCTTCCGCGTCTTTGTCCGTTGCCTCTTTCGTGTCCGAGTCCGTCTATAACCAGCACAGTCGATAAGCACGAAGACGGGGAGAGGGGTACCACCTTGGATGCGGAAATATCTACTGATGTCGACAGCTACAGTAATGACCTGAACAAACGGGTAGCCAATGTTCGTGAGAGGAACTGAACTACGGTCACGAATACCTAAAGCCAAATTCATAACTGCATCGCATGACCACTAAGGGTTGATTGTCTCGACAGGTCAACGCTGCTAGCCGGAAGTCTTTTGGTCACTCCACCCAGGAGCAATGTCAGTGTTCCACTACGGGTGAGCTTTGCGTCTCTGGGATCGGCACAGATGTCACAGGCTGTGCTGCGTGGAGCATCTGCAGCGCCCCTGCGCGGCTTCCTGACCTGCCGCGCCTCGACGGGGCGCCGGTAGCGACTCCGCACCTCATCAGCAGTCAACACCGCCAACCGCCGCCGTGCGACCGGGGCGCGGTGAGAGTTCTGGACAAGCGGCGATGAGCAGTGCGGTGATGTTATGTTCTTGTGCCGTCGAGCCCGTGTGCGGTGTGGTGGTGTTGTGTTTTGGTGTCGTCGGACCCGTGTGCGGTGTGGTGGTGTTGTGTTCTGGTGCCGTCGGACCCGTGTGAGGTGCGGCAGCGTTGTTTTCTGGTGCCGTCGCACCCCACCTGCCGTGCTGTGCTGCCCGCGCGGTGCGGCAGGTGGAGTCTCGCTACTTACCGCGGAGGGCTCGCCGTCGGCCGAGTAGCCTTGTTGCGCACGGCCGTCTGTGGAACAGCATGAGAACACACTGTTCATTCTGTCCGAAATCTCAAATGGATTTGACACGGGTAAATATAGACTTAAGGTATCAAAACTGAACAATCCACACCAGCTACACGAACGCGCTGCAAACTATTCGCCATTAATAACATGCATATGATAACCGCATTTCCATGCCCACCCGCCAGCTTCTCCCACTTTCTCCCATCCACTCTCTTCTCCCTCTCTGCTTTCCCTCTCTTCCTTCCACTCTTTCCCTCCCTCTCTCCCTCTCGCTAACCCTCTCTCTCTCCTCTCCTTGTTCCGGTTTCGATCTCATCCTCTCTCCTCTCCGGGCCGGTACTCACCGAGACGGTGGTGGTGGGCCTGGGCGCCGGCGGCCTACGCGTGGGCGCCGCATCCGTGGCCACTTCGTCCTCGTACAGCACCTCCTCATCGTCGTAGATGTAGTACACGTCGTAGATGGTGTCGTTGACGAAGGCCACGTAGGCGGGCTCGGTGTACGTCTGCACGGTGGGCGAGGGCGGCGTGGGACTGGCCGTCGGCCGGCGCGCGTTCACCGTCTGCACCGTCACCGTCGACGGCGGGAAGGCGCTGGGCGGCGGCGGCGGCGAGCCGCGCGACGACGAGACGAAGGTGGAGGGTGCCGGGCGCGGCGGCGGGCTGGCCACCGTCGGCCGCGGCTCGCGCTCCGGGAAGCGCGTGCCCGTGTCACCGAACGAGAACGACGAGAGCGTGGAGATACGGATGGGTGGCGCCGCCGTGGCCTTGGCGCGGGGCTGGTTGTCCCTGTGGGGAGCGACACCGCCGTCAGAAGGGCAACAGGGTCCGGCTGCCGAGGGACGGAGACCTGAGAACGCCGATGACCGCTGCAGCAGCGCGGGCAGGTCCATTTGCTATAGGGTTTATGGAGGGCCTAATAGGAGCTATTAGTGACGTGTTTCATATGCGCAAGACCACCCTAAAAGCTCAGTACTGTCGTACAGCTGCCAATTATATCGATCCATGCCACTGATGTCGAATACGGACGCGTTTGCATTAGGCAGTTTTTACTATATATCTCAAGTTGTATGTCAGTGTCATCTAGCGGCGAGACCATTACCTGCTGTCGTCGTCGCTAGATGTCAGGTAGGGGCTGGTCGGCACCGGTCGATAGTAAGCGTCATAGTCGTAGGTGTCGTACGGGTCAGGTCGACGCGGTCGGGAGTACGGCGGGAGCGGCACGCTCGGCAGCGGGTCGAAGAACTTGTGCTCGCTGTACGAGGGTCGGCTCGCGTTGGATGGTCGCTCCAGCGGCAGCGGCGCAGGATTGGTGGGCACGGGAAAGGCCGGGAACCAGCTGTCCAACGGGTCCAGACCGTAGGAATCCGTGGCGGTCGGAGTCGGCTCGCGCTCCGCGGTCGGGGGAGAGTAGGTGGTAGGGCGCGGTGGGGTCACTGATGGGCGGTACGTGGTGACCTTCGGCGGCTGCTCCGTCTGGTACGCCTCCTCGGGGTACGGGTCGGCGTACTGCGCGCTGTCGTACGAGTACGGGCGGTACGGGTTCGACTGCTGGCGCTCCTCCTCGTACGTCTTGTACGGCGGCGCCGGGAAAGAAGGTCGGAAGTCGTTCTGGAACTGATAGGGCTGCGGCGCCGGCGGCGGCCGGCGCACCACCTCCTTGGTCTTGCTGTTGAAAATCTGCGTCTGGAAGTTGTCCTCGAACACGGGGAACGGGTAGGCGTCATAGAAGCGCGGCGGGCCGTAGTAGTCGCGGTCTAGGTACTCCTCCTGGCTGTCCGGCCTCGAAGGCACGAACGGCGCCCCGAAGTGCACGTGCGAACGGGAGAGCGGCGACCGGCCGAACAGGCCGCTGAAACCCTGGTCGACGGAGCGGCGTCGCTGCGGCGGCCGTGTCAGCGCCGCAAATGGATTGCCGGCGCGCAGCGGCTGTGGGATGAAGGGACGCGAGAGGCGACGACCGCGCCGGCTGCCGGACGCCTTCTGGTCAGGCGGCGGCAACTGGAAGAAGTAGCGTCCGGCCGAGCTGGCGCCCACCGTCGGGTCGCTCTCGTTGACCGGCTCTCCGAGCCGCGCGCTCAGCACGGCGCCGCCGACCGCGACGTCACTGCTCGTCGTGACGTCACCGTCTGTCGTGACGTCACTGTCAGTCTGGCCGTCAGCGTCTGTCGTCTCACCGATCCGGTCGCTGTCGTTGGTCGGAGAGGCGTGGCTAGAAGACAGAATGTGCGCATGACTAGCTGCTGTGGGCAAATGGGCCGAGAGTAGGGCCGCTAATGATGCCTCCTTGGGCTCGAGTGTGGCGCGGGCACCAGGCTGAAGGTCAAGTGCCGTTACGCATGCTCCAGCAAACCTGTCAAGTAGGCCGCGGGGAGGCTCTAGGTCAACAGTGGGCGCGCGCCAGCCTGGTGTCGAAAATTTTTGACACCGTTCGCTTGATACAACGCCCTGTAAATTGACCGTGACTAACAGGGTAAGTCCATGAGCCAGCTGTAAGACGATGACTGTGCGCGAACAAAGACCGCCAGTGGGCGGGCCCTTGAGAGATCTCAATCATAAATCATGAATAATGCCTCGGCTTAACAGTAGCTTTTACCTTACAATTAAATATGACACCTGTGAAATTTATGATGTCGTGTTTTGCTTTTGTCCATATGCAGTGCTGTGCGTATGTGGTTACCCACCAACTACATGTAGTCAGTATCCACATATATAATGTTAAACTGTAGCGGACCCCACGCAGTCCAATCGCACGAGCTCAGCCGGCGGGCGGCGGAGGTCCGAGCCTCGGAGGAGCCGCGGACCGAGACGGCCGGCGGAGGTCCGAGCCTCGGAGGGGCCGCTCTGCGGTGCCGAACTCTAACCCGGCTCTGTTTCAGCGCCAGTGACCGACCTAGCGTTGAGGACAGGCAGTGCAGAGGTGGCGCTGCGGTCTGGACAGCGGACTATTCCGACCGTCGGCTTGCACACATCTGAGCCAGCAATGAACTATGAAAAACGTCCCACACACTCAGCGGGTGAAATCAGCCGTTCTCCAGAACAGCACCGATCGGCACTCCGCGCAATCTTTAATGACTTCATCCACATTGGGACCGGTTCAAAATGTGTTAGTTCATCTGTGTGTGCTCTGCCTTTCCCTTTCCGTCCATGTCGCTCATTAGGCAGTCACATGTATGTACAGCGGTCGTGGTGCTTCCTTCCAGCTGGCATGAGCCGTTGCAAGTCACTGAGTCACTGAGGTCTGTTTAAACACAGGATTACCGGAAGAAGGTTCTCCCGTTTGCTCCCGTTGACCAAGGGGCTAAACGTTTTTATACTATGCATAAATGTATACAAAATGTCAACATGTGCACATCATGATCAAAAACTGAAACGTGCGATGTAACGCCATCAGTCATTTGTGGCATTAGGCACTCATTTTCACAAGCGGTGTCAGAGATGCTGGGGGCTAAGTCACATGCCCATCGCATATTTTGAGGACCGAATAACAACCCTAGGTCAAACAAAACCCTGAACGTAGCCCAATCCTGCGGGGCCTACTCACTGCAGGCTCTGCACGGCCGGCTGCTGGAACCGTCCCCGTCCGCTGCTGGAGTCTGGACTGAACAGACGCTGCTGCCGGCGGGTCACGATCTTCTGCGGACGGGGGTGGGGGGGGGAGGGGGGAGCGTTAGCGGACGCCACGCGTGAGGACATGGCTTCAAAACATCAGACGGAGCGAGATGTGGCGGGACTCAATGCACAAGGCCCGATGTTTCAGATACAGCCCCTCCAATATTCATGCTGTATGCGGTGTAGTGCTAACAACGGGACAAACATTGCGGCACTGTGGTAGCCTGAAGTATCTCCATTCTGCAGATCCACGGTACATGATGCTGCCAAAAGCCAGTCTGGTACTGTCTGACTCAGGACGAGCGGGGACGCGGCTCCGACACGACTGGGGCTGACACGATGGCTGGGCCAACCGCCGCTGGGATCGGCCCAGCTTGGCCCGACACGACTCGGCCCGTCACGGCCGTGCTCGACACGGCTGGTACGGTACAACGTTCACTCCAGGCCGGACCCAGCCGAGCCAGATCCAGCCCGACATGGCTAGTCCAGTCAAACGGTCAGTCCAGCTCGGACCCAGTCGGGCCGAATCCAGCCGTGGGGCCGCGTGATCAGGCCAGATCCAGCGTGGATTGGGCCACCGTGACACGTGGCGCCTCGTACCGTTCGCTTCGCCAGCCGGACGCCGCACACGAGCGACTGCCAGGAGCCCGTATTGCGAACGATGGCAAACGACGGAGGAGGCATGAGGCAGCCTGGCGCGATACCATCTCCAGGACAGAGAGTGGCGCAGCGGCGCTCTGCAATACGTGCTCCATCCGCGCAGTGAGGCCGAACTCGTGCGACCTGCACGGGCAACGGGTCACCCCGGCCGACTGCGTCGGGTTGTGCTCGGAACTCACGTTGGTGTCGTCTTCAAAGCGCACGTCCAGGTCGCTGGGTCGGCGGTCGACTCCTCCGAGAAGGCGAGCCTGCTCGGCCAACGCGGCCTGCGAGCTGCGCGCGCTCGACGGGCCGAACCGCTCGTCCAGGTTGTTCCTCACCGGTGCCGTCCTGCGCGGCGGGTCAGGTCAGGGGTCAGTGCCTCAGGGAGTGGTGGATCGCATGGAACTGCGGGTGCTGGGCGTAGGCCGACTGCCGCTGGCGCAGTTGTGCGATCATCTTGTGGAGAAGAACAGGATCGCAGCCCGTCATATCTCCGCGATCAGCGATTATGAAGGACGAAGATGGTGGCGAGATGGCGATGACGGTGTGAAATGTTTGCTGCTGCTTCCTTGATGCGCTGAATCGCCCGAGATAAGAATGGGCGCTGCGCGAAGACGCTATCGCTGTGATTGATCTGCTGACCGTACGGAGCGGCTATTGTGGCGTAAAGATCTCGGGGTGTGTCTGTCAGACGCTGAGATGCCAACAGCGAGACCCATTTCAAAACCGCTCCTGCGACCTTGCCAACCGGACGGACCAGTGTTTGTCCGAGTGGCATAGGTGGGTCGGTCTTTTGAGTGCCCTAATGAGACAAGACACGGGCACAAAATACCGCCAACTCAAGAGTTAAGTGGCCAACAAGGGAGTGAATGCGTATGCATTTACTTGCAGCCTGAGCGGCTCTTTGAACTAATATAGAGACACGCAATGTTCACCTAGTAGATAGGCATCTACACTCCGGCAAACAGGTTGCATTTATATGCATGGCGTTATTTGTGTACTCGGCCCATGCTGGATTTTAGAATGCCGTTAACTGTAGTGTACAGTGGCTGGTAAAGCCGCCAGACAAAGCAAACGTTTTTATCCTGCTGCCGCCGGCGCGACGTTGGAAATCGGTGGCGATGGCGTTGTCCGCGGCGTCTGGCAGGTGTTAGATGTCGACATAACCCATTGTTCAATTCTGACGTCAATATTGCATGCGCCGGCACATTGTTGTGGCACTGCACGCGACATTGCTGATCGATCCGTGTTGCCGATGCAGCCAGCCGACTGCCCATAACGCTCAGACATCCTGTTAGAGGCGGTCTAACGGACATATGCGGACACGGCAACGGAACGCTTGTTACGTGACAGAATTATGTCCCCTGCGATAACGGTGAACTTTTCTTAGCAAAATCAGAGCTGACTTACAGTCACTAGCAAGAGGTTTAATGACGCATTTTGTTCTACTCTGAGTTTGGGTGCCCGAAAAGTAACTACGCATGGTTGGAAGCGGTGGCTGCATGCCGGCAGTCTGAAATATTTCCTGTTCTAAACTAAAGAGGTTGATTCGTGGCCTGAACTGAGTCAGAAATTGGTGACCAACATGTCAGATGCACTTATTCAAATACCGCACTGGGAGACACATCACTGTCAACAGATGTCATTACAGCACACTTCTGATCCCGTAGGTAGGCCAAGCAAGGTCATCAAATGATCCATGTTAGCAAAGCTGAAAGCAGGTTGTTCCAGACTTTTCGTAGCGTGCAGCATCTTCGTGTGTGCGGGGCTGCCTTGTCCACTCGTGCCCCACTGCAGCGGTCTCATCGGACCTCACCTGGAGGCGGGCTGCCGGGCGGGCACCTGGCGTGCTCTGGCCGGCGCCGGCTCCGAGGCGGCGACAGCGGCGGCGGCGCGCACCGAGCCGCGGCTCGTACCGCGGCTCGGACCGCGGCTGGGGCTGCGGGCGGGACCGCGGCTGGAGCCGCGGGCGGGCGCGGCCGGGCGGCCACCGCTGGCCACCGGGCTGGGCTTCCTGGGCGCGCCGCTGGCCGCGTCCTGGCAGGTCTCCACGTTCCGGGGCCAATCGCAGGTCAGAAGACCGGGGCTGAAAGCGGAGCGTGAGACTGAGCGAGTCGGCCGGGCGGCGGCGACGACTCGGCTGAGTACGAGTCAGCTGAGTACGAGTCAGCTGGCGGGCCAGCGCTGAAATATGATCCGATCAGCGAACGACAGCTGGCCGCAAGTCAGCGGGCTGTTGTCTGCTGGGCGGCGCAATGCAGGCCAGGGACGGCTGAATGTCACCTATCGGTGCTAATAAATGCCGAACATGCCCGCTTGCATTGACTGTCTGTTTAGTGCACAGACATTAATCTGTGAAAGCATAAACATCCTGGCGCCGTATGCCGCTCCGTGCCGCGAGCCCTTGAATTCCTCAAGTTCCTTGCATAGTCATGAAACACTTAGTTCCCATGGCACGGCAGGTGGTACTTGCCTGTTCATTAATTCGACAGTCAACTCGCCGCGCCACTCACCTGTATACGAGTCCGTCGGAGCAGAACTCCTCGAGCGCCCCGCTGAACACACACACGTAGTATCTAGAGCAGTCTGTAGGATGGGGATAGTATCCGAATTCTTCGGGGCAGTCAAAGTCTTCAGACGCCTTGCGCCCTCCAGAAAACCCTCTAAACTCCTCCGCTGACGCGCCTGAAAAAATGGCAGCTCACTTAGCGGCATGCAATCAGAATTAGTACAGCAAGGCCACACCCTGTCGTTGCAGGAAGGGACTGGCGGCGATAGGGGGGAGAGGGGGGGGGGGGGCACAGCCAATGCCACGCCCGAGCGCCCTGCTCTTGGACGCGGCAGAGGTAGTGTGGTCACGACCCGACGCGATAAACGCCGCTCGTTTCAGGGTCGTCATCAGCAGGCTTTCAGGGCATGCGTGCCGTCCGTCGCACTTGGCGGTTCAGTGCGGGTGCAAGGCCGTTCACCAGCCAGCAGCCAGTGCTCAAACAAGCGCCGTTTAAGCTGACAACCGGTCGGCGCTGTTTTCATGCGCAATTTCTCATCACAGTGCGTTGTTCTTCCAAGCGGACGATTTACTCGCATTTTCATTCGTTGCCTAAGCATGTAGATTGGTTCGTCACAGCTGGGATATGTTAATAAACTCGGCAGTATTTTTGCGGGTTTGCTCGTGGACCAAATACTCCGGAGCCAGCTCACGGCCAACCGCTCGTTTGCCGTGGGAAACTCGTCCTGCAGGGCACCGTCGTTTTTCCTCCATTGTTTCTCCGGGAGTTGATGCGGGCGTTTTCCTGGCCCTGGCCAGCACAGAGTGGGGCGTTCCGCGGTGCCGACAGCGCCCTCACGCGCCGCTGCTGTCGGCGCCGTCTTCGGACCTTGAGACGCGCTGTACCCAGCCACCGTGCGCGCCTTTATCCCGTCCGGCTCATGGGAGCCGCCGTCCACGGGCCGTGCGTGTGCGCCAGCGCCGGCTCGTTTTTCCCCGCACCGTCCATTGAGCGTGCGCCATTGTTGCAGAGCGCGGCCGTCATCCCGCCGTCGGCCGGCCGGGACGTGCCGGCCGACCGCCGGCGGCCGCCGCCTCCGACCCGACCCTGACCTCTGACCTGACGCGACCGCCGCCGCGCCGGCTGGCGCACGGCCGCCGGGCCCGCGCCGCCGCGGGCCGGATCGGCTGGCGGCTCCGGCGGTCCGGCACCGCGACCTTGGACCTGACCCGCTCCGGTGTGACGCTGGCGGCCACCAGCGACCGGTCGGGCGCGGCGGGAACGGCTGACGAGCACAGCACCGATGGCAAACGGTCCGCATCCATGACCAGCGGCCGTGTAAGGATATCACTTAAGCTGTTCTGATTTTTAGGAATGCTGACCTGGCTAATTATATAACCACAGATGTGTGCGCCACTCTACGCCCATTTTTGGACATCACCTCGGGTTATTTCGTCCCGAGAGGGTTCGCTTAAGGCATTCAGAGGCAGGTTTTGACGCATGATCACACATTTGACGCGTCACTCGGCAATTAAACGACCAAGCGGCGTTCCAAGTATTGACAACACAATGCATTGCGCGAACAGCAGGTGTTTTCATGAATGACTCTTTCCACACGTTTTGCGAATATTCCGCACGGAATGCTATAGGCTCTTGGAAATGTGTCGGAAAATCGTGATGGAATGTTCACCGCCTTTGCTATTGACGCAATTTCCGTGTGAGCACCTGGAGCGAATTACAGAAATATTTGTAGGTGAAAGTATCTTGGTGTTCATTACCGAGTAGAGATTCAGATCTCATACACAGATTGCTAAAACTTTTTTTTTTTAAATCGACAGCAATGGGTACTCTTTGTGGAAACGGTTAAAGATATACTTGATGACAATCACGATGGCAGATGTTTCACCTCACAGTAAAAATAGTACTAACGGATGGTGCCATCTAATTTGCAGTGGCCACCAGTTAATGTTCCACTTCCCTCGCGCTGAGTCAGAGGATGTCGTAGCACCGGCACAACGACGGACGCCTGCGACGACAGACGACCACGCAGCGGGCTGTCCGGCCAGAGTGCCCTGTCATGATTGGCCTAGTGGCATCAGCACCATTTGGTGGCTGCCGAGCCCGAACGCCGGCTGCGTGTTCGGCCAGCGGCGTGTCCGGCGCAGTCGGCAGTCCGCGCGCGGCTCTGACTTCGCCAGACAGCTCGGCCGCGCGGTCGCCCGCGCGCCACCGTCGCCAGGATGCGCCGTTCGCCGCTTCAGTGGCGTTGTGTGGTCGGCTCATGGGCAGACTCGCGGGGCAGCGTACCTCCCTCCTCTACGGCCGTCGGGGGCACCACGCCACGCCGCTGACCACGTGACTCGGGCTGCAAGCGACAGGAGTGTCCAGCCTCCCGACGGGGACTGCGATGCCGCAGAGTGGCTAACGTGGTGACCACGATGCCGCAGAGCACCTAGCGCGGTGACTACGATGCCGCAGGGCGGCTAGCGCGGTGACCGCTGCCTGCAGTCGGCGCCTACAGAGGACGGCCGGCGCGCGGGCCGCCGCCGCCCGCTGCGGCCGCGTTACGTCACGACACGCAGGTCGCGGTCTGACCGGGCCGGTGGCCGGCGGGGATGATCGGCCGCCACCTCAGCGAGGGGGCGACAGGTCCCCGCGGCGCCTGCGAGGCCGACCCGACAGAGTCATTACGCCGCGATCGGCAGGATTTTTACGGATTATCTGTGGCGGTAGGTGAGTCAGCGCCGATGATTGGCTGATAAACCGCGTGTGTATTAGGTATTGCTACACGTGCTCGGGGCTGACATTACCATAGGCAGCCTTGTGTCAGCTTAATCAAGCATGGAGATTACACGGTCGCAGGATAAAGGCCGGCCGGCGCGAGTGATCGAGGCGTTCGTGGATCTGTAACCCATTTAGCGGCCCGTATCAATCTTAACGAGTACATGGCACCGCCGTGGGTATCAATCCGACGTCAGATCGCCGTCGGCCGGACCCAAGTGGGCGGCGTCTCTGTGTCCGCGTGCACGCGGTCGATTTCCCCGATCCATTGCAAAACGGCGATGATGTATCCGCGACTGGACGGCGCGGTGTCGGCGTCAGTTCCGCAAGAGTTCGTGACCGCAGTCGGCAGCCGTTGGCCGGAGCGGTCACGGCGCCGGGCCGGCCGGCCCACCGCCGGCGCCGGCCGCGACGGGGCGTGCGTCGTGCCCACACCGGCGTGAGGGTGGCCGCCGCCGCACGCGTCGGCGTCGGTTACGTCACCGCTGCGCGCCGGCCGACGGACCGGCACCCCCGGCGCGGCGATCGGGCGCCGGCCCGGGGCGTGACACGGCCGAGCTCCGGGCGCGGAGGAGCCCCAGCGCCGGCTCGGCGACCGCATTGTGTCTGGCGTCGACCGCGGCCGCCGTAGCGGGCGGCGCGGCGGCCGCGATGCGCAGATAGGCGGCACGTGACCGACGGCGCGTGGCGCGTCTCAGACCTCGCCGCCCGGGGAAGGGGGCGCGCCGCCGGTCACCTGGGCGGCGGCGCCCGGCGTGCGGCCCGGCCTACAGACGCGAGGACGGCCGCTCTCCAGAAGATGCATGGCATGATAGCGGGCTGATATATTGCCGGGAAAACTCGACGCGGCCATACGCTTGGCGAAGGCGGAGTTCGGCGATGGGGCGACTGTGTGTGCGCCACGCTTGGATGATCATGAAACCCTCAGGTGACACGCGAATAGCTGCTTAAGAGTGCGTGTCTGTCAGGGATGTGATAGAGGTCTCTGCGCAGTCACACACGAATATAAGTAGCCATACACCGGCCTGATCTTACGTTAGATTATCATGGTGGCTCTTATCTGGTGGGAGCCAACTGGGATGCGCGCACAGCAGTGGTTGGGACACGAATAACCAGTTTACCTGGAGAAATATGTTTCCGCTAACCCACTCAAAAATTTGCGCCTTATTTCACGCGTTAACCATGCGTGGCAAGACTACGTCACACAAATTGGCAGCAGCCCTGTTTGGTGTCGATAGGCAGATAGCAAAACGCAGCGACACATTTGGTGGTGTCTTGCTCAATCCGTTCCCAGAGACCCACCGCCTTCGTATATGGCCTGCCCCGTGATTGGCCTGGGCTCCTCCGTTGGCCTTGGTGCCTGGACAAAGGTGCGCCTCCATGCAGCTGAGTGTGTGCCTGTGTAATGGTCACGCGAGCGCGCCACCGGTGCGATCGATGGTCTACTTCGCCGCCCACTGGCCGCGCCGTGAACGTCATCCGTCAAACCGAGACGTCACCACGCCCCATCGGGCCGCGGCACGCGCTCCGGACGGCGCGAGGCGGTCGTAACGCGCTAAAGAAGCTGTCATTGGGCTTTTCACCGACAATTTGCCGGACCATATGGCACCGACTGAGCAGCTTTCCTGCCCGAGCTGTCGCCGGCAGCGGAGCCCCCGCGGGAAGGAAAAGCTCGCCGTGCGCAGCCAGCAGCGCCTGGTGATCTGGACTTTACCTCCACTAGCAACACCTTTGATACTCCACTATCCGCTGCGGACGGAGAAGCTGAGGGATTATCGTGATCAACGCGCCGTCAGCAGTGAACTGTCGGAGAGGGCGACAATTAAACCCTAGTCAGACGTAGAATGTCCTAGTCAGCGCTCTCGAATCTCGAACGGCGCTGCTGCCGGCTGACATTCCGCGCGCGGTCCTGCCGATACGGGCACGAGGCTGACGATCAACGCGCTCCTTTGCTTTTTATTGACGACCCGTTATAGATATGGGAGATAATAGATCACTCGGGCGGTCACGCACTGTCAGTAGAGTCCCGGGTCGGCTCCAAACAGAATTCGATTACGGACGGATGGCGTGTACCACCGCTCGCGACGACCGCGGTCACACGACGACCGCGGCAGGTCACACAGTGCCGGAGCGGGCGCCGGGCCCGTTCCTGGCGTCCTCCCGGTACCAGCGGTCCCGTGACGTCACCAGGGTGACACTCACGGCCGCATGTCGGCGTCGGCCGGCCGGCGTACATTCCCGGGCTGCCTTCAAAGCGTTCCGCCCGGAGTTAGCCAGCCGCACACAACTGGGACACACACGCCGTCCGGACAACCGCCTCCGGCCGCGCGGCGTGGGGGCCTTGACCTTCACACCAGGGGAGGGCCTCGAGGGGCACTGTGTCGCGCCCGGGGCGGCCCGAGAGCCACTCTGTTTGGTTTCGTCGGCCTCTGATGACGTGGTGGGTGACGACCTATCACGCCCCGCCCACTGCTTGTTCATGTCCCACCCGCCGCTTATGTGTCAGGCAGCAGTGTGGAGGAACGGGACAGAGTGGAGCGTGGGCCCCACAGCGGGCAGAGTCAACACCACCAGACACTGGCCGAGCCCAGCCCAACGCCTTCAGAGCGTGTACAGAAACGGCGAGTGCCGCCGACCGAAACAAAGCACACCACAACGGTGGCGCAAGGGACACAGTTGTGGTCGACGTTAGTCCATGTCAAACATGGTGGAGACAGCCTCGCATTGTAGGCGCGTGAACAGGACAGGTTAGCGGTCGCATTCGCTTACCTTCAGCACGGGTGATAATTGTGTCCTGATTTCGCAAAACACTTTCACGGTTCAAGAGTTTCACAGCGATCGTTGCTTTCCATGTGAGCTGCCTGAAGTTCTCAAGGCAGTATCGGCAGCTGTAGATTTCAGTGGCGATACGCACGTTGTCTCCTCTAAATATTAGGCGCTTGCCGACCAAAGATCTCTTTTGTCACAAAAATCCCGCAGGCACGGGTCATGCGGCCCAACTATGAAGCATCACGTCGAGCTCTGTTCACGGCACCGACTCACTCTGTGCTCCCCTCTGGTGAGCTGCTGAGAAAAACAGCCAACTGTAACAGCAACAGTAACAACAGCAGTAGGAGTAACAATTAAGCTCTGTCAGCCTGCAATTAACGCCAGTAGCGTATATTACTGCCCGTTAGTCTCACGTGTTTTCCTTAGGCTTTAATCACAGTCGCGCTCATTTAAATTGGTATGCGTTACCACTCAAGCTTGTCTGCGCGCCGGGCCGGGCACGTGGAGCCGCGCCCCTTATCGGGGCGGCGTGGGACCGTGGGGGGAGGGGGGTCGGACATCGGCGCCCGACAGGTGGGGCCGTGTATTGCGGAGGGACCGACTGCGCAGCACCCATCGGTGTTGGCAGGCGGTGCCCCAGCGGAGACAGTTTGCACAACGGTCGATTAAACGCCACCTATGCAATAGCCGTTTCCGACGTAAGAGTCATGCTTGAGTAAGAGCGTCGATGATGGTGTTCACATGATGAAGCACTACTGCTCTGCCAGAGGCGCTGAAGCCTCGGGCGCCTCGGGTGGAGTGATGGCGCCTCGTAATCAAATATCTAAATAATCTGAACATTGCATTGCGTTATCAGCAAGTTTGTCACTGTGTTTCAACTTAAGTATTATTGGGCTAAGAAAAACACATCCAAATTGTAATCACATTATCTAACCAGTGCACCAGCCCCGTGCTGTTCATGGCATTTTAGTCAATGCCAATGCAGCTTGCGTGCCACACTCCCTCCGTGAAAATAAATCATCAGGGCAGATGCATATACTTTTCGACTTGATGGATGTTCTTTCATTAAAACCAGAAAGACCTCACTCCAAGCCCCACTTAATAAATGCAGCCAAAAACATCCTGTTTTAAGGGTTACTAAAGGCATATACTTATAAGGCATTCAAGTACGACAACAGGAGCATGCAGCGAAGTTTTTTAGATCATTAACGCCAGCGCGATTGGTGGGTCTGCGGGTTGTTGACAGTCTTAAAAGCACCTGTGTCGTTTTATGCCCGAATTAGAATTACCGGCTTGACTTGACGCAGTGTTTTGAGCACGTGTTTCGAGCACTGATCTCGCAAGGCATTTACTATTGCTGCCCACCAATGCGCGGTAACGTCCACGGATACATGGAGCAGGAAAGCGATTCAATCTCTTCGTCCACATTTTCTCTCCCTTTTTGGTTAACATCGAGACTTTCGTCACGCCATTTAACGCCTAAATTCGGCGTCACAGCCGCGGATCTCGCTCAGCTCAGACCGGCTCAGCAGCCCCTCACTCAGCGCTTGCGTGTCAGGCCCGGCTAGGCCACCCCGGCTAGGCCACCCCGCCCAGCCCCACCCCGCCCAAACCGGGTTGGCCTGGCAGGAAGTGGCGCCGTGGAAGCCAGCGCGCCCGGCGGCGAGGGCTCCCGATCCACACGGCGACCTTGCCGGGGCGGCGGCGGCGCCGTCTCCTCCTCGTCAGCCGGGTGACGTCCCCCGCCAGCGGCCCGGGCGGGCCCGCGCCCGCGGCGCCCTCGCCGTCAAGGCTGTGTGCTCGCCATTTGTCATGCGGCGCCATCCTCGGCGGCCGGCCGCGCGGGGCGTCGCCAGGAGGGTCGTCAGCGCTGACCGAGCTGTCTTTGATCGAGGCATCCAGGGTGCAGCGTCACCGGGCGACTCTTCCGCTCTGGGCCAAATTCACCCGGAGTGAGGTCTGAGAAAACGGAGATCTCGCCACCCCGGAACCGAGCCGCTGACCTCGCCGCTGCGCGGGGACGAACGTGCCGGCGCGGCAGACCGGACCGTCTTCAGGGCGGGGCCGGCCACCAGCCCCGCGGCCAGCGTGCGGCTCTATCGGCTCGGAGCGGTCGACTTCCTCACGCGGGCCGCCCCGCGCCAACCCGCTGGAGAGGGCTGGCAGGCCGGAAGCGTGGAGCCAGGCGAGGGCGCCCACTTTTGGTGGAGGCGATAGTGATCCCTGCCGATCACGTGTGCGGGAGAGCGAGATAATGGGTGGAGAATGGCCGTGTTCAGCTCTGCTCGCGGAGAGTGAGGCTTGGCCAGCGACGCTGTGTTGCCCTGAAACTAATTGTCAAGGCATTGGTATCCCCTTCGGCTGGCTTTGTCCGTAATAACATCCCACTTATCCAGTCATTGTCTCGACGTGGAACGGAATGCTATTAGTGAGCCGTGTCTGCGGCCTGTTTCAGGGTTCTAGGGCAAGGTTTCTGCCGGGCACCGGTTTTCCGCCTGCTAGAGTCCGGCCACTCCAATCACGCCAGACAATCGCCACCTTGGTAGCAGCTCTTGTTGTTTGCTGAACTACGCCGCATACAAATGCCGACCCGCGCCTTGTTTCAGCGCCAGCGCAGCTCCAATTAGCCCACTCTTGACCCGTTTCGTGTTCCGGGCACCCCCATAGGCCGTGTGGCCGGTCCCGGGCCGGCAGCTGACCGGCCCACGAGCCCGCCGCGCCGACCCCGCGTCTCACCATTAGCCGTGCTGACCCTATAATGCGACACGCAGCCGCTCCACTGCGTTTCATTAATTGTGCCAGTCGACTGGCCCCGTTTCACAATAGCGGCGCTCAGGGGCAGCCGGCGCACGGGGCGGGAGGGAGGGGGCATGCCGGCACGGGAACGCACAAGCTCGAGCGCTGGCCGAGCTGAGCCTGGGCTCCCGTTATATGCGGGCGTTGGTGCGAAGAGAATCGCTGAGAAGCGCACGTAAGATCTCCGGCAGCCGGGGCGAGCTGGTGGGCGGACACCTGGGACAAGCAGAAGCGTGACAAGCCAGAAGGGACAGGCGAGCGGTATGGAGGAACGCGCTGGGGGCAGCAAAGGCGTGAGTAAGGCCTCCGTGGTAAACAGCCATCCGTCCCCTGACGAAGCAGCTGCAGATAAGCGGAACACACGACTGTTCGTGACAAATGAGGGCGACAAGCAGATGCAAACCACCGACAGACAAAGACTGGGGTGGAACTCGAAGGCCAGATAGCCCGATTTGGAGTCTGCGGTCAGAAATGATCGGGCTCGTCGAATGGGAGCGTTGCTCGTGATAAAAACTTGACAAGGCATTCGACAATTGAACCCGCAAGGAATGAGCGGGCTCAGCTTGACATAGCCTTTGTCAGTGCGAGGCGGGAGCTCAAAGGCCGCAACAGGCTGCTGCAAAGCACAAATTGATTGTTTGCGAACTGTGCAGTGATTGCTGTGGCCGCAACAATGCGCAAAGACCCGTGGGCGCCGGTCCATAGGAAGCTCGGGGCGGATTATAGTAGCCTGTTGTCGTCCAGCTGACACACACGCGCACAGCTGTCAACAGAGTGGCGTCCACAGCAGACAATGGTCGCACTGCCCACGATTTTCTATCCCAGCCGGTGCGGAACGTCCGCCAAATGGCCGGCGCGCCGGCGGCACCGGGCGCGGAGGCCGGTTCATCACTCGGCCGCCGGCGGCGAGGGGGCGGCCGCAGCAGAACCCGAGACGCATCAATATCACCACCATCTGTCGGCGCTCACCCCCGCCCGGCCGGCGGCGAGCGGGTCCGCCGCCAGCGCGCCGGATGTGCCCCGGTCAGCGACCGAGCCGTGCGTCCCTCCCCCCTCTCTCCTCGGCTTCCCCGCTGCGGTCCCGACCGGCGTGTTCCTGCGGCTATCAAGCCGTCCTCGGGCAGCCCGCCGAGCGCGTAGGTCAGGCCGTTTCACTTTCGTCTCCCACGCAGCGGCAGGGGCAATGGCACGGCGCATGCGCAGTGGCCGGCGCAGCGGCACGGCCCGCAGGACGGCGGCCACGCCCAGACCAAGGTCAGCCGGCTCGACCCCGCCCGACCGGCCGGCCGCCTGCCCGCCAGGTGCCGCCGACCTTACCGGACGGCCGGCGCACGCGCGCTGCTGCCGTCTGCGCGTGCCGAGCTGTCGGCACCGGACCGGTTCGGTGGCCGGTCACGAGCCGCGTTCGGCGCGGGGTGACAGGACGGGTCAAGTCTGTTGTTGGAGCAGTGGCGGTATGCCGGCCATGCGAGGCGCCCGAGCCCGAGATAACGGCGACTGGTGGTAACAAGGCCACAGTCCGGTCACTACCCCCGTCCCGCCCTCCGTAACCCTGAGCCCGTACCGAAAGCCGCTCCCGTGTCGGTGTCGGTGTCGGTGTTGGTTCATGTGCCCGCCCATGGCCCCGCACACGGCCGCTCCCCTTGCCTGGACACGCCAGCTGCACGGAGCCGCTGGCAGCCGGAGGAGGTCCGTGGGCCGCGCGGCAGCCGGCGCCCAGCCGTCAAGACCGCAGAAGTGGCCGGGCGCCGGGCGACGCCCCGCCGCGACCCGACCTGAGCAGCAGGATGTGGACGCCGCGCCACTGGGCGTGGGCCGCGGAACTCTGGACAGAGCGTCCCTGCCCGCCGGGCGGTCCATTGCAACGGGTCTCGACCATGCACCGTTGCAAGATAAGGAAGCGGGGGGAGCTGAAAGTCAGGCGCCCCTCAGCAACGCGGCGCAGTTGGTGCTCGGCTGCATGGCTATAACCACTGGAGGGGAACGGGAGGGCATGTCCCAATTTTCACAAAGCAGGGTTTCGTCTCCTCCAAAACGCACTTGGCTGCTGAAGCAGGTACGTTTTTCGCTTTCCCAAGGCAGATGTCACTTTCAGGCGGGGCTGTCCCTGATATTCCAGCCTGCCCCCCCCCCCCCAATCCTGATCCTTCGCAGCCTCAGACACGTGGTTACACCCATGCTCGGCTGACCGATTGGGCTGTTTGGGGCGCTTTTCATAACTAAGAGAACAAACAGCCGGTCATTTGTTGTACAGAGTGGCGGTGTTATTGTTTGGGGCGGTAACAACACTTTCAAGAGTGGTTAGCGATGCATTATCGTTAATGCTGATAGCTGTTCACGAGCTGCTGCCATGTAAAATTGAATGAGCTACATCTCTCGTAAAATAATGACTGCGTGAAGGCCCGTTTGTGTGCTGGATTTTGTACGATATCTCTTTGAAATTTTCACATTTCTCAGCATTTTCCACCTAAAAAGCAAACTGTTGACTTCATTGCCGGCAATGCACCCATAGCATGTGCAGGGAAGGCCCAGACAAATCAAGACGGCACGAACGGTCGCCTGAGTTCGGCATATCTTGCCACCGGGGTTTCACAGCGCTCCAGCACGCCGGCACGTGCTGCTGACACAGATTCCCGAGTCGGTGTTCAGCCTCAGACGACGCGCGCCGCCAATGACCACGGTCTAGGTCGCTGGATCCGTCATAAAACTGGGTCTGGCCGCCGCCGCTGTTAATCACGCGGCCGGTAATCGTGAGAAACCGAGCTCGATGCTCACAGGGAATCACTCGTGCGAAGACGCTCTCAGCGGAGAAAATTACTGGACCCAGGCCAAGCCTTTGATTCCGGGCGAAGACTGGATATATGTGCCGATTCAAAGTGTGCCACACCTACGGGTGCCGTTCACTGCTAAACGATGTCTATCTCAATGGCGCGCGATTTCCCGCCCACGCCGCCCGGTTTCCGCCACTGGGCCGCCCTTGAGTGTCCGCGTGCACACCACGGGCTCCCACAGGGCACTTGGCCGTGCGCGCGCTTCCCTGAACGACGCATTGCGACACACGCTGGCACGACCGCTCCCAAGGTGTTGATCGAAATGACAAACACTCCGAACCGGAGCGCCTCTCCGATACAATCTCTGCCTCAGTCTAATTTACGCTGTTAAGATTCCTCAGCTGACGCCCCCGTCTGACGGGCCTGACGAGGCCCCCGAAGTCACTGGCGCTCGCTAGCGACGCCACTCACCCCGCGTCGCACCTAGCGAGCGGACTTTGGTGCTCCCGTGGATAGGCCAGGCCGATATTGCCTCGTCGGTCAACACGCATAGCCGCTACAAGAGCCATTCATCAACATTTATCCGAGAGGTCGGCGGCAATCAAAATATGCGAGATAATCGGTGTCTTGTTATGTACCGTTCCGACACGGAGCTCAGCGTAATGCTTCTGAGCGGACACGGACACCGGCTGCGTGCCCGTGGCCCGGCGGGCCTGTGTTGTAACAGCGGACACGCCCCACGCGCGGTATCGCGCTTGTTTGTATGGCCTGAGAGGGCAGTGTCCTAGCGGTGATTGGGACTCCGTTGTCTAAGGGCAAATGGCGCCGTCTCACAAGGTCCCGGGTGTGTCATCAGAGCTGATAATGGGCCATTATAGCGATGTGAGCGATCGGCATATCGGTGAATGGCTGCCGAAAAGTGACACCAGGGCTGTTCCCACGGTTCTTTTGGTTATCATTTAACGCCAATATATGAGCGAAGCTTTAACGTATGACTGGGATGGAGATTGTAGTCGGAGTTGAAATATGTTGTGCACGACCATGTTTGAAAAAGACATTTGCTAAGCTTTGATGAGACAGAAGAATTAGTTGCATTGCAATACATTAAATGCACACAACGCACTGTCCGTTCCAGCTACGCAGAACGTATTCAAACCACTTATTAAAATGGTACCTCAAGCACGTAAGCTTATCACCAAATCTTCCTTTGGCTGAATGTGGGTCAGTAAATCGAAGGAGCAATTCAGAACACTGACGCAACAAGCTGGTTAAAGTTATGTCTTTCAGGGTTCTAAACACGCTCTTCCTTCTTCTTTAGATGTCGAAATGACCTCTAATACACTGGATGGTGTTGACAACACGAAATGTAAATTGCCTCGAGTCTTTCATGCACAAATCAGCGAATCAAATGTATGAGTACCACTAGGACATTCAAAGAACGGCAGCCGTCTGTCTTTGAGACAGCAGGCATGGTGTATGCATGCAGCAGCACAGCAAGCTCCCACCAATTATACAAACAGCCTCCTTTATTGCCCTGCAGTGGCGCTGCTGGGGAAGCGCGGAGGCCATGGGTGTACGGGGGTCGCGTGCGGGGTGGGCGGCCGCCGCATATCACACACACTTAGCGGCCGAACAGACAGGAGGCCACCGCGCCGCCGGCTCTGCGCCCCGCGCCAGGCCGCGCGCGCCGGCTGGGAGTCTACGCGCCGCGCGCGGCGCGACGCCGCGGGCCGCTGTCCTCGGGGCTTTCCCGAGCTAGCTGCGGCGCCCGCGGCGCCGGCGGCCAAGGCTATGATCATGCCGGGCGGCGGAGCTGGCGGCGCCCGAGGTGGCGGTGGAGGACAGACAGCAGCCTGCAGAGCAGCGAGCTCACCTTTGTACTCTGCTCTGGGCCCGAGCAGTGGGCGCTGAGGCCTCAGGGCAGCTCTGGAGCGAGGCGACAGTGGCCATGGCTCACCGGCTGGGGGAGCGTCTGGCCTGCCTCGCTATGGGGGACGCGCAGGAGCGGCGGCGGGAGATCTGAGGCGGGGGAACGTGGCCGCTGCCGGCCGAAGAACCGGACCGAAAGCCGCGTGGGTCGCGCTGCTGTCGAACACGACGGGGTCCGGCCTCCACACATCGGAAACGCCTCCCACGCCGGGCAAGGCGGCTACTAAATGAGGCCGATTGAACGAATCGGCCCGGGTAAAAACAGCTGATCGCTGAGCAATGTCGGTGGAAGAAGCGGCTCACGAGCGGTGTGGTGGCGGATATTTCGCGGCCGCGTCCCTCTGCCGGCCTGCGTTGGGACCATGCGATCGTGATGAACCGGGGATGCCAGAGCAGACTCGGGAGGCCGCTCTGCCGATTTACCCAAACCTGCCATATAAACTACGGCTGCGGTCGCAGCTCGCGCCTTGCTTTACCTTGCCCTGCTTGTTCAGTGGAACGGCCGGGAAGTGGCGAGGCCGTGAGGTGGCGGCTGGCGCGGGCGGCGCAGCGCCACGACAGCCGCCACCGCGCCGTGATCAGCGCCAGCCGCGCTGCCCGGTGGTACCTCCCGGAGCTTAATGACGCTACTGCAGCAGCAGGTGGGCAGGGCGTTGGGGCCGGTAAATTTATGATGCGAGTCCTCTACGTGGTTCTTTTGTACATAATCGTGAGTCCCCATGACATGTGTAGCTGATGGTCGTGGAATCCGATACGGGGTTGGGACATACGATTTTTGACGAGCTAAGCTCTTAAATTTAATTCATATAACTTAACTTATAACTTTTATAACAGCCTTAACTCTTAAGTATATTTTACGGACGGCGGGAGATTATTTATATTTGGTGTGACAAATCTGCGGTGGTCACAAGCTCGACAGTTCGAAAAATCAATGGGAATAATGTGGTAAAAAGATGCTGATTGGCTAGCAGCGATTTAAAATGTGCTTATCCAAATAAAGAAACCTCGTACCAAGCGCACAGTCGTGCCACAACGTCTGAGCACCACCGTCCCGCGGAAGCGCTCATTGCCAACTTGCCCACTTCCGGGAGATAATGGAACTGGGCGGCTAGCCCGGCTAATTGGCGCTGTACGATATTCAGTCTAGAGTGAAACGTTTCACGCTTTATTGGCTCCGTAGCTCAGCGGAGCCAGCTGCAGTGAGCCGCTTGGCACCAAATACAGCGTGACTGGTCAGATCCACGACTCGGCCAGCTCGCTGACCGAGACGGCGGTGGGCGGATACGGTCGCACCGCACGTAAATTATGGGGGGGGGGCGGCAGCGCGCTCCAGGGCGCGACAAAGAGGCCATTGCTGGAGCCACATCGGCGATGGCCGAAGAGAACCAGGCTGACCCACTAGGCAGTGGGTATGAGCGCGCCGCTGAAGGACAGAGCTCAGGGGCCAGTCATCGACTGTGACTTGAAAACAGCGTGGCGCATAAACAAAGTAATGGTGCCATCAGCCGGCCTCTGGGCGTCCCACCAGGAGCAGTGAGGGGACAAAGCGCACCGACAGCGAGGGCGCGAGAGGCTCCACTTGCAGCGGCCCGACCCCAACTGCCCCTGTGGTGGGCGGCCAGCCCCGATGGACAACAAACAGGTTTTGTGAGGTCTGGCCACGGCGCCCTAGCGGGGCTCCCAGCATGGTGTCGGGGACGCCCTCTGCTGTCTCCTTCCTACCGATCAGGTAGCTCCTATCTCGGCGAGACAACGCCCCACGAGCCTGGGGATATTTTGCAGGCGGGTCGACCCACGCAGGGCTGGCCGTGCACTGGCTCGGAGTG
>NW_023596576.1:49028974-49123974 GCF_011947565.3 Pollicipes pollicipes
ATCAGAACACCCTTTGAGAGCCGCTCCTCCCAATGGTGTCGACTTGAGCAGGTTTAGACCGGTGATGTACCGCCGAGAAGTGCAGGCGGCGCCGGCCGGCTGCGCTCGCTCCCAGTTAACGCCGCTGGCCGCGCCGCCCGGTTCTATTGATCCACCTGGTCGTCAGCGGCGAGCGGCGGCCGCTCTCCTCCGGCCGCCGCCGCCATCTATCATTGTTGGGGGATCAGGTGGTGGCGGCCAGCCGGGCGGGGGGCGGCGGCGGGCCTCCGCCGCGCGCGCACCGGAGGCCGCTGCGATAGCACGGACCGCTCCGCATCAGGGCTAATGGTGATCACAACCCAAACACCCGGAATGACGCCGTTAATGACTCTGTTTGGGCGCGGCTGCGATCGAGATGGCGGCGGCGGCGGCGCCCTGAGACAACGCTCCGGGCGCGGCTGCAGGCGGGCCCATTGGCCGCGCGCAGAAGACGCAGGAGTGTGGCTGAGCTGAGCTCAGCGGACAAGAGAGTGTGACTGTGCTGAGCTCAGTAGACACGAGAGTGTGGCTGCGCTAAGTTCAGCGGACAAGAGAGTGTGGCTGCGCTGAGCTCAGCGGACGAGAGTGTGGCTGCGCTGAGCTCGGCAGACGCTAGGATGTGACCGCGCTGAGCTCGGCGGACGCTAGGATGTGACCGCGCTGAGCTCGGCAGACGCTAGGATGTGACCGCGCTGAGCTCGGCAGACGCTAGGGGGTGACCGCGCTGAGCTCGGCGGACGCTAGGGTGTGACCGCGCTGAGCTCATCGGACGCTAGGGGGTGACCGCGCTGAGCTCAACTGCAGGGCAGGAGGACGTGAGCAGGTGTGGCAATATGGCCGTGCCAAGCTTTGGAGAAACGGGATCATGGGTCGTGCTGAGCGCAACAGACGCGGGAGCATAACGTGCGAGCTCAGGGTACGTATCAGCAGGGCCGTGCTGGGAAATAATAGCTCTGCTAGGGCTCACTGGAACAAGCCGAAAAGCTTTAAGGTGGAGAGTCCGAGAGCCAGGTCTTGCAAGCAAAATGATATCCTCGTCACACTTCGAAGCCTGATGCTACCGCGTGGTTTATAATGCCAGAACTGCTATGCGTGGCCATAAACTGGTTGATGGGGAAAACTAATCTGGAGCCTTTTGGTCACGCGTCGTCACATCATATGATGTCGTGCACTGCCGCCCTCAGCGTCACCTCGAGCCAGCATCTGCAGCGCCGCCACCGCCGGCGGCCGCGCTCAGTCAGGAGCGTGCGGCAGCGGCGCCGCCGTCCACGGCGTCTGCGCCCGCGGCTGATCGACAGCCATATAAACCCATAAACCGGATGATCTGGGGCCGCGCAGCCGGAGGACGGCGGCCGGTGGCGGAGCCGGCCACCGTGTGCCCCTCCCTCCCTCCTTCCGCACCCCGCCCTAAATCAGCCGACGCTGCCCGGCGACACAAAAACCGGCGCCGCACCACAGTTCGAATTAATCGAGCCGAATCAGCGCCCCAATTAAGTCATCATGGTAAAATACGCCGGCCGACCGCTGCCGGACGGCGCTCTTCGGGCGCGGCCGTAAATCGGGTCCGGTCTCTGGTCTCGTTAACATGTCGTAATGCTACGATGGTCATAGGAAATCCGAGCGCTCGGCTCCGGTCCGGCTCCTGAGGAGCGCTTCCCAGGCCTCCTGGTCTGACGCGGCCGACACTGCGGAGTGTGGGAGGCGGTCTCTGGTCTCGTTAACATGTTGTAATGCTGCGATGGTCGTAGGAATCGAGCGTGCGGCTCCGGGGAGCGCTTCCCAGGCCTCCTCGCCTGGCGCGGCGGACGCTGTGTGGAGTATGGGAGGATGTCCCCCGTCCCCCGCCAGGGAGGGGGGTCGAGCTGATGACAGCGGCTGGGGCTCAACAGCTCCAACGTTCAAGGCTGGCCGCACCTTGTTTGTTTGCCGGCCATGTCGCGCAGCGCTGGTGGCTAAATGTAACCGGCGGTCATAAACAGAGCCTCATGAGAGGGTGGGTGATTGGAGTGGAGAAAGAGAGGGTGGGTGAGGGATCGTGATGGGTGGGGCAGGGGCGATGGAGAAAGGCCAGATTTGTCCAGAAGCTCGCAACTTCTTCATATGTATTTTCACTTTTTGTGAGGAGGAAAAGCATAATAATTGCGAAGCAAATCTTTGTGTGTGTGTTCTAGTGACTTGAACTATGTTTTTCCTAGTGATTTAGTTTTTGCAATTAAGATCATTCGATTCTTGAGAAAGCCGAGATAACCTCTCGGTGGTAATGACGACCGCCCCGCCCCCCCCCCCCCCAACTTGGAAGAAGATTCCATAGCCCTAGCGCATCGGAGCTGGCGGATGGGTCACCTGCCAACTGGTGCGGAGTTGGCAGGATGGGTCACCTGCCAAATAGCGGCCGATGCGGCGTGTCCCATGTGAGGTCACCCGAGCTGTCCCTGTATCTCACGTGAGGTCTCCCGAGTCGCGCCTGTGTCTCGAGCGAGGCCTCTCGAGCCGTATCTATGCTCCGTGTGAGGCCTCTCGAGCTGCGTCTGTGACCCGAACGAGGCCTTTTGAGCTCCGCGTATGTCCCATGTAAGGCCCGCCGAGCCACGTCCGTGTCCAATGCCAGACCTCCCGAGCCGCGTCAGTGTCCCGAGCGAGGCCTCTTGAGTCGCGCGTGTGGCCGCGGCCGGAGCCGGGCTGCCCGGAGGCACGACACGCGGCTCCACGCGTCTGACGGACGGTGGCGCGGCCACCGCTCAAATATGGAAACCACCCGAATAAACACGCCAATCGCAGCGCCGCTAGAATGCATTAGTGAATAATAAAAGGTCGTTACGCGGCGATAATGAATGTCATTTCCTCGCTTCGGAGCCCGAGCGATGGCATCGGCTTGTTCCTGGGAACAGATACACGTGATACGCCGGTCATATCACGGTAATGGCCGCTGGCTGGACGACACAGCGGCGGGCGGAACTGGGCCGAGCCGAGCCGAGCCGAGCCGAGCCGGGCCAACCCGAGCCGAGCTGGGCCGAGCCGAGCCGGGCCGAGCCGAGCCGAGCTGAGCCGAGCTGAGCCGAGCCGAGCCGGGCCGAGCCGAGCCGAGCCGAGCCGAGCTGAGCCGGGCCGAGCCGGGCCGAGCCGAGTCGAGCCGGGCCGAGCCGGGCCGAGCCAAGCCGAGCCGAGCCGAGCCGAGCCGAGCCGAGCCGAGCCGGGCCGAGCCGAGCCGGGACGAGCCGGGCCGAGCCGAGCCGAGCCGAGCCGAGCCGAGCCGAGCCGAGCCGAGCCGAGCCGGGCCGAGCCCAGCCGAGCCGAGCCGAGTGGAGCCGAGCCGAGCCCAGCCCAGCCCAGCCCAGCCCAGCCCAGCCAGCCCAGCCCAGCCCAGCCCAGCCCAGCCCCCCAGCCCAGCCGCGCCGAGCCGAGCTGAGCCGAGCCGAGCCGAGCCGAACCGGGCCGAGCCGAGCCGAGCCGAGCACGAGGCTCCACCGGATGTGCCGCCCTCGGACGGCGCGGTGCACTCGTCGTGGAGCCCAGACGTTTGGGAGGCGGGGATTACCCGGCTGGCATGGCTGAGTCGAGCCGGGCTGGAGTGTGGCACGGCGCACGCTGCCCGCGGCAGATCAGCCGGTTCTACGCCGCCCTCGCTGGTTTGTGGGTGATGTTTGGAAGGCTCGCCTGCTAGTACTGCGGCCTTCCGACTTGAGGTCTGAGGATCTCGGCTCCGAGTGAGAGTGCTGTCGAAGTCAACGCTCTCCTACCATTGGCATTTGGAAATCCGAGGGTTAATTCGTGGGGGCTTTACTGAGTAGGAATGCGTACAACAGAGAGGTTTGGCTTGTGTGTGAAGATTTCTTCGTGAGGGCTCGATAATTACTCACTGGAATGTAAGAGGGTCTAGACAAACGTAGGGAATACCCAAGAGTCAAGTGATTAAACCGTTGTTTTGTTGTGCAAACTCACTGGCCACTCGTCCGAGAGGGTGTAAAAAATCACCCTTTTTGTTCGTGAGTAGTGTCAAATGGCGCAAGAAAACAATACCTCTGTAAATCAGTTACCGAGTCAGAAAGGTGCGCTGTAAATTGTGCCATAATTATATACTCATCCATGTTTGCATGCACCGGTGCTGATCGGCATCGGCGGATGTCTAAACATGGAGCCTCGAAGCCTGCGGATTCCACAACTATCACTTCATCACTCTCGACCACACTTTTTGGCCTGTCCGAAAGCCGGGTCATCGCAACTGCACGTCTTTATCCATGTGTGCTCTGTGATCACCACTGCAGGAATCATTGGCCCGCACATGCATGCGCGTCACCGTTCGCTGCTGCAGTCCCTTACCAGCCACCCGCCAGCCAGCTCCATACATGGCGTCAGAGCGGGCGCCTGGAGCAGTAATCAGCGTGAGATGGCTTCAGGCTGGTAACCCCTCTAGCGCCGGATCCAGGGCCGCTCACTTCTGAATCCAGATCTAGGGCCGGTCACCTCCGGATCCGGATCCGGGGCTGGCTGCCTCCACTAGCACCGGGTCCGAGGCCGATCACCTCCGGATCCGGATCCGAGGCCGGTCACCTCCGCTGTCGTCGGATCTGAGGCCGGCCGGCCCCGCTGGAGCCGGATCTGAGGCAGGCCGGCCCCGTTGCCGGCCCGTCACCGCTCCCAAGCGGGGTGCTTCCGATGGGGCGTCACCGACCGCCCGGCCTGTCCGTCCCCGGCGCGGGGCCCGGGTGGCCGGCCCCGTGCTAATCTGACCGTGAGGTCGGACCGCCCGGCTGGCCCACCATCCATCACGGCGCCGACATAAGCCGGCCGCGCCCTGTCATTGCGGGCCGCTGCTGCACCGATACGCCGCTCAGCGCCGGCCCGGCCGCGCCTAATCCGGTGCCGGCACCATGACGCGCCGAGTCACACACGCTCGCCGCTTTGATGCCGGTGGCGCTGGCGGCGCCGCCCGTCAGCGCGCCGTGTTTCGGCCGGATTATCGGCCTTTGCTTGGCGTCTCCTCCACGCGGACGCGCGCCGGCGAATGCGACACAAAGCGGCAGCGACAGGCTGAGGGGCGGGAGCTGGAGGAGCGCCCCAAAGCCACCCGACCGCCCCCGACGCCGGCCGATTCGCGTCGAGGGCCGGAAGCGGTTGCGAATGTCGCGAGGAGCCGCGCCGGTCAAGTGTGGACGCACGGTGCTGGTACTTTCCGGCGTAAGTTATGGGGTGCGTGGATACCTGTCTTGCGGATCCCGCGCGCGACGATGACAAGTGCACGACTTATGTTAGATCTGAAGCGGACGTGTTGCATCAGTTGGCGAGGCGTTAAGCTGTGGTCATAAGGACAGGTTTTCATACTGGGCTAGACTCACGCGATGATGTTTTTTACAGGCCGTTAAAATCGCATTGTCTCTGCTTCAGTTTGATGCCATTTATTGCACCACCCGAACGCATTCCCTCACCGCCCCAATCGCAGGGCGACGGCTCCAGATGTAGATGGGCCGTGGCGATCGCTCCAGAGGTGACACACATATCTAATTTAGCTGGGTAATATCAGGTCAGGTCATCTGAGGTGAGGTTAGGCCAGGTCAAGTCCGACCTGGCCAGTATATCTGAAACCCAGTTGGGCCAAGTCAGCCTAGGTCAGCTCAGTACGGCTCAGATCATGTCAGGCTAGCTCAGCTAAGCTCAGCTCAGGTTAGCTCCCACAAGGTTAGCTCAGATAAGGCTAGCTCAGATAGGGTAGGCCAGACCAAACCGGCTCGGGTCAGCTCCTCTGTGGCCAGCCATCTTCAGCCATCTCCCCGGGCTGCGTTAGCTCGGCTCAGTTCAGTTCCGCCCAGTTGAGATAGGAATAGGTCATCTGAGGTCATCGCGCCGTCTGCTCAGCGGTCCGTGCCGTCTCCGTCTCCGCGCCGTCCTGCTGTCGCCGTGAAATGGCGCGCCGCCGCGCCGTCGGCCAATCTAGATACTGATCGCTTATAAACTGGGCCGTCCTCTATATCTATGGTAATTGCTGGCTGTATTACAGCATCATGCCCAGATGCGTCCCGGCCGACGAAATAGGTCTCCGGGGACGGCCGAGATTACAACAGGATAAACCGGCCCGAGCGTCCACAGGCCGGCAAGATAGAGCCACTCAATCATGCACCTGATAAAATGGAAATTATGATGAAATATGGCAGCGCGCCTATCCCCCGGGATCTTTTGTTTGATTGGCCAATTCACGGTGGGGGCGTCCGCATGAGTTGGCACGTTACCAACGGCTGAGAATAAGCCCGGGTCGCAGGCAGCCAAACTAATGACGCGAAAAATGATGCGATTAGCGCCGTCCGTTTGTCAGCCAGCGAAGCCCAGCAGTTAACGGGCCGCTGTTGTGATGGGGAAGCATCGCGGTGCTTCGTTTGTTTAGCTCAGCTGTAAAATCGTCACGGCTTTGGCGTGCCTACGCATGGAGTGGTGTTATTTGGCTTATCGACAGCCGGTCCTCCGCTTCTGCGGCATCATGTGATGGCAGCATATGTTGAACTCTGTTTACAGTTGTGTTTAACTGACAGATGATTTTGTGAAAGGGCCGAAACTTTTGCATGCGTATACACTCCACTGCGATGGCCAATTCTCATTTCCATTTTACGCAGTAAGCGGTGTTTTGGCGCTACCTTCATTCGCACCACGAATGTTTTAAGTTATGCTTAAGTTTAGAAGCGCTCCTTAAGGTTGAGGAACGTTTCGAACCTCCCCTTAGCCGGCCATCCTCTGCCACCTTGCTGTGGTCTCAGCGGTTAAAGCAGTGATATACGCAACAACGCTGTCGGTCACTTTATTTTAGCTGAAGGCTTCTGAATTTCAATTAAGTGTTTGCTGCTTGCAGTTTGCAAGGGCGTGGAGCCTCCAAGAAGCGATAGAGAGCGTAGTAGAAACATTTTTGGAACTCCTTCCGGCGGGCGGCTCATTCCGTAGTTTTGGAAGGCTGCTTAATGCGGGACACTGGCCGCCATGGTCGTATGAATTAATTACCTCGCTACCTGCGACTGCATTTACGACAGTCTGTGGACTCCAGCCTTTTGACCTCCGTTGGGACGACCAGTAACCACAGGAGCGTTCAAGGACTGTTCACGATAAGCTTGGCGGGATATACCATGGCGCGGGGCCGGGAGTCCGTGTTATCCGCCGGGACAGGAGCACCGGTAGTCTGTGTTATCCGCCGGGACAGGGGCACCGGGGGTCTGTGTTATCCGCCGGGACAGGAGCACCGGGAGTCTGTGTTATCCGCCGGGACAGGAGCACCGGTAGTCTGTTATCCGCCGGGACAGGGGCACCGGGTGTCTGTGTTATCCGCCGGGACAGGGTCACCGGGGGTCTGTGTTATCCGCCGGGACAGGAGCATCGGGAGTCCGTGTTATCCGCCGCGACAGGAGCACCGGGAGTCTGTGTTATCCGCCGGGACAGGGGCACCGGCAGTCTGTGTTATCCACCGGGACAGGGGCACCGGCAGTCTGTTATCCACCGGAACAGGAGCACCGGGAATCTGGATTATCCACCGGAACAGGAGCACCGAGAGTCTGTGTTATCCGCCCAGACAGGGGCACCGGGAGTCTGTGTTATTCGCCAAAACAAGAGCACCGGCAATCCGGATTATCCGCCGGGACAGCGGCACCAATGTCGGCTGATGATTGAGGCGACAGAGAGCACTTTGGTTAATTTGCTCCACGAGATGCCGTGAGCGGAGCGCCTTCTTTCAGAGTTGTCTGGGGTCACATCTTCGCCTTCACGATAACGCCACCCAGAGCCGGCTGACCATGCTATTACCCAGTGCACTTCTCCTGTCTCCCCTCTAGCCCGTACAGAACGCACTCAGCTTATGTACAGCTCGTCGTGAGATCGTTCTCCCAGCTGTTTTTTCTGCCCACCAGTCGAACCATCAGCACAGGATCATACAGATTGCAGTGCACCATTATACACAAACACAGCCGATTGTCACAAATCAATGTCAGTGTTTTAAAGCGGTAGGAAGTGGGGCGAGGGGGAGGGAGGCAGCATGGAGGCATGGGGGCACTAGAGTGCATGAGACGCTACCGGGGGCAGGCGGCTCCGCATGACGACGGCCGATTTGAGAACCGCCGCCGCCTCAGCACCTCCAGCCGGCCGGTTTGGGAGCCGCTGCTGCCGCTGCACCTCCGGCGAGCCAGCCGAGCTCGTGGCAATCAGCAGCTTGTCAGCGCTGATTGCCACTGCTGGGGGGGAGGGGGGAGGGCTCCGCGCGAGCTGCTGGGCCTCCACTGGAGTGGCGAAAGTCTCCTAGGCAACTCAGACCAAACCATTCCAACGCTTGAAGTAAGTGAAATATAGCAGGATTGATTGTCTGTTTTGCATCAACTCTTTCTCTAACAATGCGAAATAACAATACCTGGGTGTAGCCAGTGCGTGTTTCCCAATTTCAACAGAAGAGGCTTTTGTCCTCTCCAGTTTTGCCCATAGAATGCACGTTTTTCCCATTTTCCAATTTAAAATGTCGGGTCAAGCTTGCGTTCCCCCAGATTCTCATTTACTCCCCCAAAATCTGATTTGCTCCTCCCAATCTCAGAGACGTGGTGGTACACCTATGCACGCACCCAATCACCGTGCCAGCCCATTCCGTCTGCACTAGCCCAAAACACGTAGAAACGTAGTCTACACCACGTTGAATATCCAGTCCTAGCATAGGTCGTCAGCCTTCTGAATGAATGCTCAATTAGCGGACGAGTCTAACAGGGCATACCGCTTTACCGGATCCAACCGCAGCCATAAACTTAACAGAGCCATCACAGCAGGGCTGCGTTTGCTCAGCTCACCATAGCAGCCGGGAGGTCATGTCAGTCGCCGAGCGACTCCCGCCGGCCGGTCGGGCCTCCAGAGCCGCCGAGCCCCCAGAGCCGGTCGGGCCTCCGGAGCCGGTCGGGCCTCCGGAGCCGGTCGGGCCTCCAGAGCCGCCGAGCCCCCAGAGCCGGTCGGGCCTCCAGGGCCGGTCGAACCTCAGGAGCTGGTCGGGCCTCCTTAGCTGGCCGGGCCTCCGGAGCCTGTCGGGCCTCCAGAACTGGCCGGACCTGCAGGGCCGGTCGGGCCTGCGCGCCGTGTGGTCGCAGCGCGATCAGCGGGGGCGGTGCTTGCGGCTTTCAACTCCATTAGCCACACGCGGCCGGCCCGGCCCGGCCCGACCACCAATAATAAATGACGCGGCGGCCAGCGCCGATAGCGGCGGGTCGCGCGCTCTCGCGCCCACCGCTAGCCGCCCACAATCCCGGCCGAAATTGTCCCATGATGAGGCGGGTCCGGCGCACTGAGGCGCTCGAGGAGGCCGCCCATTGACCACCCACGGCCGCCGCGGCCCGTCCGAGCTGCGACAAAGACATCATCCGGCTGCGGTGGCAGATGATGGATCACCGGCCGCAATTGGCCGCCGCCTACCACCCGAGGCGCGGCGCGACCGGGCAACGGTCACGCGTCCGTCCCCCGTCTGGACCGCGCCGAAAACAGGCCGTCGCTGGCCGGCCGCCTCTAATGGAGCCGTCTGGCGGCTCGGCGTGCGGTGGCGGCCGCCCGCCCGCGGCCCTGCCGGCCGACCGCCCGCGCCGCACAGGGCCCACAGACGGGCGGCTGGGGCGCACTGCCCCGCCGCAGGCGTCGCGTGCGCATATTTTCATTAAAAAGGGATGGCTGTTGTGACAAATGTCGGCGGTGCGGATTCCTTCCGGATTCTTTCGGGATTTCTTTCACGGGAAGACGGCAAAATGGTCGCAAAATGGTCGCCGTGCTTCAGAAATGAAGACTTCACTCGACAGGCATATGACGCGGAATGATCTTGTTTACCAGCGCCTGGGCTTCAAAGCGATTCGCCACCTCCTGTGCGCTGTGTTTGGGTGTGTGGATCGCTGAAGCTTCGAAGCACCAGAGGAAAATATGCATCAATGCTGGGAGAAAATGGAACAAATCTGGGGAGCTTTGTATGTCTTTCCGCATGGCCCCAGAGTAATCTGGTGAGGTGTTGGTCCATGTGGCTCCGCACTTGCGAGAAAAAGATGACAATTATCTAGCAGGAACGTTTCAATACAAACGCCTATCTGACAATAAAGTAAGACTCTTACGTAGGAGTAAAAGTATTTTGGCTTTCAGCAAGAATCTAGTGTAGGGCTTAAACGACTTTAGATACCCTTGGCGCAGCTATCCTCGGTGAGGCTGTGAGACATCACATTTAAGGTTATGCGATGGCCTTTACCGAAGCTGCAAGCACACTCATAATGTAAAAATGGCGTGTACTTGTATGTGGTGGCAGAGAACTTTCGCCATGGTACTGCCTCATTACATCCCACGATGAGAAGAAATAATTCAGCCTAACTATACAGCGGCAAAGTGAGGTTCCTGTTGTCCAACGCATGCCCTTCTGAAGGCTGTTAGCGTTGGGTTGGTAAAAAATCGTTTGATTCTATCTCACCGCTTGCTGCACCTGTAACTCAGAAACCTACTTAAATTAAACACTTACTAGCACAGTGAAAACCTTAATACGGACGTAAGCCCTAATGAAATATACTCATAGATGTCTTAAGAAGCAAAGAAAAAGAAATATCCTAAACAGGATCAACGAAACAAACTTAACTTTAAAATGCATTGCTTGATACGTTGTCAAGAACGACCACACGACCACACGTTGCTTAATAAGAAACGTGTCAAGAATTGCATTATGATCTTAACATTTCTTATGACCTACAAGATGAACTTATTAATGCAAGAAAAATATGCAGTGAGCCATGGTCTGAGCCCCATGATAAACGATGGGGTCGAGCTTGCGCCTGCTCACAGCCCCATCCGTGTGCTGTGCCACATAGGCGGCACACAAACCGGGTAGATGGCACATTCCTCCTTATACTACTTCTCTAGGCCTCAATGAAGTTTTTTTATCTGCATGACATACAGCGCTGGCATGCCCATAGATATCTCCGCTTTTGGGATTAAAAATGCTCTGGTACGTAACTACCGATGTGGCTGAGTTTACAAGCCAGTTTGTAACATTAACTTGTGAATATTAACCGCTGTTCCGTGTTTTTTTTCTCGGGATATAGCCTATATGTGCTGTAAATACCAATCTAGACATATCCTTGTTATACAAAAAGCCTTTTTTACTGTTGGCTGTCAATGGGGATAAGATTATTAACATTTTGCACATGCAGGCTAGGCTACATCACACAACGGTAAATGTAATTTTGCACTGGGCCAGAGGCTTAGGCCAAAAACTCCAGGTAAAGCGAACTAACTGAAGCAACTGATGTCACATTTAGATGCTTATCTGGAAGGCGCGTAGATCGCAGGACCATGGTCAGATATCCTCGCATCACGAGTGAGCCGCTGACTAAGGATGTATACGCAAAGATATCCCAATGCATCTTAGCAATTAGCATCTCTTAGCAATAGCTTCGTGATGCAGTGTGCCCGGAAAAGAATGTCTGGGCATGTGCGTTTCATTCGGGCAATTTTTTTTAAAACAGCCAAGTACACAAGTGTGTAGGCATAAGCTAAGTAAGGTCGACAACACCAGTAGAAGAGAGCATCCAGCCACCTCCCCCCCCCCCCCCCCCCCCCACATGCACTGGCGTTGATAATTTTCATCACGCGCGGCATTTTTTGTGACAATGGTGCACCTGAAATGCCCTCATCCTCAGCACAATCACCTTTTGCTGGGAAATTGATGTTACCTCTTCGTCATGGAGCCACCAATGACTCTTTGAAATGAATTGGTCGGGCGAAATTTCTTCGAGTTTCGTAATTCTTTTGCACTGTACCCTAGCTAGCGTTGCAAATCTTTTGACGCCATTATGTTCCAACCATTCATTATCACCTCCGCAATGAGTGGGATGAGCCACCACGGGTGCGAACTGATGGCGACGGGCTCCCATCCTCGGCCCGGCTTTGTTCGGTCAGGCGCGAGCACCCCCGCCGACGTCAAGCGAGCCTCGCCTGCATTCCCGGGCTTTAACGATGCCGCGATACCGGCGCAATGGGGGCGACCGTAGCGCCCCCACGGCGTTGGTTCCGGCGGCCATTGCGGCTCAATCAGCCATTCGCACCGGAACAACACAGCGCTGCGCGAAGCCTGGAGCCGGAGCACAAACAGCCACCAATCAAGTCGTGCTGAGTAAACCAACATCGTCGGCCTGGCGGTGGCGGCGGCACCTTTGAAGCTGGGCGCTAATCAATTAGGCGGGCTAATGGCCGGCGCCCGGCAAAGTCAGAATGCCGGCGTTCCATAAAACACAAAGACTGGCGCGGAAATTTGTCATTGTCATAAGGGATGGCAGTGGACAGACGATCGTCGGCGCATTAATAGCCGAGGGCGAACGCCACTGATGGAGGGCGGCGCTTTGATCTGCGCCGGCAGGGGGTCGTGGCACGTGCAGAATTCCGGTAAGTGACCGTCCTGACCACCCGGAAAATTGCCGGGCTTTTCGCGGGGTGACGGCGGCTGGACGCCTCTAGGAAGTATATCCGCCATTTGAATGTAACAATATGTCAGCCGCCGCGCTATTCATCCACCATGAAAAGGCGGAATGACAATAATCGATTTTCACTTTGTTAAGTGACTGGGTATCAAGGGTTAGATGACAAGTGCAAGTGTGGAATCTGTAAATATGTCGCATTCAAACGTCCCTAGCGGAGTTCAGTCAGGCAGTCCGGTCACGTGGTTCGATAGATCGGTTCGTGAATATGATGAGTTAGCTTCATCATTTTAAGAGTACATTGACTGCCTTTCGTCAAGCTTGTTGGGACATAGGGTGAAAAGTACGAACCAAAATGTTGAAATCAGGCTTTGCAGGAGATACTCGGTGCGTTGTTTGCCTCTCTGAATATTTACGCGCGCCGTGAACTACTGAGGTGACCTAACTAGACTGAAGCGGCCGTCGAAAAACGAAGCTGTTGAGATTCCTTGCTTGAAAAGCTCCGCCGATAAACCTTATATCCCGACCATGTCCACAGACATTGAAAACACATCTTGTGTGCTTGAGCCATACTTAGTATATGTTGTTATTACTGTAATTCTAGTTACGATTCATGAGACAACACCATCCGATGTAAACGTAAAATAAGCTATTGTCCTAATGGCAAATCTGATCTTGATCTCGTGGTAGCAAGGACTAAAGTGTTAAGAAATTGACCGTTCCAAACGAGTGGGTCGTACTGCGGACTGCCGAAGTATGTCTGTCTGTTTCCGATTACCATTGGGCGCCTCCAATTCGAATGCTCCCGCAGTGTTGAAGTCAAGTCGCCATTTGTTGACGGTACCTTCGCCTGCACCGTGTAGAATATTTCATGTCTGTGCCTGCCTTAGTGGCCCATATCCTTGAAATCCTTTAGTTGCCCATACCTGGCCCCAATCCTTGAAAATGCGCGTACACGGGCGAATGCGCGGTCTGCGCGTGGGCGGGCTGCACCTGATGCATTCATCAAGCCACACTTAGCCGATACGATTGGTCGCTCTCTCCTCCGTCTGCGCTGATTGCCCTCGTGTGGCTGCCACTTCGGGCTGTCAGGGCCTGAAGCCGGCTCCGATTCGTGTTCTTCAACTTTTTCGCAGGTCAATGGGGTCAATGAATTGACCTTTCCCACGCCAGTCGAATAGCGAAATAAATATTTCAGTCTTACTACAATGCACATTCAAGTTCGATACACCTGTTCGAGCAGCTTGTGGGCAAATGCTTGCAAATTCTAAGCAGCATAACATTCAAAGCAAACCGCTTGTATTTCTGGAAACAGGATGAAAGAGGTGTCGGTAGGTTGAAGAACGCGTGAC
Source organism: Pollicipes pollicipes (assembly GCF_011947565.3). Lineage (NCBI taxonomy): Eukaryota > Metazoa > Arthropoda > Thecostraca > Pollicipedomorpha > Pollicipedidae > Pollicipes > Pollicipes pollicipes. The sequence goes on from NW_023596576.1 coordinate 49,042,770, forward strand.
GATCGGGACGGGCCGGCCGTTCAGTCAAGTTTTTCACAGTTCTACTGGGACTCGCTCAGGCTCCGGCTCACACGAATCATTCGGTGCTACTTATGCTTAAAAGAAATTATTCAGAATTATCTGTGAAGCGGATGTCCTCCTCACAGTGGCAGAGTCAGAGTTCCGGCAAATATCTACCCATCGGAAGATTCTGATCTCAAAACATTTTTGCATTAGGATCAGTTACAGAGTCTGAGAAAACCATGCCAAATTTCTAAGAAAGGGACCCCCAATTTAATCCAAATTATTGAGGTCTGATAGACGAACTTGTCTTCGCGCCTCATTAATATTTACCAAATTTGTTGATAACGAAACGTGTGTTCGTCAATGCATGCACACTTTCTGTGTTATTCAGCCTGCGCGACCTTGAATTCGTAACTGTTGTAAAATATCTCGAAAGAGACCTCAAAACCTCACCTTCTCGCTTGGATTAATCTAGTGTACCGTTCCCACTGCTTCTGTGCGATAGGCAATGAAATCCAACAGCCGAGATTGGACTGCCCGCGGGCCCGTCCTTCATTGGTCTGGAATAAAAATGTCGGACACGAATTACACCGGCAGCCTCCCGGATTTTTATCCGATCTAACCTGGCCTTTCTTTCAATTAGTGCCACGCTCGCCCAATTAAAAGCTCTTATTGGGTCGCAAATAAACCTACCGGATTCAAAGCGATTGCGTCTAGCGTAGGTTCTCATTCGGCCTCATTGGCCCGGGCTTTTACAACGAGGATATACTTATCAGTGTGCTAAGGCCTGATCACTGCCGACGGTTAGCATACCTGGCACTGGTATGCCAGCACGTTCTGTCGACGTTCACATGGTCGGTGGGTAGCACTTTTGTTTCCTCTCCCCTCCGATGCTTCAGTGTTCAGCTACTGTCAGCGGCTGCCGGTGACATGCCGCAGCAGACCGCCCCCCCCCCCCCCCCCCGTCCGCAGTCGCTGCTCAGGTGCAGCGCCGATCGCCGCCTCCACCGGCCGCCATGTTGGCCGCACCTGCGCCGCGGGCGCCGCCGCCGCGGTGGCGCACACGGCGCGGCGACAAAGACGGCGCGGCGCGCTTTGTGTGGCCGCGGCGCGCTGTAACGACGCCCACATCGGCGCATCATCTGAATGGTGGCCGCAGCGGTAACGGCCGGCCGGCCGGCGGTATTTATGGCGTAGCGGCCGCCGCGCCGCGCGCCGGGCCCGAGCTGTCCGCGCCTGGCGCGCCGTTCGGCTGGCTGGCCGCTGCTGGAGCTCGGTTGGCTGTCTGGACGCTGCTGGAGCTCGTCTGGCTGTCTGGACGCTGCTGGGCTCAGTTAACTGGCGCCGCTTGAGTTCGGCTGGCTGTCTGGCTGCTGTTGAAGCTCAGTTGGCTGGCCACTGCTGGAGCTCGGCTGGCTGTCTGAACGTTGCTGGGGCTCGGTTGGCTGGTTGCTACTGGGACTCGGCTAGTTGGCTGGCCGCTGTTGAAGCTCGGCTACTTGGCTGACCCCTACTGGGGCTCGGCTGGCTGGCTGGCTAAGCCGTGACTTCTTTCCTTACCTCGCGATTGATTACGCCATGCTTTTTATTGCAACTCGCTAATTTTTTCATTGCTTGCTTGCCGAGAAGTCGCACGAACCGACGAGAGGATCAGGAGCTAATCAAAGAGTGCTCACAACGCGGATGCAGCTATATGTGCGCAGGCTTCACACAACGCGCAGTTTGCTGTGAATACCTTAAAGCCTACACCTGTGGGTATGGAAGAGCACGCGCGAGACGACTAAACGGAACACATCATTCCCCAAACGACCCAGAATGCGTACTACAGTGTTTTTTCCTCAGCAAACGCTTGTTTGGCTCCTTTCACTTTGAGCTAGCATCAACATTCGTTTTGACGTCCGGTCCGGACACCAGACGGTCCGAACACCGGACAGGCAGCGACATAGCAGTCCGGAGCCGGTCTTACCCAGCCGGGCACACGCCACCGACGCCTGGCGATCGTGGCCTCAGCTGGGGCCGGTCCGCACTGAGCTGCCGCACTGGTGACGCTCGGACCCCCGCCCCCCCCCCATCCCCCCCATCCCCCCCCGTGTGACCTACTGTACCTCCGTGTGTCCTCCGTGAGTCATTCCGTGCGACCGCCTATACCCCCGTGTGACCTGCTGTACTTCTGTGTGTCCCCGTGAATCCCTCCGTGTAACCCCCTGTACCCCCGTGTGACCTACTGTACCCTGCCCCCGTGAGTCTTCTTGTACCCCCGTGTGTCCGCCGTGAGTCCCTCCTTGTGACCGCTTGTACCGCCGTGCGAACTACTGTACCTCTGTGTGCCCCCGTGAGTCCCTCCGTGTGACCCCCTGCACCCCATGTGATACCCATGCACCCCTCCGTGTGACCCCATGTACCCCTGTATGCCCCCCTGTACCCCCGTGTGTCCCGCGTGAGTCCCTCCGTGTGTCCCCCGTGAGTCCCTCCGTGTGACCCCCTGTACCCCCGTGTGGCCCACTGTACCCCTGTGTGTCCCCTGTGAGTCGCTCCGTGGGACCCCTTGTGCTCCCGTGTGACACCCTGTATCTCCATGTGTCCCCCATGAGTCCCACCGTGTAGCCCCTTCTACCCCCGCCTGACACCCCTTGTACCCTGTGTGACCTACTATACCTCCGTGTGTCCCCATGAGCCCCTCCGTGTAGCCCTGGGGGTCTTTGAGTCGCTCTGTATGACCCCTGAGCTTCCGTGCACCCCCCCCCCCCCCCCCCCCCCTGTATTCCCCCTTGTGTCCACCTTTAGTCCCTTCGTGCGCCGCACGGCCAGCCCCAGGTACCGACGGCGCCGAGCGGCTTTTCAGCAGAGCTGGCGACGCTCCGGATCAGGGGCCCGACGCCGTCCCGGACAGGGGCCCGGGCCCCTGGCTCGTCGGCGTCGCTGGCTGAGGGGTGTGACGAGCTCGGTGCAGGGCCGAGTTGACCTCGGGTCACCGCTCCCCGATGTGACAGGGGAGGGCAGGCCTGGATGGCGACAAGGCCTCGGCGGAGGGCGCGGGGCCTCTACCTGCTGCCGTTGACCTGAATCAACCCCACTCGGTCCTCTCCGGGCAAAAACACAGTGCGCTGTCTGGGTACAAGAATAAATGTATTGACACCAATAACAGAACATCTCCAGCGCTACTGTGGTGCACTACTCACAAAACAACGCGGGAATACACAAACGGGGTTCATGAAGTGAAGCGTAAATATCAACCACAGAGCGGCAACGCAAATATAGTGCTGGAACCTCACCAACCATACCTATGGGGGGGGGGGGGGTGGGGCTGTGCCACCATGCCTACTACCGATGAGAACAGTGAGCCCACCCAGCATATGCGTACCGACAGGAGGAGCACGGGCTACGCGGCAGCACTGCACCTGCAGCGTGCGTCGTCTGCACTCGTGCCGTTCTCCTACCACGCGAGCCTCAGCCAGGACGGCTCGCTGCGACACAGCCGAGGCGTTCGGAGAACGACGAGCATCGTCAGCGGGTCGTAAAGCGTCTCAAGGAATACCGGTGAGTCATCGTCTAACCAGACGGCGCTCACAGGCGGCGCTTTTACTGCTTGGTTAATTTACGCAGACGTACTAACGGCTGGAAACCTGGACCTGCTGTACATCCCGGTTCATCTCGCGCCGCGTCCTCGCAGATCTCTGGAGGCACGAAGCAGCTACGATGGCAACATTTCACGGGCGGTGGCGATCACACAAAACACAAACGCGCGGTACCGAACATGACCTGCACGCTCATAGAGCGTATGGCCTGAAGAGGTGGTGGTGTGATCGGACTCGCGGCCGGCACAGGTCCACCGGTGACGTCACTGGCACAGCCGGTGACGTCACAGGCACAGCTGGTGACGTCACAGGCGCAGCCGGCGGCGTCAGTGGCAGCTGTAGCGGCGGTAGCGGGTGACTCGGCGGCGGTGGCGGCGGCGGCGGCGGCGGCGGCGGCGGCACCACGCCGACGCACTGCAGCTGGTACATGTACGACTGCATGACCTGGCTCAGGTAGTGCATCTGGCTCTCGCTCTGCTGGCGCTTCTCCTTCATGCGCCGGTTCTGGAACCAGACCTTGACGGTGGCCTCGGCCAGCTGGAGGCGCTGGCTCAGCTGGCGGCGCTGTGGCGTGCTCAGGTAGCGGTTGGCGGCGTACTCGCGCTCCAGGGAGGCCATCTGGCCGGCCGAGAACACGGTGCGGGCCGGCCGGCGCGGCGCCGGGCTGCCGCCGGCTGCGCTGCCGCCTGAGTCGCTCTGGCTGCCCGAGTCGTCGGCCGAGACGCGTCGACTCAGCTCGGCCGCGTCGGCCGCCGACGGCGAGCCGGGCGGCGGCGACGGCGGCCGCGGCGAGTCCAGCTCCACTGCCGGCCGAGTCCGCTGTCAGGGACGGGCTCGCCGGGGCCAGACACAGGCGCCCACACGGACACAACGGGCGCAGCCACGGACGCGAGCACCGTCACGGACACAGGCACGGGCACGGACAACACGGGCACGGGCACAGACACGGACACGGGTACGGACACGGGCACGGGTACGGACACGGGCACGGGTACGGACACGGGACAGACGGATATGCGACACGCGACCTAAGCCAGCCTGAACGCACAAAACAAAAGATAGGACCATCAACCCACGTCGTGAAAACAGAAAAAACTGTTTGTTTTTTCTATCACATTTAAAATCATGCCAATTCAATTGCCCTTGCGGATGACCTTGACATTTTCAAAAGAAGCTGTCTGAAAAGAAGGACCTGCTGGAATCTGCCAGGCATAAACACAGACAAATAGCCATCTTAGAAACAGTGAGGGGTCAGTGCCGGCCAAAGACGCCACCGAGTCCGCCAGCTGTACAGACACACCTGACACAAAGAAGTGCACCGAAGGGGATAGGCACGACAAGCTCAGTTCAGGGCTGTTTCGGGGCAGAACTCACTGCATTTCGACAACGCAGCGAACCTCGATACTCGCCAGACATCCTATTGGTGGAAATTCCGACAAGCGCTAACACGACCTCCCATCCTGCCAGCGGGCGCCGCGCTCTCACCTCCACTATCCATGTCCTTGCACATGGCCTCGATAGACTGCAGCGCACCTCCGTTGTCGAACATCCCGCCGGCGTCCCGCTCCCGCCCCGCGTCTCAGCGCTGTGAGCGCCGCGCTGCCGGGCGGCGGCCGACGGCGGCGGTGGGCGGGGCCTGCGGACGGCAGCCAATGGCAGCGCTCAGCCGCCGCCGCCGCCGCGGTGCGGCGGCGTCGGCCGGCCGGCGGGCGCCGCTAGGCCAACGCCCGATTTACGGATTAGCGTAGTGATTCTGGCCCCACGGAAGGCGGGGAAGGCGCTGGTGTTTAGGCGCGCTAAACGTTCCTAGCAGCGAGAAAAGGTCTCGCTAGGAGCGTAGGTTCAGATAGGTAAAATGGCTTGTAAAAGTGAATAGTATCACGCCTGGAGATTGACGATAGACAGTGTAAAGCTTAATGTTATAAAAACCTGCTCTGGGACGTTATTTGATGATAACGTCACAGAGCTGTTTAGTGCTAGCTAATCAGAAGTGATAATTTTGTGGAAATATCGGTTGCTTTATCGCCGTGTGTGTTCCTACATTTCTGACATGATTAGAAAGCCTTAATGCTGAGTAATTCATTTTGTAGTTCTCATGTTGAGAGTCACCTTCTTTTGAAAGTTCTTCCGTTCAGAATGAGCACAGCTTGAGATATCAAGAACCGCCAGTATAATCGCTATTCAAGATTACAACACGGTCTAGCCGGTCCCCTTGGTACCTTGAATTTCGACAACTCTACACAGCAACTTTAAGCTCATGATGCCGAAAAACCAACTGGTGAAAGCCTGTTTTTTTGTCATGTACTGATTTTCTCGTGCAATTCTTACCACAAGGCAGCCCTGGGGCATCCCATCAAAGGCCGGCCGGGACCAAATAAAATATAAAATGTCCATGAAAGACCGACATCGACCTCGCGCCTCATATTTTTATATCAACTCTTTTAAACGAACATCTGACGTTCTGAATCCATTTCTTAGATTGTGGGCGACATGGCCTACGCTTTTTCAGATATATATTGACACACACACGCACACACACACACACACACACACACACACACACACACACACACACACACACACACACACACACACACACACACACACACACACACACACACACACACACACACACACACACACACACACACACACACACACACACACACACACGCACACACACACACACACACACACACACGTTAATATAATATAAATATAGCATATATATATATATATATATATATATATATATATATATACATGCATCTATAATATTTCTGCAGTCGGTTATTTTGCGATAACTGTGGTGCCCTATTTTTCAACAGGTCATGATCTGATTTAACTCTTTGGCGATGCATGGGAAGAAACCAGGTAAAATGGGGTTTGCCTCACATTTACAGAGAAACCCCGTCGTCACTGGTCTCAAGATCATGACGCATATTTTGACTTTCGATTTTGAAGAGATGTTGCGGGTCCCTTAACGTTGCCACGCGACTGCCTCAGGTGGATCGCAGTGAAATCTGTGACCTTTTCACATCGACATTAAAAGCGATACTTTATCGTGAGGATATGCCAGTATAACTTTCGACCTTTCTTTTTGCTTCCCATGGATTAGACATCAGTATTAGTATCATTCCTCGGAAAAACAGAAAAATGGAGATATAGTTAGGTTGACATTTCGGCAACATGCCTTCATCGGAGCAATAGCTGAAGTGGTTAGACTTATTCCTCGGTTTTTCAAAAGAATAGGGCTAATACTACTGTCTAATCCATGTGAATAATGTGCCTCGCTAATGCACCGAGCAGCTTACGTAATTTCTTGTTGCTTCCTTTGCTCTTGTTCCTTGCATCACGTCAGTGTGAAAGCGTTTTTCTGAAGGCTTGATTTCACGAGCTTAAATTTATATAAAAATGAGCTTGTTCCTAGCAGATTTCGAATTAGAATATTTAAGGGCTGTTGGTGACAAATATTAAGTATTGGAGTGAAAAGTAATTATGTAAACATGTTTGACATCTACATATGTATATATTGTCATTGTTAATGTCTCTTGCTTTCATAAGACTGAGCAGACGAGGATTGTCGCACGGTCATATCATGGACACGCGGGCGTTTTATGTGTTTATGGTATCCAAGATCATTCCCCTCCCCACCGTTCACATTGCTAAGTACATCCATCTATTGAACATCCAAAGCAAATGAAGTGTCACAATGATATATTGCACATTGGTAGTTACGATGGATGGTTCATATCATCATACACCAAACACTTCCATGTCAGACGACACGAGTAGCTCTGGCAAAACGCTGGTGCCCAGCCATCCCTGTGCTCGAGGAAAAGTCGCAGAAAGCTGGGATAATCTTAGGAAACTCCAAGTTTTCCCAACCGATCTGGAAACAGCATTTGGGCTCTCGAAATTTCCTCCGTCAAGCCCCTGCCTTCGCCCATCGCTTTGGGAAACATCGCTGTTACATAAGTGACATAAGTGACATAAGTCATTGTTCAGTGCGTAATCGCCGTCAGCAGTTCGGGGAGCGCTCGGGACTCCCTGGCCGGCCGTTTGGGGAAATACTGGCAAATCCCGATCGGGATCTTACATTTTTCGGTGCGTAGCCACGATCGGCGGCTCGAGGACATTCCGGACATCCCGCTTGGGGATGTGTTGGGAAATGGTCCGGAAGATGTTAGGAGTTGCAGCCCAGTGCCTCACATTCAAAGCTAATCTCAAGCATTCCCCAACCGCTAATTTGGGGAACGGTCGGGATATTTCCGCTGCGGTCGAAATGTATCTAAATTTATATAACGTATGGCCGAAATTTAATGCTGGTAGTGAGATGAGATGACACTGTTGACTGGCTGGTCGCTAAATTTCCCACCTACTACATGCGGTTTGGGCGGAGAATGCAGTGCCCTGTGTACCTTCTACTGTTCGCGCTATTCGCGCTAAAGTTCGGTGACTTCATAGCTGGCAGACGTGCAGGACGATCCATGGACAGATCCTGCACGCCCCAAACTGTGGCCGATTTAAAAGAGTGCTCCTGTAGGCGCTTGCCGTTACACCTGCCCCGACTTTGCTGACAAACAGGAAGCGAGTCTATGAGCACGAACAGACACGAACTTCTCGGAGAGAAAATCGACCGTGGTCTGGGCTGAACTTAGTTGGTCGTCACGCGGTCCAAGTAACTAGTTTAAAGGGAATGCTCCAAATTTGAAGATATTGAAGCCAGCACCAGATGTGATGAAATAAGATATAATATGAAATAAAATGTGATGACTATTGCCATGTGTTTAGGTGGAAGATTACTCTGGACAACACATTTTCTGTATTGAGTCTATTTAGTAACCATGTTTCTCACCGCATCATTGTTTGACTGTGTCATCGTACCTCGCACAACATTGACTGAGAGCCAATTGATGGCCGTTATATCTGAAACTCGTGCTCGCGAGCGCTAGATTTAAACAACATGGTAATACTATTTTTCTTGGCCTTAATCGGCGCGCGGCCAATGGAATGACAGAACTTGAACGACATTATTATGACGTCATGGATACCTGGGTGACCTTAGACTAGTCTCCTTGACATAGCCTCATATTCTCTCGGGCGTGCAGCTCAAAAACTAGAGGAGCAACCTTTCCTAACCGCATTTGATCCGTTTTTTTTTTTTGCTGGGAAAGAGTAGTTAGGTACACGTCAAAGGTACCGCTCAAATTTCCCCCCAAGGCTTCCAATTCGTAGGATTTTGGAAACCAATTGATATTTGGGACATTCGATCAAATTTTGGTTCCACACCTTTGGGGTAATCCCTACGCCTTCTACGCCTTGATCAGACAATGCTGACAATGATCATTGTCTGACAGAGGCTGCAGAAGGGCCGATCTTTACTCTGACAGCTCCAATTGAAAATGAGCAAGTTGGTTGGAATATCATCTTTTCTTACATTGACAATGCCCCAGCTCAGTGACGCTTTCACACATACGAAAGCATGCCAAATTATACTCCTTATGTCAGATGCGTGCCTGGGTCCTGAATGTGAATCAAGAATCAAAAGTTTCGATAAATTTGAGATCATGATATCTTGTTGGAGCTCCAGGCTCATGTCCGCCGTGTTTAGCTTACTTGATTTGTTTAGCACCGTCTGTCGAGCTAAGTTCAGTCGCCCATGGGAACCCTAGCGCCACAAGCGGCGATTTATTGCACTAGCGGTTGGTAGAGAGCGGCACATGCCGACGAGGAATTCTAATTCCTGACATGATTGTGGTGATAAACGCTATGCATCCTAAACAATGCTCAGAGAGCAGATGTGCTAACTTTCCATGACATCTCAAAATAGCCATACAGTGTTCCAATATTCGGCCATTTGGGTGGCAGGGATGTAGATATTTTTCATGCTATAACACACCGATTTTGGGCTCACTGCGCATGCCCCACCCCTTGCTCAAAATCGGCTAATCAGCATCAAACCGGGCGGCTGTCAAATCAGTATCTATGCGCCTCAGGCTTGACAACTGGGCTGAGTAGGTCAGTTGTCCGAGTCGGGGTCAAATGGCAACGAGTTGGTGCCAACGAATGGCGTGCGAGTACTGCCGAAGGGTCAGAATTTCGGCAGCACGAAACTATCTTACATCCGGTACACCCAGTATGAATTTTGGAACGCTGTAACCATATTCACTTGTTCCTTTCTAAGGCCAATGCAATGTAAAATATTGCGAAGTGAAGAGTTCTTGTCAGGTCATCCACTTTCCTCTATGGACGCCAGCATCACCCACGCAGCGCTCTGCCCACAAGCATAGTTCCCTTTTCAATCGGGGAATCTACCCCCTAATTTTTCAAAAAACGCTGTACAAACCCGTTGAAAATCCCTCTGCCGGCGTATTTTTGGGACGCGCTTCCTAAATTTTCACTGCTCAGCCCGACCCGCGGAACTTGTTTTGCTAACTACGTCTCTGCCCCCTCGTGTCACATGTATGAAAAACATGGATATATGCATGAATACATGTTAAAAACGAGAGCTTGGAGCAAAATTGATGGAAGCCAGATAAACTTAATCAAACTGAGAACACGCGGTGATGTTTAATAGCATGTAGAGTTTCGCGTGCCCGCCACCCGCCAACCAGGGGTTTGAATGTTTTTTTCTTAGTTGTGCTCCATTCCGAGTCCCCGCGTACGCCCGTGCTCTCCGCCGACGACTGACGGAGGGGCGAGCTAAACCATGCCAACCCTTTGCCGTTAAAACGCGTCCAGGCTATGGCACGCCCAAGCAAAGCTGGCGTTCTGAAGATGCGTCGAGTCAGTAAACAAAACTGCGTTCAAATCAAGGGGCTGCTGTAATTTGCAAGAGCCGTGCGTGATCAGTAACAATATAACTCCAGCCATAATCACCAGCAAAGAGCAGGAACACATGAGCTCGGTACAGCTCGCCCACACCCTGTGGAAATCACACAGTACAATATCACTCGACACAGCGTAGCCGTGTCCACCGTCCGCCGACCGAGGCCGCGCGCCAGCCCCTGGCGCCACCTGGGCCGACGAGGCCGATAGCGAACGGCGCGCTTGGTCCACTGGGAACAGAGCACCGGGCGGCGGCCGCCGGCCGCGGCCGTGGACACCACGATCGGCGCTCTGATCGGGTGTAGAGAGCAGCGAACACGGCAGGCTCTCCACACGCCCGGACGGGGCCGCGCGCACAGGCAAAACAGGGCACCCGCCCGGCCGGCCGCACCGGCACACTCGCCGGGTCATCTCGTCGCGTGCGATTATTTGTGCCAATCTCTACTGCTACGATCGTTGGCCCATTTCGTCCTCGATCTGACAGTGAGAAATCAGTCTCACGGGAGCATTGCTTTACATCTCATTCAAGTACTCGTAAAAAGCAAAAGCGATAGCTGGTGGGTGAAAGCTCCAACCGAGATATCAGCGACGGGTGGCGTCGGAGACCATGAGTGCAGTCAAAGACCACAGAATATCTCACACATTCACAACACCGGTGCCCACAAGCTCACATCACGAAACAACACGATAAAGTCTCACGAAAACCCTGCCATCACATATTATGCGGACCGACGTAGCTGTCTGGATAGCAGAAGCCGCCGCCGTCGCCGCTGAGCATCACCGACCGACGGCACCTCCTCGCGAGGCTGCGGCGCGTCCGTCGGCCGGCGGCAGGCACTTCTGGTGCTGAGGCGGCTCCGACCGGCGCCTGCGGGCCGGGTGCCAGGACGGGCGCAGGGGCGGACCGCTGCCGCCTGGCAGCGGCCGCTCCGGTACACGGGCTCTACCGCAGCGGCGGCTGAGGCGCCGGGGCCACCGCCGCCGCCGCCGGCTCCAGCCCCAGCTCGACGGCAGGGGCGCCGTCGCCGCCTGACACAACGGGGACATTCAGTGAGACCACGGGGCTCCAGATAGGTGTGTGAAAGCTATTAGAAAAATATCAGAATGTAAAACTGCACCGGACGAGAAAAAAAGCTCTCCGTACTGACGGCAAAAGGGACCGACAACATCGCAGGCATCGCTGGACGCCGAGCAAAAGGTAGTCAGCCCGAGAGACTGAACAATGGCGGCCGTCCAGCCCCGGTCCGCAGTCAGCCCAAGAGACTGAATACTGGGCGTCCGTCCAGCTCCGGTCCGTGGTCAGCCCGAGAGACTGAACACTGGACGGCCGTCCACCCCCGGTCCGCAGTCAGCCCGAGAGACTGAACACTGGGCGTCCGTCCAGCTCCGGTCCGCGGTCAGCCCGAGAGACTGAACACTGGACGGCCGTCCAGCCCCGGTCCGCAGTCAGCCCAAGAGACTGAATACTGGGCGTCCGTCCAGCTCCGGTCCGCGGTCAGCCCGAGAGACTGAACACTGGACGGCCGTCCAGCCCTGGTCCGCGGTCAGCCCGAGAGACTGAACAATGGCGGCCGTCCACCCCCGGTCCGCGGTCAGCCCGAGAGACTGAACACTGGACGGCCGTCCAGCCCTGGTCCGCAGTCAGCCCGAGAGACGGAACACTGGGCGGCCGTCCAGCCCCGGTCCGCGGTCAGCCCGAGAGACGGAACACTGGGCGTCCGTCCAGCTCCGGTCCGCGGTCAGCCCGAGAGACTGAACACTGGACGGCCGTCCAGCCCTGGTCCGCAGTCAGCCCGAGAGACGGAACACTGGGCGGCCGTCCAGCCCCGGTCGACGGAACACTGGGCGTCCGTCCAGCTCCGGTCCGCGGTCAGCCCGAGAGACTGAACACTGGGCGGCCGTCCAGCCCCAGTCTTCCGTTCACCAGCCACCCAGCGTACCATTGTCGGCCGGTCCGACCAGGTCCTCCGCCTTGCCGCTCTTGTTGGAGAGCTCCTGCAGGCCACGGATCAGCGCCACGTCCTTGGCCTGGCCCTGGTCCTCGGCCAGGTCGGGCCCCTCATCTGCGACACGGAAGGGCGGGGAGCGCATCAACACACCCGCCTCTGGTCCAACGACGCTGCGGGACAGGGAACGAGAACCACGACCGCTGCAGCGGTGAGAGCGTTCAATTTGCCTTTACTGAGTGTCACAAGCGGTTCTGAGCATTCTGAAGAGCCAGAGATCGTAAGGGAGGCCGTAATCCCCATCCATTCAAGTACTTCAGTGCAGCAGAGACCTTTGTCAAGCCCTTCTAGCATGGTTGGCTCTGACCTACCCTCCCAATTAGTAAAAAAACAAAACAACACATAACAAAAACGCGCAACTAACATTTTTCCCTAAATAGAGCCATTGGTATCATTTGATTCGTCCCGATCAGCCGCACGTTCTGACCAGGAGAAAAAAATGCAAGCTTATGATTGTAACGGAATTTAGAGTGATACAAGTTCAGCACATTCGTGCGGACGTGAAAACTTCCAAAAGCAGAAACGAATAACTGATACGCATCGGTGGGAAAACCAGCCCCAATTTTCGCACGCCCTCTGCTTCCTGGGACAAAAAAGCGTAACCGCTTATGCGTGTTTTTGCCCACAATCGGCATCATTGCTATTAAAAGCGCATATATGTGAAGTGACGTTTTTATGTCATTGAGAACCAAGCACTTCATTTTGATCCTTTCAGTTCCGCCCCGCCTCGAGGTGACTCATTCTGACCCTCTCGCCCCACCCCTCTCGGGGTGACTCGTTCCGGCCCTCTCGCCCCACCCCTCTCGGGGTGACTCGTCCAGGCCCTCTCGCCCCGCCCCTTCTCGCGGTGACTCGTTCAGGCCCTCTCGCCCCGCCCCTTCTCGCGGTGACTCGTTCAGGCCCTCTCGCCCCACCCCTCTCGGGGTGACTCGTTCCGGCCCTCTCGCCCCACCCCTCTCGGGGTGACTCGTTCAGGCCCTCTCGCCCCGCCCCCTCTCGGGGTGACTCGTTCAGGCCCTCTCGCCCCACCCCTCTCGGGGTGACTCGTTCAGGCCCTCTCGCCCCGCCCCCTCTCGGGGTGACTCGTTCCGGCCCTCTCGCCCCACCCCTCTCGGGGTGACTCGTTCCGGCCCTCTCGCCCCACCCCTCTCGGGGTGACTCGTTCAGGCCCTCTCGCCCCGCCCCCTCTCGGGGTGACTCGTTCCGGCCCTCTCGCCCCACCCCTCTCGGGGTGACTCGTTCAGGCCCTCTCGCCCCACCCCTCTCGGGGTGACTCGTTCAGGCCCTCTCGCCCCACCCCTCTCGGGGTGACTCGTTCAGGCCCTCCCGCCCCACCCCTCTCGGGGTGACTCGTTCAGGCCCTCTCGCCCCGCCCCCTCTCGGGATGACTCGTTCTGACCCACTCAGCCCCGCCCTCTCTCGGGATGACTCGCTCTGACCGCCAACCCCGCCCCGTCTCCCAACGAATGGTCGTGCCTCGCTGCCCACCTTTGACCATCTCGTTGGGGTACTGCAGATTGACGTCGTCGTTGCCGGCGCCGTCTCCAGGCCGCTGCTCCTGCCGCAGCGGCTGCGCGCCGCCGGCCGGTTCTGGCGGCCGCAGCACTCCCAGACCCTCGGCCTCCTCGCCGGCCGGCCCCGCCTGCAAGGCAGCCGGGACGGCCGGGTCATCGTCAGCACCGAGCGGGCCGGCCCCCGGCCGCCGCCTGACGCACGCTCACGGCTGGCGGACGAGCCGGGTTGGACGAACTGGCCGTGACCCAGGGCGGTGCAGTCCGCCTTTGGGGGTGAACCGGTACAGGTTTGGTGGATGCAGGCAGGCTGATGCCCGCCCACAGACCGAGCCCTCTTGGGGTACGTAGCAAAGGGGAAACCGCATACGATGGCGCAGTCAATGGTGGACTCTATTTCTACCTCGCCCGGAAGGTCACCGTTTCAGACAAGTTACCTTTTACAGCCTCTACTCGATTACTACTACAAAGAAAACTACTGATAAAGAATCAAAAGATCATCAGATATTAAAATAGCAATCACTCCCCGCATCGGACAACCTCTGCATGTCGTAACATGCACTGGAACATACTTAACAGTTTAGACAACTAATTACCCATACAATAGTTATCGTGCGACCATTACTTAGGCTTTGGCTGCCAGCATGCTTGCGGTTTGGCAGCGACGTTGCCGATGGCCTGGGCCCACGGCCCACATAACCTGAGCCGGAGGAGAGGACCAAAATGGTGACCGCTGTCCGGCCAGCCCGCCACACCGCCACTCATCTGGCCACAGCTCTGCCGCCCTCCCGACGGTCGGACGCACCTGGCCGGCCTGCGGCTTGGCCAGCTGTCCGGGCGCCGCCGGCCGCTGGCTGGAGCTGGAGCTGGAGCTGCGCTGGCCGGCCGGCGGCGCCGGCAGCACCCGCTGCTGCGGCGGCGGCAGGCCGGCGCGCGCTGCCGCCGCCGGCTGGAAGTCGCTGTCGAGGCGTGCCTGGTCGAGCTGGCCGCGCGGCGCCACCAGGCCGGGCCAACGCCGCCGGTCGCCCTCCGCTGGCGGCGGACACGGGCCGCCGGTCACCGGGCGACGGGGGCGGCCGTCGCCGGCAGCGGGGGGACACGACAGGCGGCCGCACGACGCTCAGTTAGCGTGTGCCAGAGTAAGCCGCCCGCCATCGGTAACGGAGGACACGGGACAGGCACGCGGACAGCCCACGACCCGCCGGCCGCAACCCTTGGAGTAGCATGGGCGACCGCATTGTGCCTCGTCAGATGAGGGCAACAACACTCGTAATCGGCTTCGGAGGCACGGCACGTACACCAAGCACGGCACGGCACGTGCCCCGTACGACCAAGCCTCCGCGTCCCCACACAAGCAGGTCAAACGCCGCTGGCTGAGCCCGTTCTGCACCCACGCGACGGTGTACCGCGCACCAGCGCGGCCGACACACTGTCCTGTCCTGAAGTTGAGTGTGCGTGCTGGCCCATTCGGGAGTCCGGAGGCCAGCCCAGCACTCACCTGGCCGTGTCGAGCGGGTCGTCCCGGCCTGACACCGACCCAGCTCCGCCTGCGCCTGCCGGTCACACACGGCGGCGTCAGTCGGCGAGGCACGGACGCGCCGGGCGACACCGGCCCAGTACGCCGAACGCCGCGCCGGGGAGCGAGGGCTTCACTCTGGTGTGCACTCCGCTTGACCGCCCGCACATCACTGAGAAACAAGCCGCTATAGCAGGGGGCACGCGGCCTTAAACGCTATTTCTATTTAGTGAGCAACGGAATTATACAGGGAAATACAAGTTTCGTACGCCGAAACAACTACTGCACCATAATACGGTATTCTCTTCAAAAGGAAGCACGTGTTGCCACGTCGATATGTGGATCCAAACATCCATATGCAGTAAGACAGATGGAGGCTGACTGCGGCCAACTGCACACGAATGGCCCGGACTGGCGTACAATGAGCTGCCTCTGCGAATGTTCCGCCAGGTCACCGAAGCACAGCCCATCGCGCAGCAGCTGGCCATGCTGCCATGGGACCAATGGTCCAGGACGGCCAGCGAGACTACACCCAGTCGACCATTTAGGCCTGTCACCAGCTGCTGCGTGTCTCGCAGGTGACCGGTCCGAGCCCGGCGGACGAGGCGTGACCGGCGGGACCGACCGACCGGTCTCCGGCGGCCAGCTGACCGGGCGGCGTCTCACCTGCGCCAGCCGCGCCTGGCAGTCCTGCTCGCCGGCGGCCGGCGGCGACGCCTGGCCCGCCTGCGCCAGCTGCTGGCGCGCGCTCTCCAGCTCGGCGCGCGTCCGGGTCAGCTCCGCCTGGCGGCCGTCCAGCTGCAGCCGGCCGCGCTCCTCGCGCTCCTTCAGCTGCGTCAGCTCGGCCTTCAGCGCCTGCAGCTTGGTGGCCGCGTCCCGCATCTGTCGGTCCTGTCCGAGCGCTGCCGGTCAGCCGCCGCACGCCCGCGGCGGCTGCGCACGGGACAGCCTGCATGTGGGCCACGCCAACGACATGACGGTCATATGGAGATGGTCGATCTTGGCGTGGACGTTGGCAAAAGGCATCCGCAAATACGTAAATATAAAGACATGCGCAGAAGAAGCGGCGCACGTGAACCGCGGCAGAACAGACCACTGTTAAACGTACATGAAACTTCAAGCGTAACAGGGACAAGAAATAACAGTACAGCACTTCAGATATGGCTATCAAACACTGTAATCACACCCACGCAGCAACGATCGCGCGCATTATGAAATGGCGAAAACTGCAGGCTGAGTAACGCCACGCCACCGGACCAAACCTGGTCATCCTTGTCATCCTCCAACTGCTTCATCAGAGCCGATTTACTCTCCTCTGCTTCTGCTAGATTCTCCTTCAGCTGCTTGCATCGGATGTTGTCTTCTTCTTGATCCATCTGGACCTGCTGTAGCTCGGCATTGGCCTTCTTGAGATTTTCGCTGGCCTCACGCCTTTGATGGTCAATCTTTGAGGACTTATCTTCGCTGCAAATGAAATGAACCTTCTTTCACCATACAAAGTGGTGAAATCGTGTGCTCAAAGTGCTCAAAGTGGCTTGAGCACAGCAAAAATGTGACGGCCACCTGCGCCCTGAAAAACTAAACATTGTGAATAAGCTGCGAAAATTGGGGATGTAACGCGTCTTTTAAAAAAACATACTAAATTGTTTCGTAACTGTGCTCTCTGTGTGGATAAGCTTTTCCATTGAAATTTATCGCCATTTTCATGCTGGACTTGGGATTTTAAACGCATGTTTCTCGCCACTTGCTCGCATTTTAACATATCCGCGAAGTCGTAACACTGTTCCGCCAAACCTTAAGCACCATCCAGTTTTTTGACACCATATTCTGCCAACATGTTACAAATAGCGGCAGAAACGATACTGCCTACAAATGGGCGTGCCAACTCGGGTGACAGGCAGACACGCTACCTCGGGTGACACGCAGACGCGCCACCTCGGGTGACACGCAGACAGGCCACCTCGGGTGACAGGCAGTCGCGCCATCTCGGGCGACATGCAGACACGCCACCTCGGGTGACACGCAGACGCGCCACCTCGGGTGACGTGCAGACACGCCACCTCGGGTGACACGCAGACGCGCCACCTCGGGCGACACGCAGACACGCCACCTCGGCTGACACGCAGACATGTCACCTCGGGTGACCACGCCACCTTGCCTTTCTTTAGGACTCCCAGTGAACGTGTCACTGGTGTCCTCAGGCGTCCCCCTAAGAACACCTATATGTTGCTGTACGTTGCATGCAGCCACCAATGCATCGGATAGTACTTTGGAGATGTGGGTGCACTGAGTGTTTTCTGCGCAGCCAAGTGCGCTTTTGCTTTGGCTAGGATTGCTAGTGGTCATACTGACTGTTCGCCCTGTCTTCCGTTCTTTCCCACACATTTCAGGTGATGCTGGTTTTGTTTATGCATGTGGTTTGGTAAACACCACTCAAGTCGTGTCAGAACCTCTGGGCTATACCACATGACCAAAACAGGTGAGGAATGCTCTCTGGTGGCGAGGGGCAATACCGGCACTTGTCCTTAAGCCACATTCCGAAAAGCTGCAGACATTTTTTGTGGGACCGATGCAACATTCTAAATTACAGTCAACAAAAATCGATGTCTTCAGTTGCCGGTACAAATCCTGATAAACTGAAGGCCAAGATATGTTGATCAGCAAAGTGAGCTCTATTTGTCACTTGCAGCTTTTCTGGAGGACTGGATTTCGCGCGGAATTTGCGACATATACAACATGCCAGGCCGACAGGTTAAGAGACACTCCACAGAAGTGCGCCTTTCTTGTGTCTTTTTTGTTGGCTTCCAGCGTCTTGGAGTCGGTTTCAATAACGTAAATGCCGTGAGGAAATACAACCATATCTAATTATTTTTCCTCTCTGTATGCAGCATGTTGCACTGCATATTAAACATACTAGCAATATGCACAGGGCCCTTTAAGATACATTGCCTGCATCAAAAGACACCAAAGGTTTCAGACTGAGATACCTATTCAGCCATAGGAGCTGGCAGAGAATTGGAATTGGGAGTTTGCTGACAACTGTTGCTGTATTGGCTCCTTAATGTTGGGCATTGATTTCTTATCTGTGCATTGCATATCATCTGCCAACACGCTTAGTGAAAGAACCCGGGCATCGGTCGACGGGGGCGGGGCACTCACGCCCTCTGCAATAGGCCCTCCAGCCGATCCAGCTCCACCGCCAGGTCGACGCTGGCAGAGCGTAAACGCCAGTAGTGGAGTCCGAAGGCGACCAGCGCCAGCACCAGCGTGATGGCCAGCGCCCGCTGCGGACCGCGCGAGGCCGCCATCAGCGAGCGCATGTCGCTCCGTCGCAGCCGCCGCCCTGCCGACAGCGGCACATACCAGCGTTGACCTGGACGCTCCAAACGGGCCGTCAGACGTTAGACAGCCGCTGCCACCCCGTTAGTAGACACCAGACAGCCGCTGCCACCCTGTTAGCAGCGGCACACACTTGCCCTGGCCTGGACACTCCAAATGGGCTGTCAGACATCAGCCAGCCACAGCCCTGCACCATGGTGCACCACATGCTAGGAAATAGCCTGCTGCTCTCCAGCACCCAGCACAAACAATCAGCAGTCACAGAAGCCTGTCAGCAAGTTTTGCATATGAGAGAATGACTGATGGTATGCATGTGAGAGAATTGGAAAGGAGAAGGATACTGATGTTTTAACTGAATGAGGTCTGGCAATGCCAATTTTGAATTGTGAGGGCCAGTGTGATTGTGTTAAAACCTGGGGATGGGGTGGGAAACAGTTACTTGTTTTGTGCTATAAAAAAACTGATAAAATGCATGCTCAGTACTTCTATAGGCAAAGGGTTGTTTGAAGGGCAACTTGATTAACCAAAATAGGTTAATTGTATAAACTATGGAACAGAGGGACAATCATAGCTTCCCACATAAACTTTACAGCCCCCATCAATGCAAGAGAAGCCAGTAAAATCTGTCAGGCTTGCTCCTGGCTTAGGGTATGGTCCGAGTCAAACTGCGTCTGACTCAGGGTGAATTCAGACCCAGACTTGCTCCTGACTCCTGGTGTAGCTGGTCAGCATGCAGTCAGACTCAGGGTGTTCCTAACTCATTATGTAGTCAGTCAGCCTAGAAATCAACCTCAAATCTCAGTTCAGCTTATAAAATTTCTTGCTCTTCTTGAGTAAGTCAGAGTTGAGACTGGAGTTAATTAAAACATGATGTCATTCGATTCAATGGTAAATATTGGTAACAATGTTGACTGGTGGTATTGCTCAAGTGGTAGTATCACTACTAGGAAGCCGAGTGTACGATATATATCAAATTCCTGTCAGATTTACCAAAAAAATTTGTGGTACTGACTTTCTATCATGCAATTGACCTTGCACTTAACAGGCTTAATGGACTTTAAATATCATACATCAAGACAATTAAGACATCTAACCTTCCTGTATCATTTGAAAGCTGAGCTTTTGCATCATTTAAACAAGTGTGAACAAAATATCAAATCACCCACAAGCATACAACTACACATACACCAGTACACAGGCCAAGTTAGCACTTGGACTAAGTGGGAGTTGGAAGTGCTTTCAACACCAACATTGTAAAGTTATGACCCCCACAAATGCAAAAATGATGTTTTGGTGGTTTCATATGCACAATTATTACTCAATTCAGTTTATGCTTTAAAGATTTTGTGCCCACATGGACAAAAGCTTGCAGGAGATGCACAAAAACTCATACATGATTGGGGAAGCTGTGAGACATTTTAAGCAATTTCTCCCCATCCACAACTATAACCATAGTGCTGAAATTTCCGAGATGTTAGATGGGGGAGGGGGGGGGGATCGGTGGGGAAGGGATTCAAGCCCCTCCCCAATATTCGCAATATGTTAGTTCGCAATAGCTCTGCCCCTACCGCCTGCAATTGATGCAAAAAAGGGATGACAGTCGCTACAAAATACTTGTGGTCATATCTATCAGCCCAGCGACTAAACTCGGCTGTATACCTGGTGGGTGTCCCACCCGACCACTCTTCTCCTATCTCAGGGTTCAGAGCTTCTATGGTCTTTCCCCTATCTTTTTGCCGAAGAGTTGATCATCACAGACTAAACTCGGCACCAACACACAAATCTAGAGACCGTGAAACATTTGCAGTGCATTGAGCACCGACTAAGGGCGCGTTCGGTCAACAGCTCATCCCAGGGTATCGTATGGAATGTTGGAAATTTGGAACGGTACTATGTGCTGTGAAATTCGCTTGAAAGTGATTTTTGGCTCATCCGTCTATCTGGTAGCTGAGCAACATAGATCATGCACGATTTCACGTAAAATTATGCCGAACGAGCGTACCCTTTTTGGCGATTCCTTTGAGACATTTATGGCCTGAAAGTTTCAACTACAGCCAGCATACTAATGCAGTACGAAATGTGGTGAAGACACGTCCTTTACCCATCAAGTATTTTGAGTGACGTTATGACACACCGCTGATTGCGGCGTCGTTTTACTGATAAAGTTTTCAAACCAACCACGCGTAAGAAAATTGCTGAAAACTTTGCACCATTCTAGCGCATCCCAACTGTTAGACCCACTTCCCTCTGGATGGATTGTCATACTTTCCCCCATATGAAACAACTTCACATACCATACGCCCCACGTATTCTTACATGCTGCTGCAAACAGAAACATATCAACATTTGATAGGTACATTGAAGTGAGCTACACAGCAGCTGCAGCAGCAGAGTACACATCAAATCACAACTGAAATTAAGTATCATGCACTTATGTTGAAGTGCTCTATGTACATACATACTCAATGTTCATTTGCAGTTTTTCAGCTTATTTCATGCAATGCATGCATTGCATGTGGGATATCACCTTTTGGTAGGGTCAGCACCAATATATTGGTGCTGGTTGGACAGTTACCTCTGTGACTCAGATGTGATGTGACTGTTGCAACTTTCCCTCATACCATTCTATTTTTTCCTCAGAGAAATTTCTCTCCAGTTAGGAACACCATGCTCATTGCCTAATATTGAGAATCTTTCATCACTGACTGGTAACATTCATTGCTGGACTTGGTTGATGTGTGAAGCTGTTGACCATGGTGATATGTGAAACACTTGATGCCAAAATTTATGATAAAATGTCTATCATCTGGGTCGTAGTGTATCAATTGAAGTTTGTAGCCTTTAGCATTACATTTTGTTTAATGCACTGCATTGGTGCATTTTAGTTTGTTGGGTTTGTCAGGCTGTTCCTCATAAGAAAGCATGATATTTACCTGTTGCAATGATTAGTGATAATGTCTACTCTGTAGTCAGTCTCACCTTTTACATCTTGAGAGATAATTTTCCATAGAGTATTTGCATCCTGTTTGTAGGAAGATTTATTTTGTTTTGATGATGCAGTTGGATAGTTGGTTGGTTGTCTCATCTTCTTCATTGTCAAAGTGCCTTCTGTGTGTGTGTATGGAAGGATGTATGTATGTATGTATGTGTGTGTATATATGTATATGTGTATATCATGACCCTGGCAGAAGTCTCATGGGTATTTTCTGGTAATTGCAGGTTTAAGGATGGATATCCAGGTGGAGTTTTGTCCTCTTCTTGCCAGGGTTCAAGGATATCTCATTCAACATCTAAATGAAGATAAAACATCATTCAGAACTGATTTGGGTAAGTAAAAAGCATGTGGGTTTCAGATATTTATCTGGCAGGACTTGTGGCATACTGCAATAGGTTGGACCTACATGTATGTGTTGATATTGTGCACATAAGTAAGTGCCAGTAGTAGTGATGTCATATCAATTTTGCTGCAAGAAGTTAAATGTAAGGTGGTTTGCAGCAGATCAAATGAAATCATACATTGCAAACATTGATATACACAATAACACTCCAACATTGTTTGACAGAAGACTCAGTGGACAAGTTCACAACCTACATGACACAATGCATAGCTGAGGAACATCCCAATGAGGCCTCCCTGCAAAGCCTTCACAACCTGCTGCTGGCCTCGTCGGGCATCGCACCGCTGAGCGCGACCAGCCAGCACGTGCAGTCGGCGCTAGCCAAGCTGGGCGGCGCGGCCGTGCCACCGGCGCTGTACCTGGCGGCACTGCCGGCCGGGCTGGAAGACAGCCTGCTGCGGCTGCTGCGCGACAGCGAGGAGCCGGCGGCCGGCGCGCTGTGCGCCGCCATGGTGGCCGCCTGCTGCCAGGTCGCGCCGCCCCGCTGGCCCGCCGTGCCGTGCGCTCTGCGCGCCTGTCTGCAGCTGGGCGCGCGCTGGCCGGCGCTGCTGCCGGCGGCGTCCGCCGACGCCGAGCGACTGCTGGCGCTGCTGGCGGCGGCGCCGGCCGTGCCCGACGGCCGGCACGCGCTGGCGTTAACCGCCTGCCTGCTGCTGCTGCTGCGGGACACCGCCGGCGGGCGGCCGGCCCACGCCGCCGCCGCCGCCGCCGCCACGGCCGCTGCCACGGCCCTGTTCCGCGATGTGACGCTCAGCGTGTGGCTGGAGTGGGCGGAGCCGGCGGCCGGCGCGGCGCCGGGCGACCCCAGCCTGCAGGCGGCGGTGGCCGATGCGCTGCTGGACGTGACCGACCTGGTGGAGGAGACGCGCCGCGAGGGCCGCGGCGCGCACCTGCCGCCCGACACGGACCGGCTGCTCGACACGTGCCGTCACTTCGCCGCCGAGCAGGAGCTCAGTCGCGAGCAGCGGCTGCGCGCCGTGTCCGAGCGCGGCAAGCGCAGCCGCAAACACTTCGGCGCGCTGCTGGCCGAGTTCGACGCGGCGGACGCCGAGCTGGTGCAGTGTCTGGAGGCCAACGTCGAGTGGGTGTCGGTGGACGGCCTCTGGAGGCTGCTGGAGGCCGTTTTGAAGTCGGCTGACGGGCCGGCCGAGCTCCGCGATAGGACAATCAAGGTGCGTTTGCGTAGTGCGCTGCCCTGTTTTCTGTGGGTGCTGCGGTATGATTGGTGCCATGGTCCTATCCGTGGATTCATCACCGTATTTCAGCGAACACTGGACTGGGTACCGTTGCCTTTCAAGGCTTTTAGAGTGGCGACCGTGATGCGTCGTAAGAATTGCCTGCCATTGCACATGGATGGTCTTTTTGCAGTTTATTGCAGCGTATTAGTCTCATTGTAACAAGTTTAGACAGCATCGCCTGTAATTTTGTGCTATACGAGTTGGCCATCTTCTGCGTGTATATTTGGTCAGAATCAGTGCACATGATACCTGGCATGAGTATATTGGAGACAGTGAGCTAGCATGCCGCAGCTAACATGTCCGCCGCATGGGCGTACCAGTTGCATCGTCCTCATCCTTTCGAGCACCATGGCCATTGTCCGTGTTGTCCCTTGCCTCTGTCGCCATTGCACCGCGCCTGCTGATGATGTGGCAGGTGCTGCTGGACTGCCTGCTCACGGAGCCGGCCTGCGAGGAGCGCCGCCGCCTGTTGGAGCACGTGCTGACGTCGGCGCCCGACCTCCGCACCACCACCTGGGAGCAGGAGCTGCGCACGGTGTCTGCACAGCTGGTGGGCGCGGCCGACGACTCGGTCAGCGAGGTCAGCCTGCCGACGGCTCACGCGGGAACCGCGGGTGGTCGTTGTTGCAAGGCCACTGCATGCAATGACCTCCAGCTGCAACCGCCTTTGAATAGGCGTCACCTCCCCCGAATATGACGTCAGCTGGTGTGGCGACAGGAGCCTCCGAGTCGCCATCTCTGCCGTTCCGGTCGTTGTTCCGTTGCTATGGAGCTTGGCTGGCACAGTGCTGCCCAACGCCGTGAGCGGCGACGGGCGGCGCCTCTGACCGCCGTCTGTCGTTCTTTGCAGGCCTCGGTGCGGCAGCTGGCGGCGCTGCTGCTGCAGAGCGCCCGGCCGCTGCTGCACGCCCTGGTGCTGCAGGCGGCCGAGAGCAGCGGCAAGGCGGCCATGGTGACGGCTCTGTTGGCGCCGCTCGGCCGCCGGCTGCCGCTCCACCTGCTGCGCGCCGGCCCGGCTGGACTGCTGGGTACGCGGAGGACGCGCGGTACCGGGGCGGGAGCTGCCGGGCCTGAGCCCAGGAAGCTAGTCCCGCTCCTTGTCGGTCTGCTGCCGTGTTTGGGCCCGGGGAGCTGGTCTGTCTCCGTGACGGTCTGCTGCCGTGTCTGGGTCCGGGGAGCTGGTCTGTCTCCGTGACGGTCTGCTGCCGTGTCTTGAATCAAGGCCAGAAAGCGCCCGATGTATTTAATTAGCTGGTCGGCACATCGGCAATTAGCTAATCGGCTGACCGCCTCCGTGACTGGAGAGTAATTTTGTGGTGTGTGAGTTCCCCTGATACTCTGCCTCGCGTGGGCGCTGGCGTCGGCGAGACTGGGGAGTAATTTTGTGGTGTGTGAGTTCCCCTGATACCCCGCCTCGCGTGGGTGCTGGCGTCGGCGAGACTGGGGAGTAATTTTGTGGTGTGTGAGTTCCCCTGATACCCCGCCTCGCGTGGGCGCTGGCGTCGGCGAGACTGGGGATCGCCTCACCTCGCCGCTGCGGCCGGGCAGAGTCTCTGGTGGTGGAGGAGCTGACGGCGATCAGCGAGCCGAAGCCGTTCCGGCGGCTGGGCCAGCTGCTGGCGGCGGCGGCCGGCTGCGGCCTGACCACGCTGGACGGCCCGCTGGCGGAGCGCCTCGCCGCCCTGCCGGCGCCCCAGCCGCTCACACTGCAGCTGGTGCAGGTGGGTCTGTCTCTGTATGGGTCTGTCTCTGTGTGTGAGTGTGAGTGTGTCTAGGTCCCTATATGCGTATATCGTCTGCCCCACCAGACGGTGGCGGCGGCGGGGTTCGGCTGGTGGTCAGTGCGGCCGAACCAGTCTGAAGGTGTCCAGCTGCTCTCCGTCGCAGTCTTCAGCCTGCATAGCTTTGTTTGCGATCAGATTTTGGTCCCTGCTTCGCTTTCTGGTCCTGCTGTATCAGCGGTGACCACTCAGCCATCATGATGCCTATCTTTGCTATGACGTCAGTGTTTGGCCGGGTGCCTGACCTGGAGCGGTGTGCGGTGAGCGGTGTGCGGTGAGCGGTGAGCGGTGAGCGCGCTTTGACCGGCCGCCGGCACAGGACCTGCTGGAGAGCGGCGTGGCCCGCCAAGCCGGCTGGTGCCGCCCGCTGGCCCGCTTCAGCGTCATCGCCCTGGACCGGACGCTGGAGCTGGACACGCCGGCCGAGCCGATGCTAGAGCAGCGGCAGCGGGCGCTGCAGTGTCTGCGACTGATGGAGGGCGTTGAGGATCTCGGTACGGTGAGGGGCGCGGTGGACGGTTCACGATGGAGGGTGGACGGTACGGTTAGGCGCGTGGCGGTGGACGGTTGACGATGGAGGGTGGACGGTACGGTTAGGCGCGTGGCGGTGGACGGTTGACGATGGAGGGTGGACGGTTGCGTGCGTGCGTGCGTGCGTGCGTGCGTGCGTGCGTGCGTGTGTGTGTGTGCAATACATTCAGTGTATTGACGGACTAGGAAAATATGTGTCGAAGTTCGGCGGATGTCATCTGATATTGCCAAAAATCAGCGACAAACAAATGGCAGTAGCTCGATACCCTGAAAGTAAACCTTACCAGCAGCTGCTGCACCTGCTGTGCATTATGTCCGAAGGCCGCCGCAGGCTTCTGCTGTGCAGTCGGTCATGGTACTGACGGACCGGCATGGCTGCTGTGACGTCCTCCTGTCTCGGCCGCCAGACAGCGACGGCGACCTGGCCGGCCTGGCTGCCCGCTGTCACCCGGTGACAGAGCAGTACGTGGAGCGGTACCTACTGGGCCGGCTGCCCGGCGCCGCCGAGCCGGCCGGTCTGCTCGGCTGCCTCACCGACCCAGCCGCCGCGCCCTGGCGGCCCGACGACCATACCCTGCTCAAGGCCACGCTCGCATCGGTACGTCGGACGGCGGTGGCGCCGGGGCTGCATGGCCCGTGTCAGAACGGCGCTGAAATAGAGCACTCCGTGGGTGGTTTGTGAGGCGTGAGGGACAGTGCCAAGGCACCGATCGGTAAACATGTGAGGCTGACGCCTCAGTGCAGTGGGATGTGTGTGCCTGGGATGTGGATGTTATGTCCGCGCACAGCACAGCTCCCTGAGCGCTCCCCGCCCCGACAGTACCTGCCGTACCTGTGCGCCGACGAGTGGCGACTGCTGCACGCCGGCCTGCTGCAGTACAACAGCGGCTCGGTGCCGTACGCGCCGGCGGCGGCGGCCGCGGCCGCGGCCGAGCAGCGACCCCTGGCGCGCACCGTCTGGTACTACGGCGACCTGGTGACGCTGTGGACGGCGCCGGCGGAGGACGCCCCACCCGAGGAGTCACTCCGCCTACCGGCCGACCGGCTGGCCGCCTGTCTGCGCGCCGTCGCCGTCCAGGTCAAGGTGGGTGGCAGCGGGGCGGGACGCCGCGGCGGGCGAGCGACGCACGGGCACGCGCCGTAACGGCGGGGACCGGCCGCGGGCTTCAGAGATTAGTCAAGCTGGATGAATTGCATTTATATGCTTGGTAATTCTTGCATCCTGTGG
Source organism: Pollicipes pollicipes (assembly GCF_011947565.3). Classification (NCBI taxonomy): domain Eukaryota; kingdom Metazoa; phylum Arthropoda; class Thecostraca; order Pollicipedomorpha; family Pollicipedidae; genus Pollicipes; species Pollicipes pollicipes. Next base: position 49,069,727 of record NW_023596576.1, read on the forward strand.
TGGGGAAACGACAGGACGAGGCGCCCAGTACCGTGTCTGTGACTGGCGGCGGCACGCGTGGTCGACGTGGCCAGGGCACCACGTGCACGTTAAGTGGTCCGTGCTTACGGAGGCCCCAGGTTTATATTTAGATTCAGCATGGGCGATCCGCAACCGTAGTGCCTTCATCTGAGACGCCAATAAAGGTAAAGTGCTGAGAAAAGTCTTGGCCCACCTTATTGAAGCACGATGTGCTCACGACGTGCACTCTCAAACTTTTCAGTGACGTGTAGACAGGGTTATATGCTTCAAATCTCCTGAACGATGGTATATGCGAATCAATACTGGTACGGTTCAGCATAATGACCCCTCCGATACACCGTCGGCGCCTGCATGATCCGGTGCGGGCTCGAGACTGTGTTACGCGATTTGTGTTTCGGGTGTTGTAGTCGTGTAGCTGGCGAGCTCGTGGACCGATGAGCTGTTGATGTGCTCGGGAGCACCAGTTCTGATAGTTCGTTGGAATGGGCAGACGGTGAGGCATTCGGCTAATTTAGCCGCTCGGAGGGTAACCATAGATATCGCCACCAAGTATCGTCTGACCCCTGTCCTCCCTGCAGTGCTCCTTGGAGTCGTGTACTGGTGAGGAGCGGCACGGTGACGTGTCTGATCCCTGTCCTCCCTGCGGTGCTTCCTGGAGTCGTGTACTGGTGAGGAGCGGTACGGTGACGTGTCTGATCCCTGTCCTCCCTGCAGTGCTTCCTGGAGTCGTGTACTGGTGAGGAGCGGTACGGTGACGTGTCTGATCCCTGTCCTCCCTGCAGTGCTTCCTGGAGTCGTGTACTGGTGAGGAGCGGTACGGTGACGTGTCTGATCCCTGTCCTCCCTGCAGTGCTTCCTGGAGTCGTGTACTGGTGAGGAGCGGTACGGTGACGTGTCTGACCCCTGTCCTCCCTGTAGCGCTCCCTGGAGTCGTGTACTGGTGAGGAGCGGTACGGTGGCGTGTTTCCCTCCCTACAACGCTCCCTGGAGTCGTGTACTGGTGAGGAGCGGTACGGTGACGTGTCTGACCCCTGTCCTCCCTGTAGCGCTCCCTGGAGTCGTGTACCGGTAGGAGCGGTTCGGTGACGTATCTGATCCCTGCCCTCTCTGCAGCATTCCCTGGAATCGTGTGTCAGTGAGGAGCGGATCGGATCGAATCGTGTGTCGGTGACGTGCCTCTCTCCCTGCAGCGCTCCCTGGAGTCCTGCACCGGTGAGGAGCGGTACGCTGATGACCTGTCGGCCGTGTTCCTGCCGCTGACGCACCTGATGACCCTGGTGTCGGACCAGACCGCCCGCGAGCCGCTGGAGCTGCTGGCGCTCTTCGTCACGGCCGAGTTCATCAAACAAGTGCGTCGCACCGAACTGGACGGCCTGCAGCCAGGCGGCCAAAACCGTGGCGTGCAAAGGGATGGCTACCATGGATGGGGGATAACATATCAGTGTTCTGCTGATCAGCAGCGTGCAGTTTGGAGCCAGCAGTGGGCGTGATGGGGGCTTTGCCAAACACGGCGTCGGTGAGGGTGGCATAACCATGGACCCTTGATGACTACGGGTTCTAGGTGAATGGAACGCTCAGGGCGCTGACGTGGAGTGAAGCAGTTGGCCTGACGTTGGGTAGACTTGCCGTCCAATGTTTTTTTCTTTTTTGTTTTACTGTGAGGCTGTTGCTGAACCCGCCATGTATTTGTGTGCCATCCGTTGGTGAGAATGCATCAGCTTGGCAATGCCTATGGACGTGATGTTGATGAAGTGCTTCTTATCTGGGCCAGATGACGAGTCGGATGGAGGCGGAGGCCAAGCCGGCTAGCGGGCCGGCCTCGGCCACCATGGACTGGCAGCTGCAGCAGATGGACGCGTCGGCCGGCGTGCTGTCCCAGTTCGTGGTGGGCTGCTTCAACATCCCCAACGACTCGCCCATCAAGAAGCGCGTGCTGCAGCACATCAGCGGCTCGGTGCTGCGTGACCTGGCGGAGCAGGCGGTCGCCGGCTAGGGCACCTCCGGCTCCGCGCATCGCCCCGGCTAGGCCGGGCTCGAAGGCTCAGATCGAGAACTGGGGTAGAAGATCTGAGGGTGCGGAGGATGGAGCAGGCCGGTGGGCAGTGCCAATAGGGTGATATTCTGTGGAGGCTTCGGGGTGCTGGGTCGCTGTCGTGGTTTCTCACGCGACGTCAGTTTTGCGTGAGGAAATTGTGCGCAGTTGAGAGGTGTGAAAATCGCTGTTTGTGACCTGGACGTATTTCTCAGATCACTTGTTGGCCTCTTGTTCAGCAGCGGCTGATGTCTTGCCAAGTCGTTGCTTCCATATCAGTATTTGTCCGCGCCGCCACTCGTATTGAAGGTATGTAACAAATACAAACGTCGATTACGTCACTAACCTGTATTTCAAGTTTCATATCACATGATAATATGTGTCTGAACCCTGCTAGCTTAATCCTCTGCTATGTGCTGCTGCACGTAGGGTGAAATCATCTACGCATTGCGGAATGCCTTGGTACAATGATCGGAAGGACCAAGTCTACGTTCGCTCCCATCTGCGCGTAAGAATCTGCGAGCCCAACACTCGGCCTGGGAGCACGCCACTCGCGGGCAAGACTGAAACAAGGCCAGCTGACGGAGAGGGGGCGCCCGCCCGGCGGCTGCGCGCGCAGCGGCGCCGGGCGGCGCGGCGGCAGGGCTACAGTGACGTCACGGTCCGTGCCCTGCGCGGCAGTATCACGGTAATTGGCACGCGAGACGCAGACATGTCCAGCGCCGACAGCGTTCGGCGCGCCGGGCACCTCGCGGGCGCCGCCGCGCGGCGTCTCCACTTCACCCGCGCGCGCGCACACCACCTCATTGTCCGGTATAAGTTAGTGGGACCGACCGGCCGGCGGTCGAGCTCAGGGTCGGCTGACGCCCGTCTTGCCGGTCCACGGGTACTTCTCCGGGCACGGCTGGCACGTGGTCATGTAGCGCACGCCAGACTTGTGCCACAGGTTGCACTTGCGCGCCTTCACGCAGCGGGCGGGACGCTCCTGGGGGTGGGGTGGGGGTTGTTAGGTACCGGCGATGGACTACGCTGTCTCACTGTGACAGACACGGATCACATGTGTAACAAGGCGCTGTGACGGCGCGCGGGTGGTACAACCGCGCTACTGCGCGCCACCGAATCTATGCTGCATCGCACCCGGGCATCGCTCGCTGGCGCAGAACGGATGCCGAGCCAATGGCTGCGCTGGCTGCCGATCAAGAAACTTAAACGATGCGTCTCAAGCTGTTGGGAACTGGTGACGGCTTGTCCCGCGCGCTGCACCGCGGTCGGATCGCACGAGCTCCTTACCGGGTAGTCGCAGCCGAACGGCTTGAAGCTCTTGACGGTGCTGAGCGGCTGGGGGTCGCGCACCCACTGGATCGCCTGCCAGTTGGTCACCAGCCAGACGTCGTCCATCTTGCTGATGGTGTCGAGGAAGGCCATGAAGCCCTCCTTGTGGTGCTCGGTGGTGAACCAGGCGGCGTGGAAGTACAGCGGGAAGACGGCTCTGCGGTGTGAGCAGGCTCTGTCAGCTGGCTTCAAACACCACCAGAGCCAGACGCCCGGCGGCCCAGCGCCACCGGACGGGACGCCACACCGTTCAGACCGCAGTCGAGACACCACAGCGGTTTTTTTCTGAAGAGCCCGAGACCTTGTCAAAACATAATTGAAAGTGATCATGCTATCTTGCTATACAGATCGTACAGATCATTTTAAGCCAAGGGCACCTGCTTACTCGTCCATAGAGGATGCAGTCACCACGGCTAGGGACCTATGCCCAGTCAACCGTGTCCCTACTCCCGCGTTCATTGCCTACATACACCATTCCTATTTGGAATAAGATGGTGCCAGCCCAGCCCACAGACTTTGGTGTTGCATCTTTCAATGCCATCGAGTTCTGACTCGCCTGTTGCTGGTGTAGTGACGCTCGAAGTTCTTGATCAGCATCTTGTATACCTCCTCAGCAGTGGAAGGAGCGGAGCAAGCATCGACCATCGAGCAGCGACCGCCGCTCAGGTCCTGCCACATCACCATCGGCACTTCCCACACGCCTGAGAGGTCAGATCAGGTCGGGTCAGGTCACGAGTCTGCGGCCGTCCGACTCCGACGTTACTTCCGAAGCCCGCACGCGCACACGGCACAGGAAGAGTTCTGTCATGTGCACAGCCTTGTCCACTGCAGCGAAGTCAGCGTCGCAATACCGCGGAGGAGCAGCTGCCAGTTGGGGGCCGGCTGGGAGCGGGACCCGCCCCCCGGCTGGGACATTGCCACGCTTCAGAGCCGACAGTCACCGCAACCGGCAGACGGCGCTCAACTCACGGACAGGTCGGACACACACACACACACACACACAGGTGTAGTCCATACCTGTACCAGCCCGGTATTGTTAGACTCGCGCAGTCGATCGAGGAACCTGAGCCTTGGTAGTTTCACAGGACAGTTAAGTGGAAAGCTTCTCGAGAATGCGCCTGAGAACACTCATCACGGCTTCGCGGGGCTTCAGCCCGCTGAGAAGACCGCGACACTGCGGGACAACTTCTGTCCCCTCCCCCCCCCCCCCCCCCACCACGTTCCATTTTCTGACCTGCGTGGACCTGGTTGGGGCAGGACAGGTGGATCGTGTCGTCGTGATGGATTGGCGTTACTGATCTGGTCAACTCCTGCGGGGGAAGGGCTTCCTGGGATCGTGCGTTGGTGGTGGATCACGGTCACTAGCCTGGGCAGACAAGACTGGACGGGGGAGGGGGGAGCAAGATCACACAGCCGGGTGGGTCACCGTTGCTGACCCGGTTGGATACTGCCGGGGCAGGCCGTCCTGAGATCATGCAGTCATGGTGGATCACCGTTACTAACCTGGGCAGACCTGTCTCAAAGGGAGCAGGGTCATGCAGTCGTGGTGGACCTCGACTGACCTGGGTATGCCTTGTTGTGGCAGGGCGAGATCATGCAGTCGTGGTGGATCGCGACTGACCTGGGTATGCCTTGTTGGGGCAGGGCGGGATCATGCAGTCGTGGTGGATTTTGTAGTCGAGTGTGTACGGCCAGCTCGGCGGGTTGTTCTCATACACCGGCATCGACGAGTCGTAGGTGAAGTTGTTGTTGTACAACATCTTGAACATCCGGTTACCTCCGATCTGAAAATGTGTAGGCTGTGAGTGTGGTAGGCCACAGAGCTGACATTTTCACACACAGATTACTGGTCAATTTCTTCCCGATGGAGTGTACCAGTCTAACATATCCATGTGATGCCAGGATAGGCTCACAAAAGCATCGCATCCAAAAGCTCTAATGGATTGCACCATCCGCAGAGTGAGGAGTGCTCCACTCACCGAGAGGAAGGGAGCGCGCATGCCCCTAATGTCCTCCATGCGCACGCCTCCGTAGGCGGCCATGATCTCACGCTGGCCAGCGATCTCACGCTCCCACTTGGACGTTGAGAACTGCTCTCCGAAGCTGTGACTGTGAACGGGCGGAGGGTGTTCTGGTCTGTCTGCATTGGCTCACGACGAGGACTTGTGCTGTTGCATCCGATAGCATGTAAATAACATCGAGGCTATGCTCTCTAATACGCTTTTTTGATCATGCCCCGTATTTTTCAAATGGTAGTCTGGCCTTACCGCAGGTGAATTACCGATTCATTTAACATGTAGCGTACATCACGAGGCACTATCATTCCCTAACCCATCACATGAAAAACATTCGGCGCTCATGCTTTTAGTGCGTCACCCTTGAGCCCGCTAGTGACAGACGCGATGGCATGTACCGACCCCATGCAGGCGCACCTGGAAGGCGATACCACATGCCGTTGGAGAACGCACAAAGTGGTCAGGCTTAGCGCCATCTCTAGCCAGCGATCACCAGCCGGTGGAAACACCTGCGACAGGCCCCACTCGGCGCCCCGTCTTCTGAATCACCATCCCATCGCCTCCTAAAAAAGGGTCGCGAGTCGCACGGCCCGTGGCCTCGGTGAGGACCCGTGGCTTTGGCGAGGACCCAAAGCCCGGCGCTGCTAGCTGCCGACGCCGCTCACCTGATGGAGTGCGAGGCCATCTCGTGCCCGTCGGCGTACAGGTTCTGCACCTGCTTGTAGTCGGTCCACTCGTGCGACACGTAAAACGTGGCCGATATGGGGCAGCCGTTGGGGTTGACACGGCCGTTCTCGAACATGTCCTTGTACAAGCCGTGGTTGAGGTCGTTGACCGAGTCGTCGAAGGTGAGCAGCACCAGCTGCGGCACGTTCTGCGACTCCAGGCCACCTGGGCGAGGTCAGCGCCGGTCAGGGCAGGTCAGGTTGGCTCGGCTGGCGGTGGACGGGGTCGGCCAGACCGCCGACCTCAGCCGGGGCCGGAGGCGCGGGAGGCAGGTTCGCCGCGCGAGCTGCTCTGGAGCGCCAACCAGGCCCCGCGAGGCGGCGCCATTGTCGTGTGTCCGGCGTTAGCTGTCAGTCGTCGTCGCGCGCTGTCCGGGACTCGGGAGCATCACAGCCTGTCGTTGCTGCAGCAGCCTGGCTTGGAACTAGCGTAGTAGGTGAGGAGGACACGCTAGTCGTCATCTCGAACTGATCGCTCACGGAACCTGCTGACCGAGTGACCAGCCCCATCGCATCCCACGCAAAGGACAAAAGTTTGCGTAATCGCCCTTGAACACTGATATCGCCAACTTAGTCCCTGGAGCTCCACGGAAGGGCGCATAACGACGTGCGACGCGTTCCGAATAGCTGACTATCCGCTCAGTGAGGCGCGCAGCCCTAGTCTGAACATGCTCACCGATGGAGTTTGCATTCAAATCAGAAGCGAGGAAGAATGGAATACCGACGATGATGAATCGGCCGCCACCTATGTCCACGTGGGCTGGTTTGAAGTGCTGGTTGGCTCAGTGGATCGCCATGGCCCCAAACACTGATATGGACGATGCAGTTGTTGACGCTCCGTAAAAGGAGCATGACGATGTGCGTCGCCTTCTCCCAAAGCGAATATCAGTAGACTCACCAGTAAAACAAGTTGGTTGGAGGAAATTGATGGTGATGCCATTGCTATTTGTAACGTGCACCTTCCGTAGGCCGGCAACGCTCGCTGCTGCATAATTCTTGGATTTTTAAGGCAACGCAAGGGGTGACGCTGGGAAGAACATAATATCTGACTCATGCCGGTAGTTTAACAAACTGTGCAGAGCGACCGCAAACTTAGTCGCCTGCGAGCCTGAAGAAAGTCCAGATAAAGAGCGGCGAACTTTACCCTGACCACACGACCTGACCAACCCGTGCATGCTCCCTATCTGGCCCCGCTGAGACAGGGCGACGTTCAAGCCAGGCAGTGTTGCGGATGGCGGCAGATGGAAGCCGACAACGAGTTCAGACGTGGCGCATCGGCGGCGAACGAAGCCTCGGCGGCTCGAGCCGTCGGCATCTCGCCCTTGCTGCCTTCTGGTCACGCTCAGCTGACTGTGAATTGCTGGACTTGCACAACGGACTGCCCCACGACAGACGTCCAGGAGCGCACGAGCGTTCGACTCAAAGTCCCGGCGGTCCCCGGCCCCGGTCGGGCCACGTCGTGCCCAGCTGAGTCGCGAGTACGTGGAGAATTTGCTTCGACGGAGTCAAGAGAAGTGATGGCCGGCGAGAGTGTGGTTTAGATGTGCAAATCCGACTGTTTAATGCAGCATGCTGCTGAGAAGGTGTGTTGAGTCGTCAGTGCCCACATGTGTTATCACGGACGTTATCCGACGCGCCGATAGACATGCAGTTTGGAGCCGGACCAGGCTGTGGCGGAGACCAGGGGCGGCCCCAGAAGCCCAGGTGGCCGGCCGTGCGGAGTCTTCACGGTCCTCGGCACAGGCGCTGGCCTCAGTGGATAGGCCCGCCGGCGGCTGCCCCGCGCCGCGTGAACAGGCAGGCAGGCGTGGAGTGGACAGAACAGACCCACAGACTGAGAGACGAACGGACGGACGGACGGACGGACGGACGGCCAGACCAGCAGGCACGAGCATGCAGCCGACCGCGGCGGACCCGGGGCGGACCCGAGTGGATCCGCACTGACCCGGGCGGATCCGCACGCCGCGGCGCGGACCGGCTACTTACGACACGGAGTGCGAGGCCATCTCGTGTCCGTCGGCGTACAGGTTCTGCACGTGCGCGTAGTTGGTCCACTCGTGCGACACGTACATGGTGGACGCGATGGGACAGCCGTTGGGGTTGACACGGCCCTCCTCAAACATGCCTTTGTACAGGCCCTTGTTAAGGTCGTTGACGGCGTCGTCAAAGGTAAGCAGCACCAGCTGCGGCGTGTCCTCGGGGTGGAGGTTGCCTGGGCAGGCGGCCGATGTCAGTTGTGGGAGTGACACGGCTCGCACGGCAGGGGCACGCCACGCGGACGAGTGTCTCGGCTGTGTTGCACCACGGGGCTAGCCGTGGCAGCTTATCGCCATTGGCAGGTCTTTTTCGATTCTTAAACAGTAGGCCGATAAAGAGAAAACAGAAACATGACTTTTTGACAATGGCTTGGAGATCACACGGTGATGATCCAAGTACATGCTGCTCATAAAACTTCCCTTACCGATTATAAGCTCAAAACAGCTCTCCCTAATAAGGAAACTTCCGGTCATGCACACACATCACACCACGCCGCCTTCATATCGTTCTTGTCAAACGCATTTACATACCAGACACAATACTATACCTTCATATTCTGAGCAGTAAAGGCAAATTCGGAGCATGGTCACGCTGTAATTCTGTGAGAATGTTCGAGTTGCAACTTTGGAAATATTGCTGAGTTCCAAACGCGATTTTCTTAGACGAGAGTTACATCAATCGACGGATGTCATATGATTAGGCATGCGTGATGCTGCACAGGCGATCGCAAATTGGCTGGCAAGTCCCATGGAAGGCATCGAAAGGTTCTTACTCTGGAAAACAGGGGTCATAAGCGGATGATCAGAACACTCAAATTAATGTTCAGCAGTGCAGCACCTGCCGTGTCATATCCCGCCAGTGCGTGAGCACCCACATGACCTCGCGGCAGCGAGCAGCCGGAGCTGACATCAGCGACACAGCCCGTTCCCCCCCCCCCCCCGTCACGACCAGCGCGTCCGTGACTTGGAACAGGGCGGACCTCGTGAGGGCCCGCCCGTCTGAGTGTGAGGGTACGTACCGGGAGTGGCAGTGCCGCCACAGTTACAGTCGGGGAGTCGGCAGCGCGCGTCACACCGCTCGGCCGGCTGGTCGGGCTCCGGCTGCGGGTAGACAGGAGCGGGCCTGCCGAGACAGGCAAGACCGGTCAGAGACGGGCGAGACCGGGCAGAGACGGACGAGACCGGGCAGAGACGGACAAGACTGGGCAGAGACGGACGAGACTGGGCAGAGACGGATGAAACCGGGCAGACATGGACGAGACTGGTCAGAGACGGACGAGACCGGTTAGAGACGGACGAGACCGGCTAGAGACGGACGAGACCGGCTAGAGACGGACGAGACCGGGCAGAGACGGACGAGACCGGGCAGAGACGGACGAGACCGGGCAGAGACGGACGAGACCGGACAGGCATGAACGAAGCTGGTCCGAGATGGATGAGAGCGGTCAGAGACGGACGAGATCGGTTTGAGACAGACGAGACCGGTCAGAGACGGACGAGACCGGTTAAAGACTGACGAGACCGGGCGGAGACGGACGACACCGGGCAGAGACAGGCGAGACCGGGCAGAGACGGACGAGACCGGTCAGAGACGTATGAGACCGGTCACAGGCGGACATTATATATATATGCCTTTTCACGATGAACACACATTTCCACCATCTTCTATCAAAATAAATCCTCTGGGTCGCCCTCTCCTGTTTTTTAATCTGGCCAAGTGTTACGAATGGCGTTGGACGGGATCTGCTAGCACAACTAGTTCCTGGAACCTGCCTACCACCACATCCATTCATTGCCATTACATGAGCCCGTTTCCCAACACACACATCCATCCATATCCATTGAAATTTCCCCGTTCAACGGATATTTTTGCCGACAGGCTTTCACATGCCACGCAATGCTGTAACAAGGCCACGCTTGCTTCGCTCCGCCTCCCTTGACCAGTTCCACGGACAGTCGAGGGAGGGTCAAGCCAGCGCTGTCCCTGGGACGCCAACCCGCGTATCCACCACATATTGGTCAGAGCGTGGGCACAAACAGCTGTCGTTCAGGAACAACAAATGTATAGAGCCAATACATCAAGGGTGCCGTGTGTTCACCCATCTGATCCATGCATGTTACTCGTGATGGTCAGGGATCGAGAGCGCGTTCCAATGCGCAGGCACAGCAGGGTTCGCACCTCCACGGGGGATGTTCCCAGATGTTGACCGCCGGCCTCGCGTGTCCACCTCTGCTTCCGCTGTTCTTGGACTTCTTCGGGAAGCTTGGTCTGCTGCAAGAATTGCATGGCACAACTTGAAAACATTTCGTGGTTACTGTATCAGGATATGTGACTATGACTGTCATGCAAGGTTGCACAAAAGCTGTGCACGGCAATGCGTAAAACGGTTAAATAGATGACCACATCACTGTTATGTAATTGGTATACAACGTTGATAAAACTCGGTCATGGATGTACGGTTATTATAACGATTATATGGAGTTCAAATAACGGCTATACGTTGCGTAGCATAAGGTGGCTACATTTCAGTTGCATGGCCGCCGATCTTTTTTAATAGGGAGATCAGTAAGGTTCATCCGCAAAAGCGGCACTTTTCCGAGACCCTGAGAGCTCACCCCGCTCGCCTTAATCGTCCCACATTTCCCTCCTCCATCTCTCCTCCTCTCTTCCCTCTCTCATCTCCCTCCCTCTCTCCCTCTCCCTCCCTTTTCATCCCTCCCTCCCTCCCTCCCTCCCTCCCTCGCCTCCGTCGCTGCCTCGCCGCCGCTCTGCACCTGTTGGGGCGGCGCGAGCTGCCCGTGTCGATGGAGCGGAGGCCGCTGCTGGGCGTGCGCCGGCTGCTGCCGAGGTCGGTCGACTTGGACGCCTGCCGCGCCGGCGCCGGCGCCGGGGCGCGCGTCGAGCCGCGGCTGGAGCCTCGCGTCGAGCCGCGAGTCGAGCCGAACGTGGACTGGGCGGTGGAGCCTCGCGTGGAGCCGCGGCTCGAGCCGGAGCTGAAGGTGGAGCCGCGACTCGAGCCGGAGCTGAAGGTGGAGCCGCGACTCGAGCCGGAGCTGAAGCTGGAGCCGAGGGTGGAGCCGCGCGTCGAGCTCAGGTCCGTGGTGGATGTCTTGCGGAAGGTGTCAGCAGAGCTGAAACTGGAGCGGCGCGAGGAGGTGAAAACACCGCTCCATCACGTTTGGGCGGGAAGTGATAGGAATGACTAACTTGTCAGGGGCTAGTGCATTGCGATGAATCTAATATAAAGTGGTGTAAAAGGTCTCAGTAAATTTAAGTTTGCTGGCTCGAGTTTGTTTCAAATTTCTTGTGTACACTCCAGTAAACTTAAGTGCACAAGTAACAACGTATTGCAAATCAGAAGGGCTACGGGACACATGCATCTTAAGGCAAAGGGTTGTTTTGCCTGATCCGTGCCCGTAAGTCCCCGCTTTCTTCCACCTGTGTTGTCGTCAAAGATCAGGCAAAAGATAGTTCACTTAAGATCGTTTGTGGTGCTCGTGACATACATAGACGTACCTGGAGCGACAGCGTGCTGACTACATGACACGGCGCACACTTGGCGGGCCTTGAAAGCACAGTCTCTTACCCCACATTGGTAGAGCACCACAGACCACACTTAACGGTAGACGGGCACGACACCGGTCAGCCCGGGCGATCTCGTCAGAAGTCGGCGGCGGCTCAGCACAACACCTACCTGGGTCGGACAACGCGGCGGTTGGTGGCGGTGGTGGTGGTGGTTGTGGTGGTGGTGGTGGTGGGTTTAGGGTTGCGGGGAGCGTTGACTCGTCGGCGGACGGTGGGCCTTAGTCTGGTCTGGGGACGTCCAGTCAACCGGCTGCTGCTAGAAAGGAGCATGCAAGTTTCTCAGGGCTTGAAAGCAGGCCAGGGATTCACTGGGCCCGGATGTGTCGACTGCACAGACGGCCAGACGACATATAAACAGGGCAGGCAGACGCAAGGACCAGCAGGCGACACACGGACCAGCAGGCGACACACGGACCGGCAGGCGACACACGGACCAGCAGGCGACACACGGACCAGCAGACGATACACGGACCAGCAGGCGACACACGGACCAGCAGGCGACACACGGACCAGCAGGCGACAGACAGACCAGCAGGCGACACACGGACCAACAACCATCATCCTGGGCTTCTATTGGTCATGCGGGAACATCGGATGACGGATGACGGCATTAGTTCGTGAGGTAAACTCCCGGGAGCTTGTCGAATGCACAGTATCCTGTAAGCTCACCTAGAACTAAGTGTTACTATAGGTACGGAGTGGTATGCCACTCTGCAGTGAGTGGGGTGGCTGCTTAATCTGATCGTGATTTCAGGGGTCACTTGAGAGCTTGTTCTGCAGATTAAGCGCTCATTAAAAGCAAATGAGCTCACGAGAAGCCTTTACCACGTGCTCGCAATAGCAGTGAGATCTTTAGAGCTGGAACGTAAGCATTTAAACCGGTAAATATAGCAAGCCACACAATGCACTTCCAGCACAATTATCGTCCCCATGTCATGGAAGCCATAACGTGTCTGCGCCCAGGATAGGACCACGGATGTAGCAGCAGGGGTGCCTCCCTCCTGACAGCACAAGCACAGGCGGACAGTCTCAAAAGAACGATGCGACACGAAGTGCTGGATGTGAACGACAATAGACTTAAAGACAAAAGAGCAGGGCCAGAGGACAGCTCACAACCGACCTGTGTGTTGGTCGGCGGCTTAATAAGAGCCATGCTGTGCACTGTTGGCGCGCCAGCCGCCACACTGTCCCCCGCGTGCGCCATTCACCATGCCTTCACACTTCCAGGGCATGCGTCATGCCGCGCGCCGTGTCATGCCGCGCGCATCATGCCGGTCGTCAGCGCGGGGCCGCCGCTGTTTTGTCTTGGCGTTTGAAGGATAGGGCTGGCGTCGGGAGAATGCGAAGCTCCACTCCAAGGACAGCCTCAAGTCGGCACAATTGTCACGACTGTCACCGGATGAGACGGAGGTGTTTCTTTACGAGGACATTTTTAACTTTATAAGAACGAGACGCTGTTGAGGTTACGAAATCAACAAACGCCTGCTACTTTGTATGCATTTGGCCTCGGGAGCATTCAAATGGCAGTGAGTCCTTGGCACGGCACAGCATCCTGCTGCTGCACGGAACTCGAGGGGACAACATCAAACGGCCTCTCCGGCGAGACGGATACCTGGACCCGTGAGGAGATACCAGGTGCCGATGCGACCGCAGTTTTTGTCTAGCACCTCTCGGGCAGAGTCACCTCAACTCATCGTGATCTGCCTCCCGAACGTCGGAGTGAGCTCCGTCGTGGAGGCCTGCTGCCAGTCTACGGCCATTCCTTCAGGATGTCATCTACCTGGCCTCAGTCGTCGTGGGGGTTTCGGTCGTGGTCGTCTTCTTGCGCGGCCTGGGCCGCCTACGGCGTGGTTTGGTAGGTTTGGTCTCGTCTGTCGTCTTGGTGCTGGTCTTTGCAGGCTTCCGCGTCTTTGTCCGTTGCCTCTTTCGTGTCCGAGTCCGTCTATAACCAGCACAGTCGATAAGCACGAAGACGGGGAGAGGGGTACCACCTTGGATGCGGAAATATCTACTGATGTCGACAGCTACAGTAATGACCTGAACAAACGGGTAGCCAATGTTCGTGAGAGGAACTGAACTACGGTCACGAATACCTAAAGCCAAATTCATAACTGCATCGCATGACCACTAAGGGTTGATTGTCTCGACAGGTCAACGCTGCTAGCCGGAAGTCTTTTGGTCACTCTACCCAGGAGCAATGTCAGTGTTCCACTACGGGTGAGCTTTGCGTCTCTGGGATCGGCACAGATGTCACAGGCTGTGCTGCGTGGAGCATCTGCAGCGCCCCTGCGCGGCTTCCTGACCTGCCGCGCCTCGACGGGGCGCCGGTAGCGACTCCGCACCTCATCAGCAGTCAACACCGCCAACCGCCGCCGTGCGACCGGGGCGCGGTGAGAGTTCTGGACAAGCGGCGATGAGCGGTGCGGTGATGTTATGTTCTTGTGCCGTCGAGCCCGTGTGCGGTGTGGTGGTGTTGTGTTCTGGTGTCGTCGGACCCGTGTGCGGTGTGGTGGTGTTGTGTTCTGGTGCCGTCGGACCCGTGTGAGGTGCGGCAGCGTTGTTTTCTGGTGCCGTCGCACCCCACCTGCCGTGCTGTGCTGCCCGCGCGGTGCGGCAGGTGGAGTCTCGCTACTTACCGCGGAGGGCTCGCCGTCGGCCGAGTAGCCTTGTTGCGCACGGCCGTCTGTGGAACAGCATGAGAACACACTGTTCATTCTGTCCGAAATCTCAAATGGATTTGACACGGGTAAATATAGACTTAAGGTATCAAAACTGAACAATCCACACCAGCTACACGAACGCGCTGCAAACTATTCGCCATTAATAGCATGCATATGATAACCGCATTTCCATGCCCACCCGCCAGCTTCTCCCACTTTCTCCCATCCACTCTCTTCTCCCTCTCTTCTTTCCCTCTCTTCCTTCCACTCTTTCCCTCCCTCTCTCCCTCTCGCTAACCCTCTCTCTCTCCTCTCCTTGTTCCGGTTTCGATCTCATCCTCTCTCCTCTCCGGGCCGGTACTCACCGAGATGGTGGTGGTGGGCCTGGGCGCCGGCGGCCTACGCGTGGGCGCCGCATCCGTGGCCACTTCGTCCTCGTACAGCACCTCCTCATCGTCGTAGATGTAGTACACGTCGTAGATGGTGTCGTTGACGAAGGCCACGTAGGCGGGCTCGGTGTACGTCTGCACGGTGGGCGAGGGCGGCGTGGGGCTGGCCGTCGGCCGGCGCGCGTTCACCGTCTGCACCGTCACCGTCGACGGCGGGAAGGCGCTGGGCGGCGGCGGCGGCGGCGGCGGCGAGCCGCGCGACGACGAGACGAAGGTGGAGGGTGCCGGGCGCGGCGGCGGGCTGGCCACCGTCGGCCGCGGCTCGCGCTCCGGGAAGCGCGTGCCAGTGTCACCGAACGAGAACGACGAGAGCGTGGAGATACGGATGGGTGGCGCCGCCGTGGCCTTGGCGCGGGGCTGGCTGTCCCTGTGGGGAGCGACACCGCCGTCAGAAGGGCAACAGGGTCCGGCTGCCGAGGGACGGAGACCTGAGAACGCCGATGACCGCTGCAGCAGCGCGGGCAGGTCCATTTGCTATAGGGTTTATGGAGGGCCTAATAGGAGCTATTAGTGACGTGTTTCATATGCGCAAGACCACCCTAAAAGCTCAGTACTGTCGTACAGCTGCCAATTATATCGATCCATGCCACTGATGTCGAATACGGACGCGTTTGCATTAGGCAGTTTTTACTATATATCTCAAGTTGTATGTCAGTGTCATCTAGCGGCGAGACCATTACCTGCTGTCGTCGTCGCTAGATGTCAGGTAGGGGCTGGTCGGCACCGGTCGATAGTAAGCGTCATAGTCGTAGGTGTCGTACGGGTCAGGTCGACGCGGTCGGGAGTACGGCGGGAGCGGCACGCTCGGCAGCGGGTCGAAGAACTTGTGCTCGCTGTACGAGGGTCGGCTCGCGTTGGATGGTCGCTCCAGCGGCAGCGGCGCAGGATTGGTGGGCACGGGAAAGGCCGGGAACCAGCTGTCCAACGGGTCCAGACCGTAGGAATCCGTGGCGGTCGGAGTCGGCTCGCGCTCCGCGGTCGGGGGAGAGTAGGTGGTAGGGCGCGGTGGGGTCACTGATGGGCGGTACGTGGTGACCTTCGGCGGCTGCTCCGTCTGGTACGCCTCCTCGGGGTACGGGTCGGCGTACTGCGCGCTGTCGTACGAGTACGGGCGGTACGGGTTCGACTGCTGGCGCTCCTCCTCGTACGTCTTGTACGGCGGCGCCGGGAAAGAAGGTCGGAAGTCGTTCTGGAACTGATAGGGCTGCGGCGCCGGCGGCGGCCGGCGCACCACCTCCTTGGTCTTGCTGTTGAAAATCTGCGTCTGGAAGTTGTCCTCGAACACGGGGAACGGGTAGGCGTCATAGAAGCGCGGCGGGCCGTAGTAGTCGCGGTCTAGGTACTCCTCCTGGCTGTCCGGCCTCGAAGGCACGAACGGCGCCCCGAAGTGCACGTGCGAACGGGAGAGCGGCGACCGGCCGAACAGGCCGCTGAAACCCTGGTCGACGGAGCGGCGTCGCTGCGGTGGCCGTGTCAGCGCCGCAAATGGATTGCCGGCGCGCAGCGGCTGCGGGATGAAGGGACGCGAGAGGCGACGACCGCGCCGGCTGCCGGACGCCTTCTGGTCAGGCGGCGGCAACTGGAAGAAGTAGCGTCCGGCCGAGCTGGCGCCCACCGTCGGGTCGCTCTCGTTGACCGGCTCTCCGAGCCGCGCGCTCAGCACGGCGCCGCCGACCGCGACGTCACTGCTCGTCGTGACGTCACCGTCTGTCGTGACGTCACTGTCAGTCTGGCCGTCAGCGTCTGTCGTCTCACCGATCCGGTCGCTGTCGTTGGTCGGAGAGGCGTGGCTAGAAGACAGAATGTGCGCATGACTAGCTGCTGTGGGCAAATGGGCCGAGAGTAGGGCCGCTAATGATGCCTCCTTGGGCTCGTTACGCATGCTCCAGCAAACCTGTCAAGTAGGCCGCGGGGAGGCTCTAGGTCAACAGTGGGCGCGCGCCAGCCTGATGTCGAAAATTTTTGACACCGTTCGCTCGATACAACGCCCTGTAAATTGACCGTGACTAACAGGGTAAGTCCATGAGCCAGCTGTAAGACGATGACTGTGCGCGAACAAAGACCGCCAGTGGGCGGGCCCTTGAGAGATCTCAATCATAAATCATGAATAATGCCTCGGCTTAACAGTAGCTTTTACGTTACAATTAAATATGACACCTGTGAAATTTGTGATGTCGTGTTTTGCTTTTGTCCATATGCAGTGCTGTGCTTATGTGGTTACCCACCAACTACATGTAGTCAGTATCCACATATATAATGTTAAACTGTAGCGGACCCCACGCAGTCCAATCGCACGAGCTCAGCCGGCGGGCGGCGGAGGTCCGAGCCTCGGAGGAGCCGCGGACCGAGACGGCCGGCGGAGGTCCGAGCCTCGGAGGGGCCGCTCTGCGGTGCCGAACTCTAACCCGGCTCTGTTTCAGCGCCAGTGACCGACCTAGCGTTGAGGACAGGCAGTGCAGAGGTGGCGCTGCGGTCTGGACAGCGGACTATTCCGACCGTCGGCTTGCACACATCTGAGCCAGCAATGAACTATGAAAAACGTCCCACACACTCAGCGGGTGAAATCAGCCGTTCTCCAGAACAGCACCGATCGGCACTCCGCGCAATCTTTAATGACTTCATCCACATTGGGACCGGTTCAAAATGTGTTAGTTCATCTGTGTGTGCTCTGCCTTTCCCTTTCCGTCCATGTCGCTCATTAGGCAGTCACATGTATGTACAGCGGTCGTGGTGCTTCCTTCCAGCTGGCATGAGCCGTTGCAAGTCACTGAGTCACTGAGGTCTGTTTAAACACAGGATTACCGGAAGAAGGTTCTCCCGTTTGCTCCCGTTGACCAAGGGGCTAAACGTTTTTATACTATGCATAAATGTATACAAAATGTCAACATGTGCACATCATGATCAAAAACTGAAACGTGCGATGTAACGCCATCAGTCATTTGTGGCATTAGGCACTCATTTTCACAAGCGGTGTCAGAGATGCTGGGGGCTAAGTCACATGCCCATCGCATATTTTGAGGACCGAATAACAACCCTAGGTCAAACAAAACCCTGAACGTAGCCCAATCCTGCGGGGCCTACTCACTGCAGGCTCTGCACGGCCGGCTGCTGGAACCGTCCCCGTCCGCTGCTGGAGTCTGGACTGAACAGACGCTGCTGCCGGCGGGTCACGATCTTCTGCGGACGGGGGTGGGGGGGGGGGGGGGGGAGGGGGGAGCGTTAGCGGACGCCACGCGTGAGGACATGGCTTCAAAACATCAGACGGAGCGAGATGTGGCGGGACTCAATGCACAAGGCCCGATGTTTCAGATACAGCCCCTCCAATATTCATGCTGTATGCGGTGTAGTGCTAACAACGGGACAAACATTGCGGCACTGTGGTAGCCTGAAGTATCTCCATTCTGCAGATCCACGGTACATGATGCTGCCAAAAGCCAGTCTGGTACTGTCTGACTCAGGACGAGCGGGGACGCGGCTCCGACACGACTGGGGCTGACACGATGGCTGGGCCAACCGCCGCTGGGATCGGCCCAGCTTGGCCCGACACGACTCGGCCCGTCACGGCCGTGCTCGACACGGCTGGTACGGTACAACGTTCACTCCAGGCCGGACCCAGCCGAGCCAGATCCAGCCCGACATGGCTAGTCCAGTCAAACGGTCAGTCCAGCTCGGACCCAGTCGGGCCGAATCCAGCCGTGGGGCCGCGTGATCAGGCCAGATCCAGCGTGGATTGGGCCACCGTGACACGTGGCGCCTCGTACCGTTCGCTTCGCCAGCCGGACGCCGCACACGAGCGACTGCCAGGAGCCCGTATTGCGAACGATGGCAAACGACGGAGGAGGCATGAGGCAGCCTGGCGCGATACCATCTCCAGGACAGAGAGTGGCGCAGCGGCGCTCTGCAATACGTGCTCCATCCGCGCAGTGAGGCCGAACTCGTGCGACCTGCACGGGCAACGGGTCACCCCGGCCGACTGCGTCGGGTTGTGCTCGGAACTCACGTTGGTGTCGTCTTCAAAGCGCACGTCCAGGTCGCTGGGTCGGCGGTCGACTCCTCCGAGAAGGCGAGCCTGCTCGGCCAACGCGGCCTGCGAGCTGCGCGCGCTCGACGGGCCGAACCGCTCGTCCAGGTTGTTCCTCACCGGTGCCGTCCTGCGCGGCGGGTCAGGTCAGGGGTCAGTGCCTCAGGGAGTGGTGGATCGCATGGAACTGCGGGTGCTGGGCGTAGGCCGACTGCCGCTGGCGCAGTTGTGCGATCATCTTGTGGAGAAGAACAGGATCGCAGCCCGTCATATCTCCGCGATCAGCGATTATGAAGGACGAAGATGGTGGCGAGATGGCGATGACGGTGTGAAATGTTTGCTGCTGCTTCCTTGATGCGCTGAATCGCCCGAGATAAGAATGGGCGCTGCGCGAAGACGCTATCGCTGTGATTGATCTGCTGACCGTACGGAGCGGCTATTGTGGCGTAAAGATCTCGGGGTGTGTCTGTCAGACGCTGAGATGCCAACAGCGAGACCCATTTCAAAACCGCTCCTGCGACCTTGCCAACCGGACGGACCAGTGTTTGTCCGAGTGGCATAGGTGGGTCGGTCTTTTGAGTGCCCTAATGAGACAAGACACGGGCACAAAATACCGCCAACTCAAGAGTTAAGTGGCCAACAAGGGAGTGAATGCGTATGCATTTACTTGCAGCCTGAGCGGCTCTTTGAACTAATATAGAGACACGCAATGTTCACCTAGTAGATAGACATCTACACTCCGGCAAACAGGTTGCATTTATATGCATGGCGTTATTTGTGTACTCGGCCCATGCTGGATTTTAGAATGCCGTTAACTGTAGTGTACAGTGGCTGGTAAAGCCACCAGACAAAGCAAACGTTTTTATCCTGCTGCCGCCGGCGCGACGTTGGAAATCGGTGGCGATGGCGTTGTCCGCGGCGTCTGGCAGGTGTTAGATGTCGACATAACCCATTGTTCAATTCTGACGTCAATATTGCATGCGCCGGCACATTGTTGTGGCACTGCACGCGACATTGCTGATCGATCCGTGTTGCCGATGCAGCCAGCCGACTGCCCATAACGCTCAGACATCCTGTTAGAGGCGGTCTAACGGACACATGCGGACACGGCAACGGAACGCTTGTTACGTGACATAATTATGTCCCCTGCGATAACGGTGAACTTTTCTTAGCAAAATCAGAGCTGACTTACAGTCACTAGCAAGAGGTTTAATGACGCATTTTGTTCTACTCTGAGTTTGGGTGCCCGAAAAGTAACTACGCATGGTTGGAAGCGGTGGCTGCATGCCGGCAGTCTGAAATATTTCCTGTTCTAAACTAAAGAGGTTGATTCGTGGCCTGAACTGAGTCAGAAATTGGTGACCAACATGTCAGATGCACTTATTCAAATACCGTACTGGGAGACACATCACTGTCAACAGATGTCATTACAGCACACTTTTGATCCCGTAGGTAGGCCAAGCAAGGTCATCAAATGATCCATGTTAGCAAAGCTGAAAGCAGGTTGTTCCAGACTTTTCGTAGCGTGCAGCATCTTCGTGTGTGCGGGGCTGCCCTGTCCACTCGTGCCCCACTGCAGCGGTCTCATCGAACCTCACCTGGAGGCGGGCTGCCGAGCGGGCACCTGGCGTGCTCTGGCCGGCGCCGGCTCCGAGGCGGCGACAGCGGCGGCGGCGCGCACCGAGCCGCGGCTCGTACCGCGGCTCGGACCGCGGCTGGGGCTGCGGGCGGGACCGCGGCTGGAGCCGCGGGCGGGCGCGGCCGGGCGGCCACCGCTGGCCACCGGGCTGGGCTTCCTGGGCGCGCCGCTGGCCGCCGGGCTGGGCTTCCTGGGCGCGCCGCTGGCCGCGTCCTGGCAGGCCTCCACATTCCGGGGCCAATCGCAGGTCAGAAGATCGGGGCTGAAGGCGGAGCGTGAGACTGAGCGGAGACTGAGCGGAGCGTGAGACTGAGCGAGTCGGCCGGGCGGCGGCGACGACTCGGCCGAGTACGAGTCAGCTGAGTACGAGTCAGCTGGCGGGCCAGCGCTGAAATGTGATCCGATCAGCGAACGACAGCTGGCCGCAAGTCAGCGGGCTGTTGTCTGCTGGGCGGCGCAATGCAGGCCAGGGACGGCTGAATGTCACCTGTCGGTGCTAATAAATGCCGAACATGCCCGCTTGAATTGACTGTCTGTTTAGTGCACAGACATTAATCTGTGAAAGCATAAACATCCTGGCGCCGTATGCCGCTCCGTGCCGCGAGCCCTTGAATTCCTCAAGTTCCTTGCATAGTCATGAAACACTTAGTTCCCATGGCACGGCAGGTGGTACTTGCCTGTTCATTAATTTGACAGTCAACTCGCCGCGCCACTCACCTGTATACGAGTCCGTCGGAGCAGAACTCCTCGAGCGCCCCGCTGAACACACACACGTAGTATCTAGAGCAGTCTGTAGGATGGGGATAGTATCCGAATTCTTCGGGGCAGTCAAAGTCTTCAGACGCCTTGCGCCCTCCAGAAAACCCTCTAAACTCCTCCGCTGACGCGCCTGAAAAAATGGCAGCTCACTTAGCGGCATGCAATCAGAAATAGTACAGCAAGGCCACACCCTGTCGTAGCAGGAAGGGACCGGCGGCGATAGAGGGGAGAGGGCGGGGGGGGGGGGGGGCACAGCCAATGCCACGCCCGAGCGCACTGCTCTTGACGCGGCAGAGGTAGTGTGGTCACGACCCGCCGCGATAAGCGCCGCTTGTTTCAGGGTCGTCATCAGCAGGCTTTCAGGGCATGCGTGCCGTCCGTCGCACTTGACGGTTCAGTGCGGGTGCAAGGCCGTTCACCAGCCAGCAGCCAGTGTTTAAACAAGCGCCGTTTAAGCTGACAACCGGTCGGCACTGTTATCACGCGCAGTTTCTCATCACAGTGCGTTGTTCTTCCAAGCGAACGATTTACTCGCATTTTCATTCGTTGCCTAAGCATGTAGATTGGTTCGTCACAGCTGGGATATGTTAATAAACTCGGCAGTATTTTTGCGGGTTTGCTCGTGGACCAAATACTCCGGAGCCAGCTCACGGCCAACCGCTCGTTTGCCGTGGGAAACTCGTCCTGCAGGGCACCGTCGTTTTTCCTCCATTGTTTCTCCGGGAGTTGATGCGGGCGTTTTCCTGGCCCTGGCCAGAACAGAGTGGGGCGTTCCGCGGCGCAGACAGCGCCCGTCACGCGCCGCTGCTGTCGGCGCCGTCTTCGGACCTTGAGACGCGCTGTACCCAGCCACCGTGCGCGCCTTTATCCCGTCCGGCTCATGGGAGCCGCCGTCCGCGGGCCGTGCGTGTGCGCCAGCGCCGGCTCGTTTTTCCCCGCACCGTCCATTGAGCGCGCGCCATTGTTGCAGAGCGCGGCCGTCATCCCGCCGTCGGCCGGCCGGGACGTGCCGGCCGACCGCCGGCGGCCGCCGCCTCCGACCCGACCCTGACCTCTGACCTGACGCGACCGCCGCCGCGCCGGCTGGCGCACGGCCGCCGGGCCCGCGCCGCCGCGGGCCGGATCGGCTGGCGGCTCCGGCGGTCCGGCACCGCGACCTTGGACCTGACCCGCTCCGGTGTGACGCTGGCGGCCACCAGCGACCGGTCGGGCGCGGCGGGGACGGCTGACGAGCACAGCACCGATGGCAAACGGTCCGCATCCATGACCAGCGGCCGTGTAAGGATATCACTTAAGCTGTTCTGATTTTTAGGAATGCTTACCTGGCTAATTATATAACCACAGAAGTGTGCGCCACTCTACGCCCATTTTTGGACATCACCTCGGGTTATTTTGTCCCGAGAGGGTTCGCTTAAGGCAGTCAGAGGCAGGTTTTGACGCATGATCACACATTTGACGGGTCACTCGGCAACTAAACGACCAAGCGGCGCTCCAAGTATTGACAACACAATGCATTGCGCGAACAGCAGGTGTTTTCATGAATGACTCTTTCCACACGTTTTGCAAATATTCCGCACGGAATGCTATAGGCTCTTGGAAATGTGTCGGAAAATCGTGATGGAATGTTCACCGCCTTTGCTATTGACGCAATTTCCGTGTGAGCACCTGGAGCGAATTACAGAAATATTTGTAGGTGAAAGTATATTGGTGTTCATTACCGAGTAGAGATTCAGATCTCATACACAAATTGCTAAAAAAATTTTTTTTAATCGACAGCAATGGGTACTCTTTGTGGAAACGGTTAAAGACATACTTGATGACAATCACGATGGCAGATGTTTCACCTCACAGTAAAAATAGTACTAACGGATGGTGCCATCTAATTTGCAGTGGCCACCAGCTAATGTTCCACTTCCCGCGCGCTGAGTCGGAGGACGTCGTAGCACCGGCACAACGACGGACGCCTGCGACGACAGACGACCACGCAGCGGGCTGTCCGGCCAGAGTGCCCTGTCATGATTGGCCTAGTGGCATCAGCACCATTTGGTGGCTGCCGAGCCCGAACGCCGGCCGCGTGTTCGGCCAGCGGCGTGTCCGGCGCAGTCGGCAGTCCGCGCGCGGCTCTGACTTCGCCAGACAGCTCGGCCGCGCGGTCGCCCGCGCGCCACCGTCGCCAGGATGCGCCGTTCGCCGCTTCAGTGGCGTTGTGTGGTCGGCTCATGGGCAGACTCGCGGGGAAACGTACCTCCCTCCTCTGCGGCCGTCGGGTGGCACCACGCCGCGTCGCTGACCACGTGACTCGGGCTGCAAGGCGGCAGCGACACGAGTGTCCAGCCTCCCGACGGGGACTGCGATGCCGCAGAGTGGCTAACGTGGTGACCACGATGCCGCAGAGCACCTAGCGCGGTGACTACGATGCCGCAGGGCGGCTAGCGCGGTGACCGCCGCCCGCAGTCGGCGCCTACAGAGGACGGCCGGCGCGCGGGCCACCGCCGCCCGCTGCGGCCGCGTTACGCCACGACACGCAGGTCGCGGTCTGACCGGGCCGGTGGCCGGCGGTGATGATCGGCCGCCACCTCAGCGAGGGGGCGACAGGTCCCCGCGGCGCCTGCGAGGCCGGCCCGACAGAGTCATTACGCCGCGATCGGCAGGATTTTTACGGATTATCTGTGGCGGTAGGTGAGTCAGCGCCGATGATTGGCTGATAAACCGCGTGTGTATTAGGTATTGCTACACGTGCTCGGGGCTGACATTACCATAGGCAGCCTTGTGTCAGCTTAATCAAGCATGGAGATTACACGGTCGCAGGATAAAGGCCGGCCGGCGCGAGTGATCGAGGCGTTCGTGGATCTGTAACCCATTTAGCGGCCCGTATCAATCTTAACGAGTACATGGCACCGCCGTGGGTATCAATCCGACGTCAGATCGCCGTCGGCCGGACCCAGGTGGGCGGCGTCTCTGTGTCCGCGTGCACGCGGTCGATTTCCCCGATCCATTGCAAAACGGCGATGATGTATCCGCGACTGGACGGCGCGGTGTCGGCGTCAGTTCCGCAAGAGTTCGTGACCGCAGTCGGCAGCCGTTGGCCGGAGCGGTCACGGCGCCGGGCCGGCCGGCCCACCGCCGGCGCCGGCCGCGACGGGGCGTGCGTCGTGCCCACACCGGCGTGAGGGTGGCCGCCGCCGCACGCGTCGGCGTCGGTTACGTCACCGCTGCGCCGGCCGACGGATCGGCGCCCCCGGCGCGGCGATCGGGCGCCGGCCCGGGGCGTGACACGGCCGAGCTCCGGGCGCGGAGGAGCCCAGCGCCGGCTCGGCGACCGCATTGTGTCTGGCGTCGACCGCGGCCGCCGTAGCGGGCGGCGCGGCGGCCGCGATGCGCAGATAGGCGGCACGTGACCGACGGCGCGTGGCGCGTCTCAGGCCTCGCCGCCCGGGGAAGGGGGCGCGCCGCCGGTCACCTGGGCGGCGGCGCCCGGCGTGCGGCCCGGCCTACAGACGCGAGGACGGCCGCTCTCCAGAAGATGCATGGCATGATAGCGGGCTGATATATTGCCGGGAAAACTCGACGCGGCCATACGCTTGGCGAAGGCGGGGTTCGGCGATGGGGCGACTGTGTGTGCGCCACGCTTGGATGATCATGAAACCCTCAGGTGACACGCGAATGGCTGCTTAAGAGTGCGTGTCTGTCAGGGATGTGATAGAGGTCTCTGCGCAGTCACACACGAATATAAGTAGCCATACACCGGCCTGATCTAATGTTAGATTATCATGCTGGCTCTTATCTGGTGGGAGCCAACTGGGATGCGCGCACAGCAGTGGTTGGGACACGAATAACCAGTTTACCTAGAGAAATATGTTTTCGCTAACCCACTCAAAAATTTGCGCCTTATTTCACGCGTTAACCATGCGTGGCAAGACTACGTCACACAAATTGGCAGCAGCCCTGTTTGGTGTCGATAGGCAGATAGCAAAACGCAGCGACACATTTGGTGGTGTCTTGCTCAATCCGTTCCCAGAGACCCACCGCCTTCGTATATGGCCTGCCCCGTGATTGGCCTGGGCTCCTCCGTTGGCCTTGGTGCCTGGACAAAGGTACGCCTCCATGCAGCTGAGTGTGTGCCTGTGTAATGGTCACGCGAGCGCGCCACCGGTGCGATCGATGGTCTACTTCGCCGCCCACTGGCCGCGCCGTGAACGTCATCCGTCAAACCGAGACGTCACCACGCCCCATCGGGCCGCGGCACGCGCTCCGGACGGCGCGAGGCGGTCGTAACGCGCTAAAGAAGCTGTCATTGGGCTTTTCACCGACAATTTGCCGGACCATATGGCACCGACTGAGCAGCTTTCCTGCCCGAGCTGTCGCCGGCAGCGGAGCCCACACGGGAAGGAAAAGCTCGCCGTGCGCAGCCGGCAGCGCCTGGTGATCTGGACTTTACCTCCACTAGCAACACCTTTGATACTCCACTATCCGCTGCGGACAGAGAAGCTGAGGGATTATCCAGATCAACGCGCCGTCAGCAGTGAACTGTCGGAGAGGGCGACAATCAAACCCTAGTCAGACGTAGAATGTCCTAGTCAGCGCTCTCGAATCTCGAACGGCGCTGCTGCCGGCTGACATTCCGCGCGCGGTCCTGCCGATGCGGGCACGAGGCTGACGATCAACGCGCTCCTTTTACTTTTTATTGATGACCCGTTATAGATATGGGAGATAATAGATCACTCGGGCGGTCACGCACAGTCAGTAGAGTCCCGGGTCGGCTCCAAACATAATTCGATTACGGACGGATGGCGTGTACCACCGCTCGCGACGACCGCGGTCACACGACGACCGCGGCAGGTCACACAGTGCCGGAGCGGGCGCCGGGCCCGTTCCTGGCGTCCTCCCGGTACCAGCGGTCCCGTGACGTCACCAGGGCGACACTCACGGCCACATGTCGGCGCCGGCCGGCCGGCGTACATTCCCGGGCTGTCTTCAAAGCGTTCCGCCCGGAGTTAGCCAGCCGCACACAACTGGGACACACACGCCGTCCGGACAACCGCCTCCGGCCGCGCGGCGCGGGGGCCGTGACCCCCACGCCCGGGGAGGGGCTCGAGGGGCACTGTGTCGCGCCCGGGGCGGCCCGAGAGCCACTCTGTTTGGTTTCGTCGGCCTCTGATGACGTGGTGGGTGACGACCTATCACGCCCCGCCCACTGCTTGTTCATGTCCCACCCGCCGCTTATGTGTCAGGCAGCAGTGTGGAGGAACGGGACAGCGTGGAGCGTGGGCCCCACAGCGGGCAGAGTCAACACCACCAGACACTGGCCGAGCCCAGCCCAACACCTTCAGAGCGTGTACAGAAACGGCGAGTGCCGCCGACCGAAACAAAGCACACCACAACGGTGGCGCAAGGGACACAGTTGTGGTCGACGTTAGTCCATGTCAAACATGGTGGAGACAGCCTCGCATTGTAGGCGCGTGAACAGGACAGGTTAGCGGTCGCATTCGCTTACCTTCAGCACGGGTGATAATTGTGTCCTGATTTCGCAAAACACTTTCACGGTTCAAGAGTTTCACAGCGATTGTTGCTTTCCATGTGAGCTGCCTGAAGTTCTCAAGGCAGTATCGGCAGCTGTAGATTTCAGTGGCGATACGCACGTTGTCTCCTCTAATATTAGGCGCTTGCCGACCAAAGATCTCTTTTGTCACAAAAATCCCGCAGGCACGGGTCATGCGGCCCAACTATGAAGCATCACGTCGAGCTTTGTTCACGGCACCGACTCACTCTGTGCTCCCCTCTGGTGAGCTGCTGAGAAAAACAGCCAACTGTAACAGCAACAGTAACAACAGCAGTAGGAGTAACAATTAAGCTCTGTCAGCCTGCAATTAACGCCAGTAGCATATATTACTGCCCGTTAGTCTCACGTGTTTTCCTTAGGCTTTAATCACAGTCGCGCTCATTTAAATTGGTATGCGTTACCACTCAAGCTTGTCTGCGCGCCGGGCCGGGCACGTGGAGCCGCGCCCCTTATCGGGGCGGCGTGGGACCGTGGGGGGAGGGGGGTCGGACATCGGCGCCCGGCAGGTGGGGCCGTGTATTGCGGAGGGACCGACTGCGCAGCACCCATCGGTGCTGGCAGGCGGTGCCCCAGCGGAGACAGTTTGCACAACGGTCGATTAAACGCCACCTATGCAATAGCCGTTTCCGACGTAAGAGTCATGCTTGAGTAAGAGCGTCGATGATGGTGTTCACATGATGAAGCACTACTGCTCTGCTAGAGGCGCTGAAGCCTCGGGCGCCCCGGGTGGAGTGATGGCGCCTCGTAATCAAATATCTAAATAATCTGAACATTGCATTGCGTTATCAGCAAATTTGTCACTGTGTTTCAACTTAAGTATTATTAGGCTAAGAAAAACACCTCCAAATTGTAATCACATTATCTAACCAGTGCACCAGCCCCGTGCTGTTCATGGCATTTTAGTCAATGCCAATGCAGCTTGCGTGCCACACTCCCTCCGTGAAAATAAATCATCAGGGCAGATCCATATACTTTTCGACTTGATGGATGTTCTTTCATTAAAACCAGACAGACCTCGCTCCAAGCCCCACTTAATAAATGCAGCCAAAAACATCCTGTTTAAAGGGTTACTAAAGGCATATACTTATAAGGCATTCAAGTACGACAACAGGAGCATGCAGCGAAGTTTTTTAGATCATTAACGCCAGCGCGATTGGTGGGTCTGCGGGTTGTTGACAGTCTTAAAAGTACCTGTGTCGTTTTATGCCCGAATTAGAATTACCGGCTTGATTTGACGCAGTGTTTTGAGCACGTGTTTCGAGCACTGATCTCTCAAGGCATTTACTATTGCTGCCCACCAATGCGCGGTAACGTCCACGGATACATGGAGCAGGAAAGCGATTCAGTCTCTTCGTCCACATTTTCTCTCCCTTTTTGGCTAACATCGAGACTTTCGTCACGCCATCTAACGCCTAAATTCGGCGTCACAGCCGCGGATCTCGCTCAGCTCAGACCGGCTCAGCAGCCCCTCACTCAGCGCTTGCGTGTCAGGCCCGGCTAGGCCACCCCGGCTAGGCCACCCCGCCCAGCCCCACCCCGCCCAAACCGGGTTGGCCTGGCAGGAAGTGGCGCCGTGGAAGCCAGCGCGCCCGGCGGCGAGGGCTCCCGATCCACACGGCGACCTTGCCGGGGCGGCGGCGGCGCCGTCTCCTCCTCGTCAGCCGGGTGACGTCCCCCGCCAGCGGCCCGGGCGGGCCCGCGCCCGCGGCGCCCTCGCCGTCAAGGCTGTGTGCTCGCCATTTGTCATGCGGCGCCATCCTCGGCGGCCGGCCGCGCGGGCGTCGCCAGGAGGTCGTCAGCGCTGACCGAGCTGTCTTTGATCGAGGCATCCAGGGTGCAGCGTCACCGGGCGACTCTTCCGCTCTGGGCCAAATTCACCCGGAGTGAGATCTGAGAAAACGGAGATCTCGCCACCCCGGAACCGAGCCGCTGACCTCGCCGCTGCGCAGGGACGAACGTGCCGGCGCGGCAGACCGGACCGTCTTCAGGGCGGGGCCGGCCACCAGCCCCGCGGCCAGCGTGCGGCTCTATCGGCTCGGAGCGGTCGGCTTCCTCACGCGGGCCGCCCCGCGCCAGCCTGCTAGAGAGGGCTGGCAGGCCGGAAGCGTGGAGCCAGGCGAGGGCGCCCACTTTTGGTGGAGGCGATAGTGATCCCTGCCGATCACGTGTGCGGGAGAGCGAGATAACGGGTGGATAATGGCCGTGTTCAGCTCTGCTCGCGGAGAGTGAGGCTTGGCCAGCAACGCTGTGTTGCCCTGAAACTAATTGTCAAGGCATTGGTATCCCCTTCGGCTGGCTTTGTCCGTAATAACATCTCACTTATCCAGTCATTGTCTCGACGTGGAACGGAATGCTATTAGTGAGCCGTGTCTGCGGCCTGTTTCAGGGTTCTAGGGCAAGGTTTCTGCCGGGCACCGGTTTTCCGCCTGCTAGAGTCCGGCCACTCCAATCACGCCAGACAATCGCCACCTTGGTAGCAGCTCTTGTTGTTTGCTGAACTACGCCGCATACAAATGCCGACCGCGCCTTGTTTCAGCGCCAGCGCAGCTCCAATTAGCCCACTCTTGACCCGTTTCGTGTTCCGGGCACCCCCATAGGCCGAGTGGCCGGTCCCGGGCCGGCAGCTGACCGGCCCACGAGCCCGCCGCGCCGACCCCGCGTCTCACCATTAGCCGTGCTGACCCTATAATGCGACACGCAGCCGCTCCACTGCGTTTCATTAATTGTGCCAGTCGACTGGCCCCGTTTCACAATAGCGGCGCTCAGGGGCAGCCGGCGCACGGGGCGGGAGGGAGGGGGCATGCCGGCACGGGAACGCACAAGCTCGAGCGCTGGCCGAGCTGAGCCTGGGCTCCCGTTATATGCGGGCGTTGGTGCGAAGAGAATCGCTGAGAAGCGCACGTAAGATCTCCGGCAGCCGGGCGAGCTGGTGGGCGGACACCTGGGACAAGCAGAAGCGTGACAAGCCAGAAGGGACAGGCGAGCGGTATGGAGGAACGCGCTGGGGGCAGCAAAGGCGTGAGTAAGGCCTCCGTGGTAAACAGCCATCCGTCCCCTGACGAAGCAGCTGCAGATAAGCGGAACACACGACTGTTCGTGACAAATGAGGGCGACAAGCAGATGCAAACCACCGACAGGCAAAGACTGGGTTGGAATTCGAAGGACAGATAGCCCGATTTGGAGTCTGCGGTCAGAAATGATCGGGCTTGTCGAATGGGAGCGTTGCTCGTGGTAAAAACTTGACAAGGCATTCGACAATTGAACCCGCAAGGAATGAGCGGGCTCAGCTTGACATAGCCTTTGTCAGTGCGAGGCGGGAGCTCAAAGGCCGCAACAGGCTGCTGCAAAGCACAAATTGATTGTTTACGAACTGTGCAGTGATTGCTGTGGCCGCAACAATGCGCAAAGACCCGTGGGCGCCGGTCCATAGGAAGCTCGGGGCGGATTTAGTAGCCTGTTGTCGTCCAGCTGACACACACGCGCACCAGCTGTCCAACAGAGTGGCGTCCACAGCAGACAATGGTCGCACTGCCCACGTTTTCTATCCCAGCCGGTGCGGAACGTCCGCCAAATGGCCGGCGCGCCGGCGGCACCGGGCGCGGAGGCCGGTCTCACTCGGCCGCCGGCGGCGAGGGGCGGCCGCGGCAGACCCGAGACGCATCAATATCACCACCATCTGTCGGCGCTCACCCCGCCCGGCCGGCGGCGAGCGGTCCGCCGCCAGGCGCGCCGGATGTGCCCCGGTCAGCGACCGAGCCGCGCGTCCCTCCCCCCTCTCTCCTCGGCTTCCCCGCTGCGGTCCCGACCGGCGTGTTCCTGCGGCTATCAAGCCGTCCTCGGGCAGCCCGCCCGAGCGCGTAGGTCAGGCCGTTTCACTTTCGTCTCCCACGCAGCGGCAGGGGCAATGGCACGGCGCATGCGCAGTGGCCGGCGCAGCGGCACGGCCCGCAGGACGGCGGCCACGCCCAGACCAAGGTCAGCCGGCTCGACCCCGCCCGACCGGCCGGCCGCCTGCCCGCCAGGTGCCGCCGACCTTACCGGACGGCCGGCGCACGCGCGCTGCTGCCGTCTGCGCGTGCCGAGCTGTCGGCACCGGACCGGTTCGGTGGCCGGTCACGAGCCGCGTTCGGCGCGGGGTGACAGGACGGGTCAAGTCTGTTGTTGGAGCAGTGGCGGTATGCCGGCCATGCGAGGCGCCCGAGCCCGAGATAACGGCGACTGGTGGTAACAAGGCCACAGTCCGGTCACTACCCACCGTCCCGCCCTCCGTAACCCTGAGCCCGTACCGAAAGCCGCTCCCGTGTCGGTGTCGGTGTCGGTGTTGGTTCATGTGCCCGCCCATGGCCCCGCACACGGCCGCTCCCCTTGCCTGGACACGCCAGCTGCACGGAGCCGCTGGCAGCCGGAGGAGGTCCGTGGGCCGCGCGGCAGCCGGCGCCCAGCCGTCAAGACCGCAGAAGTGGCCGGGCGCCGGGCGACGCCCCGCGCCGCGACCCTGAGCAGCAGGATGTGGACGCCGCGCCACTGGGCGTGGGCCGCGGAACTCTGGACAGAGCGTCCCTGCCCGCCGGGCGGTCCATTGCAACGGGTCTCGACCATGCACCGTTGCAAGATAAGGAAGCGGGGGGAGCTGAAAGTCAGGCGCCCCTCAGCAACGCGGCGCAGTTGGTGCTCGGCTGCATGGCTATAACCACTGGAGGGGAACGGGCCGGCATGTCCCAATTTTCACAAAGCAGGGTTTCGTCTCCTCCAAAACGTACTTGGCTGCTGAAGCAGGTACGTTTTTCGCTTTCCCAAGGCAGATGTCACTTTCAGGCGGGGCTGTCCCTGATATTCCAGCCTGCCCCCCCCCCCCCCCCAATCCTGATCCTTCGCAGCCTCAGACACGTGGTTACACCTATGCTCGGCTGACCGATTGGGCTGTTTGGGGCGCTTTTCATAACTAAGAGAACAAACAGCCGGTCATTTGTTGTACAGAGTGGCGGTGTTATTGTTTGGGGCGGTAACAACACTTTCAAGAGTGGTTAGCGATGCATTATCGTTAATGCTGATAGCTGTTCACGAGCTGCTGCCATGTAAAATTGAATGAGCTACATCTCTCGTAAAATAATGACTGCGTGAAGGCCCGTTTGTGTGCTGGATTTGTGTACGATATATCTCTTTGAAATTTTCACATTTCTCAGCATTTTCCACCTAAAAAGCAAACTGTTGACTTCATTGCCGGCAATGCACCCATAGCATGTGCAGGGAAGGCCCAGACGAAATCAAGACGGCACGAACGGTCGCCTGAGTTCGGCATATCTTGCCACCGGGGTTTCACAGCGCTCCAGCACGCCGGCACGTGCTGCTGACACAGATTCCCGAGTCGGTGTTCAGCCTCAGACGACGCGCGCCGCCAATGACCACGGTCTAGGTCGCTGGATCCGTCATAAAACTGGGTCTGGCCGCCGCCGCTGTTAATCACGCGGCCGGTAATCGTGAGAAACCGAGCTCGATGCTCACAGGGAATCACTCGTGCGAAGACGCTCTCAGCGGAGAAAATTACTGGACCCAGGCCAAGCCTTTGATTCCGGGCGAAGACTGGATATATGTGCCGATTCAAAGTGTGCCGCACCTACGGGTGCCGTTCACTGCTAAACGGTCTCAATGGCGCGCGATTTCCCGCCCACGCCGCCCGGTTTCCGCCACTGGGCCGCCCTTGAGTGTCCGTGTGCACACCACGGGCTCCCACAGGGCACTTGGCCGTGCGCGCGCTTCCCTGAACGACGCATTGCGACACACGCTGGCACGACCGTTCCCAAGGTGTTGATCGAAATGACAAACACTCCGAATCGGAGCGCCTCTCCGATACAATCTCTGCCTCAGTCTAATTTACGCTGTTAAGATTCCTCAGCTGCGCCCCAGTCTGACGGGCCTGACGAGGCCCCCGAAGTCACTGGCGCTCGCTAGCGACGCCACTCACCCCGCGTCGCACCTAGCGAGCGGACTTTGGTGCTCCCGTGGATAGGCCAAGCCGATATTGCCTCGTCGGTCAACACGCATAGCCGCTACAAGAGCCATTCATCAACATTTATCCGAGAGGTCGGCGGCAATCAAAATATGCGAGATAATCGGTGTCTTGTTATGTACCGTTCCGACACGGAGCTCAGCGTAATGCTTCTGAGCGGACACGGACACCGGCTGCGTGCCCGTGGCCCGGCGGGCCTGTGTTGTAACAGCGGGCACGCCCCACGCGCGGTATCGCGCTTGTTTGTATGGCCTGAGAGGGCAGTGTCCTAGCGGTGATTGGGACTCCGTTGTCTAAGGGCAAATGGCGCCGTCTCACAAGGTCCCGGGTGTGTCATCAGAGCTGATAATGGGCCATTATAGCGATGTGAGCGATCGGCATATCGGTGAATGGCTGCCGAAAAGTGACACCAGGGCTGTTCCCACGGTTCTTTTGGTTATCATTTAACGCCAATATATGAGCGAAGCTTTAACGTATGACTGGGATGGAGATTGTAGTCGGAGTTGAAATATGTTGTGCACGACCATGTTTGAAAAAGACATTCGCTAAGCTTTGATGAGACAGAAGAATTAGTTGCATTGCAATACATTAAATGCACACAACGCACTGTCCGTTCCAGCTACGCAGAACGTATTCAAACCACTTATTAAAATGGTACCTCAAGCACGTAAGCTTATCACCAAATCTTCCTTTGGCTGAATGTGGGTCAGTAAATCGAAGGAGCAATTCAGAACACTGACGCAACAAGCTGGTTAAAGTTATATCTTTCAGGGTTCTAAACACGCTCTTCCTTCTTCTTTAGATGTCGAAATGACCTCTAATACACTGGATGGTGCTGACAACACGAAATGTAAATTGCCTCGAGTCTTTCATGCACAAATCAGCGAATCAAATGTATAAGTACCACTAGGACATTCAAAGAACGACAGCCGTCTGTCTTTGAGACAGCAGGCATGGTGTATGCACGCAGCAGCACAGCAAGCTCCCACCAATTATACAAACAGCCTCCTTTATTGCCCTGCAGTGGCGCTGCTGGGGAAGCGCGGAGGCCATGGGTGTACGGGGGTCGCGTGCGGGGTGGGCGGCCGCCGCATATCACACCACTTAGCGGCCGAACAGACAGGAGGCCACCGCGCCGCCGGCTCTGCGCCCCGCGCCAGGGCCGCGCACGCCGGCTGGGAGTCTACGCGCCGCGGCGCGACGCCGCGGGCCGCTGTCCTCGGGGCTTTCCCGAGCTAGCTGCGGCGCCCGCGGCGCCGGCGGCCAAGGCTATGATCATGCCGGGCGGCGGAGCTGGCGGCGCCCGAGGTGGCGGTGGAGGACAGACAGCAGCCTGCAGAGCAGCGAGCTCACCTTTGTACTCTGCTCTGGGCCCGAGCAGTGGGCGCTGAGGCCTCAGGGCAGCTCTGGAGCGAGGCGACAGTCTGGCCATGGCTCACCGGCTGGGGGAGCGTCTGGCCTGCCTCGCTATGGGGGACGCGCAGGAGCGGCGGCGGGAGATCTGAGGCGGGGGAACGTGGCCGCTGCCGGCCGAAGAACCGGACCGAAAGCCGCGTGGGTCGCGCTGCTGTCGAACACGACGGGGTCCGGCCTCCACACATCGGAAACGCCTCCCACGCCGGGCAAGGCGGCTACTAAATGAGGCCGATTGAACGAATCGGCCCGGGTAAAAACAGCTGATCGCTGAGCAATGTCGGTGGAAGAAGCGGCTCACGAGCGGTGTGGTGGCGGATATTTCGCGGCCGCGTCCCTCTGCCGGCCTGCGTTGGGACCATGCGATCGTGATGAACCGGGGATGCCAGAGCAGACTCGGGAGGCCGCTCTGCCGATTTACCCAAACCTGCCATATAAACTACGGCTGCGGTCGCAGCTCGCGCCTTGCTTTACCTTGCCCTGCTTGTTCAGTGGAACGGCCGGGAAGTCAGGCGAGGCCGTGAGGTGGCGGCTGGCGCGGGCGGCGCAGCGCCACGACAGCCGCCACCGCGCCGTGATCAGCGCCAGCCGCGCTGCCCGGTGGTACCTCCCGGAGCTTAATGACGCTACTGCAGCAGCAGGTGGGCAGGGCGTTGGGGCCGGTAAATTTATGATGTGAGTCCTCTACGTGGTTCTTTTGTACATAATCGTGAGTCCCCATGACATGTGTAGCTGATGGTCGTGGAATCCGATACGGGGTTGGGACATACGATTTTTTGACGAGCTAAGCTCTTAAATTTAATTCATATAACTTAACCTTATAACTTTTATAACAGCCTTAACTCTTAAGTATATTTTACGGACGGCGGGAGATTATTTATATTTGGTGTGACAAATCTGCGGTGGTCACAAGCTCGACAGTTCGAAAAATCAATGGGAATAATGTGGTAAAAAGATGCTGATTGGCTAGCAGCGATTTAAAATGTGCTTATCCAAATAAAGATAACCTCGTACCAAGCGCACAGTCGTGCCACAACGTCTGAGCACTACCGTCCCGCGGAAGCGCTCATTGCCAACTTGCCCACTTCCGGGAGATAATGGAACTGAGGCGGCTAAGCCCGGCTCCAATTGGCGCTGTACGATATTCAGTCTAGAGTGAAACGTTTCACGCTTTATTGGCTCCGTAGCTCAGCGGAGCCAGCTGCAGTGAGCCGCCTTGGCACCAAATACAGCGTGACTGGTCAGATCCACGACTCGGCCAGCTCGCTGACCGAGACGGCGGTGGGCGGATACGGTCGCACCGCACGTAAATTATGGGGGGGGGGGGAGGGGCGGCAGCGCGCTCCAGGGCGCGACAAAGAGGCCATTGCTGGAGCCACATCGGCGATGGCCGAAGAGAACCAGGCTGACCCACTAGGCAGTGGGTATGAGTGCGCCGCTGAAGGACAGAGCTCAGGGGCCAGTCATCGACTGTGACTGGAAAACAGCGTGGCGCATAAACAAAGTAATGGTGCCATCAGCTGGCCTCTGGGCGTCCCACCAGGAGCAGTGAGGGGACAAAGCGCACCGACAGCGAGGGCGCGAGAGGCTCCACTTGCAGCGGCCCGACCCCAACTGCCCCTGTGGTGGGCGGCCATCCCCGACGGACAACAAACAGGTTTTGTGAGGTCTGGCCACGGCGCCCTAGCGGGGCTCCCAGCATGGTGTCGGGGACGCCCTCTGCTGTCTCCTTCGTACCGATCAGGTAGCTCCTATCTCGGCGAGACAACGCCCCACGAGCCTGGGGATATTTTGCAGGCGGGTCGACCCACGCAGGGCTGGCCGTGCACTGGCTCGGAGTGCTCAGCCAAACCGGATGACGGCCGGAGATCGACCTTGCTGATTAGAAGCAAGGACCAAGTGTAGATCATCCGGTCTTGGAAGGATATGATCGAACGTGGTCATTTGGTCTGGGCCACTTTTTGACAAGAGAAGTCTGTAAGCGGGCAAATGAACGTTGAACTGAGGATTACCGTCACAGCCTCCGCAAGACATCACCTTGGCTCAAAAAGGGACGTGGCTTTGAACGCATCTATTTAAGACGACCACAAATTTGGGTGCACGCATGTCATGCGAAGAAGCTGGTACCAGAAACAGAGAAAGTACACATTTTGTAATAACTGATAATGACGACGAGAAAGTGAGAGATCGCAAGCATGAAAGAACAACCTCTTGGAAACGACACGATCGCATCAAGCCTTTCACTTAGTCGTTTTTCCCCCATCAGTCAATTAACACAACAGACAGTGTATCCATCGTTCTCTGGCCACAAAGAGCTCGGACGCATGGCGGCTCCGTCCTCATTTCAGTCGGACAACAAAAGCACTGTGCTGTCACATACGAAGTGGCCTTGGGAGACGTGCCTCTTTCTTGGCAGCTCTGAGGTCAGGCAGATCTGTCATGCTCGCCATCTTCGGACGCACTTTGTCATATCGCTTTGTTGGGTCATTCACTATACCATTCCGGCATGCTCTTCGTCAGACCCTCTACCTCATACATAAAGCCAGCCCATCGTTTGGGTTCGATTTTGCACGGAGTGGGCACCGCTGTCGCCGAACGCCGCACCGCCCCACGCCCGTTATGTTAAACCGCTTCAGCCACCTGCTAATTAAGCCGACTCCGTCCTCCTCAGCTCTCGACGCGCCACAAGTGCTACAAGTCCACTCCTAAACATGCCTGCATCTGCACTGACTGCTGAAGCCAGCGCTGCAGTCTGTGCCGTCGCCGCCGCCGCCGCCGGCGCGCGTACCAACACCCCTCTGGGTGCGTCGCGGCGAGTCGGGCGCGCGCCGCCGCCCGGCCCGAGATCAAGGTGAAGCCGCAGTGGAGTAACGCCCCGGTCGGGTTCTGGCCAGGGTCAGGTCAGGGGTCAGGCGGCCGGTCGGGCCGCGCGCGCCGCCCGCCGCCCTGATGAGACCCATAGATCACGGCGGCCGCACACCGGCGCCGGTTACAACAGTGAGCCGCCGGCCGGCCGGCCGCCAGCACGACAGCGCAGCCGCATAATTGAAACGATCGGGAGACGGTATCAAGGTGCCCGCGCGCCGACTAATGGATGGCTATCTGGTGCGCCGCGCCGCGGCGGAGGCTGGCTCGCCCCGGCCGGCGGACAAAGCCGCCGCGGGCCGCGCCGTCCGTCTCGCGCACGCCCTCCGGAAGCTCGACACGCCGGCAATTAATGACGCCGATGGGTCATCAACATTCCGGGACGCTATGCTTAATAAGCCGGCTGTTGCCGATGAGGTAATTTCGCGTCCGTCGCCGAAGGAAACGACCGCTTGTCGGCCTGCTCGCTGGTTTACATAAACGATGGCGCGGAGATGACAAATGCGCCGAAATCTCACCCGGCCCCGACAAGTGTCGCCAGTAATGGCAAGCGGTGACGCGGACCGCGCGGCACTCATGGAAATAAATGTACGCGATTAAGAAACACGCTGATCAGCCTGGCGGGGGCCGTCGGCCACAATGTCAGCGACGCTCCCAGCCGGACTCCGCGAGGTTAGTCACGTTTACACATTTATATTCGGCGCTGGAGCGGTCACGCGGCCCCCGACGACGGTAGTGTCAGCGACGCGGTCCCGTAGTCAGTGGGCGAAAGGACGGTGCCGGGGCTAGGATGATGATCATTTTCCCGTCCTTCCCCTGCTCCTCCCTGAGATGAGAGCGGCGCTACAAGTGGCCCGCGTCGTTTAACTGACGCCGCGCTGCTGTTGCCCCGCAGCCCGACGTCGCGGAAGCCGACCAAATGGGCGTCCCCGTGTTGGCTGCTGACGGTAAACGGCACGAGGCCACGACTCTGGCTGCCACGGCCACGGCTGTGAATGAGGCCAGCCTGTGGCAGCCGGCAGTGGTCAAGTATTTGCGGTAATGACGTGGCAACAGGCGCGTTGCAAAACCAGAGTCTCACCGACTGGTTTAACAGCAGATGGACCAGGCTGCTCGCATGTGCACGCCACACACGCTAGCGTATTCAGATGTGAAACCAAGTTATCAAGACAGGAGACCCGGTAGAATCGTGTGCCTTAACGAGGCTGTGGCCACAGGTAGTCAGCTGGTGTGTTGGGAGCTAAATATTCATGGGTCAGACCGACCTGTATCATGCTGTGCATGGCCCGGTTGGCAAAGCTGCTCTATTATAAAGCCAACTTTTAATGATCTCTAGAGTAACCTGGTTACAACATCGCATAAAAACCGTCCACGACCCCCGCTAATTATCTTTGTCCTGCTAATTTTCTCGGCATCCGGCGCTGCTGGAACACCAGCGGGGTCACGTCACCCTGCCTCGGGGGGCAGACGTGCCAGCGCCGGCCGGACCCCCTCGGTGCCCGAGCCGACCGACGGCACCCCGCCGGCGCCGACGTGCCCGCGCGGGCAGGCGGCGATCGCCATCGCCGCCGCGGCCGGCAGCTCGCGCCGCGCACCGGCCTTTTCTAAAGCGAAACCGGCGCGCGCCGTCGCCGGTTTGTGTGCCATCTGAGCGGCGACGGAGCGTGACGCCGGGACGGACGAGCCGGCAGGGTGGCGAGCGCGGCCACGGCGGTCGCTGCGGACGAGGCAGAGCCTGGGCAGCGCGACGCGCCTCCTCCGGCGGCAGACGGAGTGATGAGAAGAGGCGGGGGGAGGGGATGGGGACTGTGACGGACGGATTGGGGTCATTTGTCGGCGGCGGCACCCCATCATGCTCTGACTCTGTGACAAACTGATCACGGAGAAAACTCGGGGCATGTGAGAAATTAGCAGGCGTCGCGAACGGAGAACAAGTGATGTCACTCAGGAATCCTGTATAAGTGTGTCATACGCTGTTAACTCGGAGCCGGTGACAACGGTGCTCACTGAGCGTGAACAGGAATGTGGCCGTTGCATTGCTTTCACTGTCATCCCACAAAATGTTGCACCACTCAGCAACAAAGAGGCAGATCGACAACTGGGCAAGTAAGCTGATATATGCGCAGTCGAACCGCACGCGTCGACTATGCAAACAAGCCGGATCAAAGGCAGTGGGTGGGCTGAAGTCGTCCGTCATTGGAAAGCACCCACAGCCGCGGCCAACAGCGCACCACTCAGCAGAGCCGTCTTGACCTTCGAGTGAGTTCTGATTCGCTGGCGCCGGGATTAGCCTGTGACCCAGACGGCTCCTATCACCGATTGTTTGCCGGTGACGGCGTCGGTGCATGTTCCCGCGTCAGGGCGGGCCGCCTCCCACCAGAGGAGGCCGCCGCCGCCTCCGCCGGCGCGGCGGGGCCGGAGGTCGGGCAGCCGAGACCCGGCGACCCCGGCGGCACCGGCCTGTGTCGTCCCTGGCCGCGGCCTGTCGCGGCGGCTGACTGGGCTGCCAGCCGCGACTGAGCTGGTGACGTCACCGGCTAGCGTGGCCCGGCCTGGTCCGTCTCCCGCCGCGGGGCTGTCGCGACAGGAGAGACTGGGCCCCGGACCGTACCTGAACTGATGACGTCACCGGCTAACGGACCCGCAGAGCGGCGCGCTGACGCTGAAGGCATGCAGATTCAAGGAGAGAGGAGGCCAACATTTGGGCTGAACGGAGCTAGTGATTAGTAGCAAGTGATTAGTCGATAATCGTTTGCAGATTTATGCAGCTGTTGGAAACATGCGCGACGGATGCTTGCAAGGAGGCTTTTAACTCTAAGCAACGTGAAAACTTAATAGGTTAGTTCTCTATGTCCGGTAGGGCTCATTTCATTGTAACAGGGTAGTTAAGTATCGATGCCACAGCCTCTGTTGACAGCACTCATTCCTAGGAGACGCATATATCCCATATTGTCAAATGTGCGAGTCTATTCTTTTCTGCTTCGGTTGTATAAAATTCGTCCCTACCTTACGACTGAAGATCTCCTCACAAACTCCTTATCTAGTCGCGTGTTTTCTTCAGCGTCTGTTCTGCTTCTCGGTACGGGATCGGGCTGCAGCATCTCACCTAAGCAGCTTGCAGGGTGCGATAAACATTGAGGCCGGGATCGTCACCGAGGCTCGTCGGCGAGATTCCATAGCGGCGACTGTCAAGCGCTGGGACCTGGCGCGGTGTGAGTGACCTTGCCACCAATCGTGACAGCCTCGCTGTGTTCAATGCCCCTAATGACTTGCGATTTCCGGTGGGGATTTGGTGGCGATCCGGTCCCTGTTCACCCCAAGTACCGCTGTATGTCAGTGTGCCACTCGGGGGGCAGCGGTGTAGGCTCTTGATCTGCCAGCTCTTCGCCTGCCCATGAGACACGTAGAATCTTTTCGTATCGTGCAGCCTTATCCTGGAGCCGTTTGCCGCCGACCACCACTGCCTCTCGCACCCGCTAGGAACTCCTTACCAAGCTGGACAATGTGCTTGCCGTTGTGTAACATACGTTAACGATTAATGGTTGTATTCTTGTCGAAGTGTGTGAACAAATACATTATTGAAAGGGTGTGAATGTGGCTGCGTTGTTGTCATTTTCTAATATCACACTTCTGCCTCTCCTGTACCTGTAGCAATTCAAAAACTAAGCCAGTTCTAGGAATCATTCGTCGCTAAATTGAACACGTTGGTTACATGTTTTTTCTAAGCCATGCTGCAATACAACATGTGGAATGCATCATATAATTATCATGGCATAGATTACTGCATGAACGCGACGTGAGCCTGCACAACACTAATAGTAATACAGGATTAGACCAAACAAATGGACGTTAAACCCAGAACCAGGTTCTCTGACCCGATGAAATAATGAAAATTGTCCCGCAGCTAGTGCCGTGAAGAAGACCACAAAACCAACGATGCAAAACAAAGGAAATCAAATTCCCGACCAAGCCGACGATTGCCGCCAGCCAGCCGCCGGCCGGCGTCTGGTAATGCCGGTGATCTGAAAGTCCGGAACACCCGACTCCCTCCTTCCATCGCACTAAAACCAGCTGTGAAACGGTAGTGAGAGCGAATGAGCGAGCGCGAGAGCGAGAGAGAGAGAGGTGTCTGGAGGAAGCCGGCGAGCTGGAGTAAGACGGGGGCGGCCCGGAGGGAGGGGAGAGACGCGGTCAGGTCCGGGGAGAGCTCTCCGCTCCAGCAGGCACAGTTGCTCAGCCAACCGAGACCGAGTCGGATGCTGTAGCCGGCGAGAGAGCCGCGCGGCGCCGTGGCACCATCTCGGGCTCGCCG
Organism: Pollicipes pollicipes; assembly: GCF_011947565.3. NCBI lineage: Eukaryota > Metazoa > Arthropoda > Thecostraca > Pollicipedomorpha > Pollicipedidae > Pollicipes > Pollicipes pollicipes. The sequence continues at coordinate 49,111,159 of NW_023596576.1, forward strand.
GCGGCGGTCGCCCGAAATTAGGCGCCTGGGCGCCACGGACGGCGCGGCAGGGCTGACTGTGGTAACCACGGTCTCCGTCACCGAGCGAGGGGCCAACCGAGATCCTGAGAGCAGGCGCACAGAGAGGGGTCTGATGCTCTGTAACCAACGCGGTAGCGACTATCCAAACGGTGCGTATCAAGCCAGATTCCTGGCATAGTGATGATCTGGATGGTTGCGTTGTCGGAGCCCATTCCACCTCTTTTGAGGTAACCAGAGGCACTGTGCAATTGATTAGAATAATGCAGCCGAGGTCATATCGGGAAGGAGATGCGGATTTTTTTCGGCGCGTTTAAACCCTCTACACGGTCATTGAAATGGGAGCGAGTGATGTAATGAGCTAACTGATGTAATAGTAGTGAAAGGCTAGCAGCCATTCATTTTCTATATGACCCCTTCGGTATCGATACTGGGGCATCAATGTACCTGAGTCGGTGTTCCCATGTGCATACTCGCTCCACGAGGTCTCCCAATGATGCAGCACGGGGCAATATGCCGGCACATGCACTCTTTTGTTAAAAAGAGCGCGACGCACGTCGCCAAGCCACTTGTATCGGCGCCAAGGACTGCATGGCCAATATCAGCGCGCAGGGACCGTGGCGCAATTGGATCCGAGCCGGGACCCCCCACGCGCCAACCACTCAGCCATTGCGCCCCTGGCGCATGTACTCGTGATGTACTATGTCACCGACTCAGATTTTGAAACCGCGACCACCGAAGGGACTCTTTTCAGGAATCGCCTGATTGATGTGAATTCGAGTCTTGTAGTATATCACTAGTTCCTCTCTCATCATTCAAAGTCGTAAGACAGCAGTATGGTAATCAGCTCCTTGAATCCGGTCGATTTGTTCCAATCTAAATTGTGTAATGCACTAACTAGCGTATGGTGGGCTTGCCACCTCTTTGACGCAAGCTCCATTGCATACGTTACATCATAGGCTGTTCATGAACAGGGCGTACTACAAATCTAGGCGCACTGGGAAAGTCTTTGAGCAGGAATAGTTTCACGCACATTATTTTACATGCATTTAACATGTCAACGCGACAAGCTCACTTCTTGTGTTGGTCTGTTGGGTTGCGGGACACGAATTTTGGCCGGACGGAATCCAACAAAGGTTGCTGCAATTGCCATGCCAAGCAAGATATGCTGTTAATGCTGCACAAACATTGCGAGCATTTCAGAAAAAAACATGGCGGCACAAAACGCGTCGTGCCAGACATTTCCGGCCGCTGTTTTCGCTTCGTGACACGTCACGGCTGGTGAAGCTTGTTTACTTTCCCTGACATGCGTGATGCTTGGCGAATCAGCACGTGATACTATGTGGGAGCCCGCCTTCATCACGTCTTGCCAGCAGCAGCCGTGGCCGTATCGTGCCTTTCGTGATAGATAGTTATGTGATGACACCTGTGATGAATAGTGCGACAAATGCACTTTCTGCTATCAACCCCCACTGACAACACCACTGGGATCCGAGCATAATGCTGTCCGTATCGCTTTCCTATCGGTCTAATGTAATCCAAATCGCTCTTACATCCAGAATCAATCAGCCACGACACCACGGTACTCAACCCTCTTCGTGACGGCTCCAGCCAGTCGGGCCCTGTCTCTTCAGTCTGGCCGCGGCGTCCAAGTCCTCAACCGGCTGCAGCTGCCCCGCGCTGTCCCAGTTTGTCCTCAGCGTCCCAGTCCCCTCCCCCGGCCCGCTCCCGGCCCTCCGCCAGTGCTCCTGAGCCCTGCAGCGATCCCGGGCGGCGCTGGATGCGGCAGATCCCAGCAGCTCCGCCCCGGCCGTCTGCCGGCCTGACACACCGTGCGGCGCTCAGTCACCACCGCTAACCGGCCGCTCGACGCACTCCCTCCGCCTCCGGTCTCGGCCCGGCGGCACGCCCGGTCGGTGGAGCGGCTCCTGTCGATAGACCGGGTCGACCGCGCTGAAAACGGCGCTCCTGCCCGCCCAATTTCACGGGCTTGGCGGCCTTCAAGCTCGGGTGAATCAATTAGTCCGCTCGTTGTTCGAGCTGTGAGCCTTTTGTCTGTCGTGACAGTACGCCAAGGAGGCATATTTCCCATTGGCGCTAAGCAATTCTTGGTGACGCCTGTGCTGTTCATGCGAACCTTAAGGCCGTCGCTCGTTGTCGACACGCAACTAAACCGTCGTCCTGACGCTTTTCTAGACTTCTTGCAACACAAGACGCACACCGGCGCAGCAAACAGTTTTGTCGAGGGATAGAGCGGTTAGTCCTCTCCCGGTATATGGAGAGAGTGGAACTACCATTTGTCCCACTCGTCTGCCGCACTATGATTACACGTATCAGTGATATGAACCGAGCGTCGGTGACCGTGAGTATGCGCCCATTAAAAAATCGTTAACTCGACAGCCCTTTAGCACTGACAGGGGCTAACCCGTTTGAAGTTTCAACGCGAGCGGCAGCAGAGCAAAAGGTGAATGTGCGCTTATGAACCGCAATGGCGGTTTTTGTGCCAACCGCTTTTTCATCCGGCAGCTTTTTAATCCCAGCACGCTAGGCTGTCGTCACAGTAATATATATTTTCCTCCGGGCACTGCAATATTGCTACTTATGGTTCTCAGAAGCAGCGCACGCACAATTGATAGTAACTAATTTGACATAATATGCCGCTAAATGAAACACTAGCCTGGTGCACATGCAGTTTCTTGGTGGCACTTGCTCTGACAGTGCCATCGTCAAATGCCGGTCACACTGCTGCCTATCCGCAACAGAATTCCGAACGGATTCCTGAGGTCGGGGCATTCCACAGACGAACATTACCGCACTTCTCCGGCCGTGAGCCGGCGCTGGAGCTAAAACCAGTCACCGCTTGACTGATCGGCGGCACGGGCACGTGCCAAATCAAAGCAGGGCGCCTGCGGCAAGAAAAGGCGGCCGGCGGCCGGCGCGCCCTTTGCGTTGCCAGTTTTTGCCTGAGCGCGGCACAACTGGTTCTGGCGGGCCGGGTGCCAGGAGTCACTAGGTGTCAGGCGGCACCCAGACAAGTTCACCGATGGCAGGCAGGCGGTGTGGTGGCGTACGCAGGGGTGTGGTGCGGCAACCGAATACAAAACAAACCAGTCAGGGACGTATGTGCAAGCAGTGACCAAGTTGTGCAATTTTAAGGCTTTTAAATAATGGGGTGTGTATGAGGCGCTTGAAGGCAAATCGGGACAACGTCATCTATGGGCAGTAAACGTCAGCAAACATCTTTCATCAATGCTGTATCGGTCCCCTTTATGCATGCTGCCATGCAATTTTTCCTGTAGCGCTAAAATGGATGCTGATAGCCACGATGAAAACATAAATATCTCCAGCCTGCAATCCTCAGACTCGATAACCGACCAATCAGCAGGTGATCAGTTACATTCTGCATTTTGTAACTTGGGACGCTGTCTTCCCCTTCACCCTCGTAGCCGTACGATGCGGTTATTTTACTGAAAGAAGTCAGCTGAATGGTATTCACTTTCATGCTGCCTCCCCTGACAACACAGGAACTAGCAACGCTTGCGTGGTGCATCGTTGAAAGTGATTAACCGACGTGCTTAGGCAACTCCAGCCGCGATCAGCACCGCAAAGGTCCGCTTCGTGCCCGATGTGGAGACTGCGATGCCTGAGAGCGCAATAAACGGAGACCTCGACGGTGGATAGGGCGCTTGAATCGCGTCCGTGGCGCGCAGGTTTCGACTTAAAGCTCCGTGCGGACTGATGAAATGGAATGCGGTGCATTAAGCATTTAAAGACTATTGCTGCGCCAGTCGCCTGCCGAAAACTATCAGAATATATAGGAAATTGGATCATGCTTACACTACTCCGATATACCTTAACGATTACTAACAAGACACGCATGGACAATGAGGATGATATGCTGATCAGATGTGGGACGTCCGTTGTATGAAAATCATTAAGCAGCTCGGAAAGCTTTGAAACGTTCCTGTCTTGTGGCCTTTCAAGCTAGCTGAGGAAAACGACATACGTGGATTAACCCTGACATTAAATAGTGGCACATCACTGCCTCAAGAAACAATGGTATTTCAAACAAGCTCATTTTGCTTGTAAGCCCATGAGCTCATTTTATCTTTTTGGAAAGTGACATCGCTACGTTTAGCCATTCAGCGTTTCAATTTGATTCATGAGCATGTTGATCCAGACCTAGTGGTCTAGTTCCACCGCTGTGTATGATCCAGGGCGCCTGTGGGGCGGGTCAGGCGCCCACACGCGCCGCGTGCCTCGGGGCCGCGCAGTGTCGGCTCGCGCAGCGCCCCTGATGCAACAGAGCCGGCGGCCCACGCACCGCGCCGCAACCCGCCTGCGTGGCCTGCCGTGTCAGGTCGCTGACGCTGACCTGCCCGGCCATCGTGCCCCGTCCGAGACCTGACCGTCGGCGCGCCGGCTGACGCGCAGCTACTTGCATAACGCCGTCCGAGGCTTTTAAACGGTGCGCAACGCGCGCCTTCAATCATGCAGGACACGGGAGTCCCGGTGGAGCACGAGCGCTCGCCTGCTTGGCTGGATTATTTCGTAGACGTGCCGCTATCCGGGGATCATATCCTCTGCTGCTGAGAATTGGAGTCTGAGTACGGGCAATGGCTACGTAATCCTCTTACGAGCTCCTAAGCGCCGGCGCCCGCTGCCTACGATGACTTCCGAGAGTAATGCGGAATGGGGGGTGGAGGGGGCTTATGAGATAAGGAGCATCGTGCACGAACGCTTCTAATGGTCCGAAACCGCTGAGATGTATTGAGTGCAATGCGGTGGTCTCGTTCTAAGAAGAGGAAATAGGTTTACAGTGGATATGCAATCTTGCTATGACCATTTGGACTGCTCTTGTCTGTCTTCGAGTTACCATATGGCTCAAAGAGCTCCAAGGTGAATCATTCTGGCCCACATTCGAAATAATTCAGGGCATGATGCTATTAAATAGAGCTTTCAAGAAATTGATTAGAACATCGCACATGCACATTCGGCCGGGGATCAGGGAAAGGGACATAATCGGTACCCAACACTCTTATAGCACACAATTTCACGAGCAGCTGAATCCGCGCTGGCGCGGTATAAGTCCGAGAGGGCACAGGCCGTCGCGGATGACTGTGTTGAATGACTCGCCGTCGTTGCTGGCGGAAGGCGCGCGGGTCTGACCAGTTTCACTCTCTACAGAAGCATGGCCAGCCTCCGGCTTGGACCGGATGAATCACGGCCGCACGTCTGACGTTAACGTTACGTCTGACGTTAACGCGGCGATCGCTTGTCATCGGACTAAATCGCCCCTTCAGATTGCTGGCAGCATGCTACCAAAATCGGTTGGCAATATGCAATGAAGAAATAAAGTTCACTGGCTCTCGTGCAGATTAAAGAACGTGACATGCCCTTGTTATCTCTGACTTGATTATTCTGTCGTATTGCAACAGCCATCTGTGTGAAACAAAATCACTACCTTGTCGATGACATTGTCTGTACGTCCAACCAGTCGACCCCGAAGAGGTAAACCGGAACAAGCAAGCTGGAGCGGTTGGGTACTCACCTAAGGCCGTCAGCAGGAGAACCGCGTGCATCCAGCTCATGGTTGTTCACTGAGTCCGATGCTGCCGTCGCACTATCACACGACCGAAATTCTTTCACTTCCGAATCCGTGTCCGGCCACAAAGAGCAGAGTTCCGGCGGTGTGCGAGCCGTGCAGGACGTTCAGTATCCTGAAAGGTGGACACATTCCGTCAGCGGACACGCCCTCAGACACTCTCAGGCGCCCTGACAGACGTAAGCGGCGACGCGTCTCCACTTGGGCACAGGAGCGGCTGCCAGCCACGCGGCGGTCTGGCCGCTGCACGACGCCGAGTGTCCGCCTGAGTGGACTGACCCACTCATCGCCATAGTAACTGAGGCCTCAGTCGGCCCGCCTCGGTCACCGACCGCCGCCGGTCGGACGGTCGGCGAGCGTGCGGTAATGAAGCCGTGATTACGACGACGACAGGTGTCTGCTGACCGTTCATCGGCGCGGTGCGCTGACGAGCGGGCGGAGAAAGTGTTGGCCACACTGCAGCCGGCCGGCGCCGTCGCCCGTGCTCATCAGACAAATGGTCATTAGCCGCGGCGAGATCGACCGTGGCGGCGAGCGCACCTGCCGCCGCCAGGCCGGTCGCCGGTGGAGAGCGCCTTGTCAGACCACGGCACGTGTTCCCCGTCCCGTCCCATCGCAGACCCGTCAGCTGATGGAAACTTTACCCGACGTGAAACCAAGCGGACGAGACAGAGGCGACAGAGGACTCCCGCAGCGGCAACTGCCCGGGACCGCCGTCACCGACGAACAGGCCGCGGACAAACGACGGCCGGACGCGACGCCACGCGACTCGCCCTCACTCACGGTGCCCAGTGGTGGGTGTCGGTGTCTGCGCGCCCGCGGCGCGCTGGGTCGAGCTCGGCTACCTCCTCTCACAGACGGCGCCGCCGCTCGACTGACCGGGCGGCGGCGAAAGGCGCCGCCGGCTGGGCTCCGCCCGGTGCGACCTTCGGCCGCGCCGCCAGGGTCAGCGGCGAGGCAAGGTCACGGCCCCGGGCGGCGCCCGCGGCGGCGCGCCAGCAGCTCCGCAGGGCGGGGTGGGGGCCGCCCCGGAAGCGGCCGGCTCCACTCGTGAGAAGTGGGGAGTCTGGGGACGGCCGGCCGACCCGCGGTTAGGCAGCCGACACACCGCGAGACTAACGGGGCTTTCCAAAGCGAAGCTATGGACGGGACAAACGGAAAGGGTGACCCGAGGGGGGACTACAGACCGAGGAGAGTAGAAGGGTGATTCGCGGTTGAGCTGTGACGAAGACAGACCGAGTGACCCGACTCGGTGCTGAAGACGGGGGGGGGGGGGCAGACTGACCCAAACCGGCGCTGTGGGGGGGGGGGGCTGGCGGAGTAGCCTGAAGAGGTCACTGTACCTGACGCGATGCAAAAAACGCGGTCACTCAGCTAATGCCTGTGCTCGCTAGTTGTCTTTGACTATTGGGCGCTCGTTACTTGTTCTTGACAAGTATGGCCTGCGGCCGGTGGCAGCGGCCACGCCGAAGGCCATGTGACGTCAGAGGGCAGGACAGACTTGCTGAGCACAGGCAGCACGTTAAACTTTCGTCACCAAATCCTGTTGTTGACTTGAAATGGCACGGCCAAATGGTAGCGACCAGGGTTCACAAAATATGCACTGCTTAGCCTGAGCTCTGATCCCAGAAACCCACCCATTCAAATAGTTTGCATTTAATCTAAAAAAGAAACTGTCCAATTAAGTCCGAGGCTGCCTGCAATTAAATCTAAGAAAAGAAAAGCTGTGTTGAGCAAAACGAAAGGAATGTGCTGAGACAGATCTAAGCACGGGAGACGGTCGGAGTGGGCCGAGGCGAGGCCAGAGGCAGGGCGACGAACGGGTGATCTGAGGTCAGGCCGTAACGGCGAGGTGGCCGCTCCTACACCAGCGGAATGCGGGCAGGTCGGTCCATCTCCCGAGGTACGAGTAGCTTTTGGAATGTCTCCTGGAGGATGTCCATGGAGATTGTGGGCGCCAAACCAATAAAAGGAATTTTGTTGGTGGATAGTCTATCGTAAATATTTTCACCATCCATTTGAACTTTAAACGTCAAGTATCGCTAACAGCATAATACCACCATGCCATCCACTTGCAGCTCGAGGTATAATACTCGAAGTACCAGCCGCACATGCGCAATGTAAATAATAGAGAAATCACTTCGACCGCGCCCCGCTAGGAGGTCTCTTCACATCAACAAACGCAGAGCATGTTTTGAGGAAACATACCCAATATTTCGAGAAGCAGGAGAGAGACGACTTATCACCTCATCTCGGAATTTAGATGCCACCTTGATCTATCCGTGTCTGGTGGCTGCCGGCGTTGGTGCGGTCGGCAGGGAGCCCCGCTGCTGCTCGGACGAGACCCGCGTGATTGACAGTCGGTCGTACCGGTCCTAATGACGCCCGGCCGCCACCGTCCGGGGAGGACGACGCTCAGCGTCACTGGCAGCCGCTGCTCGGTGCCGGTGCCGCCGGATTATGAATCGCTCCACCCCGCCGGTGGCCCCCGCAGGCATGCCGTGCCTCCTGACCGCGAGGCCGGCGCTCTAAAGCTCGGGTCAGTGAGTAGATTGAAGCGCTTAGAATTAGCTGCGGGGTAAAGTGGCAATGCTGAGACAGAGTTTGGCAATTGCGCTGGTGATGTGATGGCAGCTTTCCTTCAAGACAAAACGTCTGCGCGTTACATGTGCGAGGTCTGGTGGCGTGATACAATAGCAGGGAACACAAAGACTTGATCGGTTGGAATAACAACTGAGAGGCGTAGTTTGCGCTAAGAGAAACACTCTATGATTAATGTCGCCTGGAAAGTGTCTTTAAAATGATAATATATTGTTGTCCTGGAAGTTTTCATTGTTCCGAATATCCCGAACAATGTCAACTTGGATGCTTACGCGACAGCTCTCGAAAAGCTACTACAGGAGCTTGCTATCAATATATATATATATATATATATATATATATATATATATTATAGTATATATATATATATATATATATATATATAAGAGAGAGAGAGAGAGAGAAGAGAGAGAGAGAGAGAGATATATATATTATATATATATATATATTATATATATTATATATATATAGATATATATATATATTATACATATATAATAATAAATATTATAATATATATAATATGATATATATATATATCGTAAATGCAACGACCTCCTCTCAATCTTATTCCTAATCACACCAAAGAACTACTCGGTAAAAAGATAATATCATCAGTTACGCTAACAAGGAAATGCACGCGATTGATTGAAGGATGATTCAACGCACGTCACATTTGCGATGATAAGAATGTTTATTTTGCGTTAACTAACCGTGGCATGAGCACACAAGCGACATTTTATCCACAAGCAAAATGGGACTGGAGCCGCTTATTACGCTACCGCTGTGCTGTCCTGTTCCTCGCCCCTCCCCCTCCCCATCCCTTTCTGCGCATAGCTATTGACACCCGCACCCGCCAGCCTCCCTGACGGCTCCCGCATCCGGGTCAGACCGACCACGCCCCAAATCCGGAAACGGCGCAGAGGCCACCGCTTCGAGCGCGCGGACGGATATCCTGAGAACGGTCATACGTTCGAACGGCCGCACCTGCCGGGAGGAGATCAGGCCTGATCACCAGCCTTGAGTGCGAGCGGCGCGGGCATGCCGCCGGCGATCCGGGCAGATGGGCCCCGGGACGAGACTGTAATTAAGATAAACCGGCATTTGTATTCCGCGTACTGGGATTGCGCCATCGTGCGGCGACAGCGCATGGGCAGGCCTCGGAGGGTTCGTCATGGCAAGCTCCTGTCATATGAAGCACCGATCGGCTCGCAGCGGAGCTGAGCGTCCGTCTCCCGCGGTAAAAGCGGAGCGTCGCCCAACCAACTCTGACTAATGGGCCTGTCGGGATGCCCACGTCCGCGCCGGTCGCTGCAGTTCCGGGCACCTGCCGGGGTTCGCCGCGGCGCTTTGCTCGTGCATCACGCAGCCCTCCGCCGTCAGCTTCCCCCGGCACGCACCCGTGATCAGATTACTGACAGCACACAGCAGCTGTCAGTTCCTTTGGACACGCACCCACGACCGGGGAACTGATAGCACACAGCAGTTCCAGGCGACCACAGAACGAGGTGTTGCCAACAAAGGTCTCTTGATGAGCTGACTGTCAGCTGGGCCACCGCAGAGCGGCGGCGGGCCAGTGACGAGCGTTTTCCGCGCGGGCCAGCCAGCGGCAGCGGCGCGGGACGTGAGGGGCGTGCTTCCGTTTTCCCGACGCCCGTGCGCCGGTCTGACCTATATCGCGGGCCCCGGGCAGCGCTGGTCAGCGCGCTAGCAGTCGGCCGCGGCCGCGCCGCATTCAGCGGCGCGGCGGTGGCCCATTGTTTGGACTGGGAGAGCGCGGAACCGGGCGCTCAGGGCACCTCATAGGCGCCCCACGCGCCGGCATGCAGGTGCAGCGCCACAGCGGGGCGTCTGGACGGCGCTGGGAGCCACGCAGCCACGCGCGGACTGGACATTCAGCCGGGTCATCGGCTGGGGGCTCGGACGGCACGGCTTCAGCGGCGTGTGAATCGGACGCATTGTCTCGCTCTTGCGAGGTTGCCATGATTAACCTGAGTGCCAAACAGAAAACCCGACTGTGTGGGCTGCGGTGAAAGCAGAATGACTGAAACCAATCTGGTGTGGTTCTCGCAATATTTGCCACCACCTGCGCTCCATGATCTCAACACGGCGCTCGTCTCACACTTCGACAATGAGCGGCTGATGAGTTGCGGCAGCAGACGACACGACATTTCCCCAGTTGGTTAAGTAAGGCTATTCAAAGCTCCTGATTGGTAGTCCAGATGCCCGCTGTGTCAAAGTGGGCTTATTCAAATAAAAACGAGCATTGTGAAATCCAGTATACCACATATGGGCGGCTGGTAACAGACACCGTTAAAATAGGAGACGTACCATGTGGTCTTAGAACTAGAAATGACGGTTTATCGTTACCCCATCGATACCCCTATCCCGTCCATCGCAACTACTGATAACGGCTTTTAAAACACCTGAAAACGCTGTAAAATGGTCGAAGCACACAGCCAGACAATTGCTTTATACTTATATGACGCAAGTCCTGAAAAGAAATGACACCACTTTACAACCAAATAATCAGCTGTTTTAACGTCAGCATGAGCTTGTTATGTGGAAATAAATTTATTTTTTTGTTGCCGGCAATTTCTATATGGTATTGCCACACTTTTATCCTGCCAGGATCAACAAATGTAAAGATCGGTATCAAAGATAGAACTTCGCATGTCTTTGGTGGAATCTTGCTTTACCAAGATATTTCGGCCTCTTGATATCTAATTAAACCCACCCAGCACAAAAAAACGCTATAACGTCAAAGTTTTGACAGAAGGCTTGTTTTTCCCCAATGAGTCTATAGATAACCGTTTTAATTGTTGCCATACTGCATTGCATCGTGGCAGCATTTCATAACGATATTTTCCGTTTGGTAGGTTGAGCGTGCTTTCGAGCCAAACCCTAACAAGGAGCTAACATAATATGATATAAAAATATATTAATTTGTTATCACGATGCATGCAATTTTTTACTACCAATGCGTTGACACAATTTGCTGTTGACTAATAGCTTGAGGCAAACTGTTAAATCATTGCTCATGTTTCTCACAGCGCCTACCTAAAGGGTAAGCTGTGGCCATGAGATATCGTCGCATTACTTATGTATCTTCATCATATTATTTTACTCATTGATAAGCGCATTTCATGAGCCCTACGCTACAAATAACTTCACTCAGCGTCAGTGCATCCGGCTGATTGCGAATCAATTTCCAGTTCCGTGACAATCACCCGCAATAACAGGAAAAGTCACGCTGACACAAAAAGCCGAATCCATAGCCGGCTAATTGGCGCATTGTGTGCTCGAGATCCCCCACCGCGCGATCGCACGGACGCCGGGCAGAGTCACGGCCGGTGACTCCGAGTCGCTCCCACGCCGGCTGGCTCCGAGTCACGGCCGCTCGCGGGCCACGCGGCCGGTCTCACAGTCAACAGCCCGCCGTCACAGACACGTCAAAGGCCGTGTCAGGGCATCACAAACCGTCGGCCTTTTCGCCGGCTTCGTCGTCGGGCCCTTGAGCTCGCAGCAATGTTGACCTGCGCGCGAGAAAACTATGTCGAACTAGTAACGCCGACCTAGAACTAGTGACACCGACCTAGAACTCTGACATAGACGCATGGCGGGGAGTGGAATGAGAGGGATGCATGCCAGCCTGCTGCGACCTTGCTGTTAGGCTTACGCTGACACTTAATCCCTGATGGCATGTGTGTTAATTAATCATTTTAGTGTTTACTAATGAATTGCACCCGAACGCATTGGAATGAGATCCCGCGCCACATCGGGTCAAATGCCATACATTTCCCTGGGGCGCACGCCTTCAGTGATCAAATGTCATACATTCTTCTGGGGCGCACGGCTACAGTGATCAAATGTCATACATTCCTCTGGGGAGCGCCCGGCACCAACAGCAGCCAGACTGCCGCCAGGCGCAGTTCCGATGGGTCGCTCGGTCAGCTCGGTGGCTGCGCTCTGTGGAAGCGGTGTCCCGGCTCCGTCCGTCTGTGACGAGCTGCGGCCCCAACGCACGCTCCGCAGCCAGTCATGGCCTGTCACGGCCCATCACAGCCCCTTATAGTCCGTCACAGCCCGACACAACCTGCCACAACCCGTCACAGCCCGTCACAACCCGTCACAGCCCGTCACAGCCCGACCCAAGCTGCCAAAACCTGTCACAGCTGGTCACAACCCGTCACAGTCCGTCACAATCCGTCACAGCCCGTCACAGCCCGTCACAACCCGTCAAAGCCCCCACAGCCCGTCACGGCTAGTCAAAGCTCACCACAGTCCATCACAGTCAGCCGCAGCTCATCAGCGCCCGTCACGACCCATCAAAACCCACCACAGCCTATGACAGCTTGCCACAACCTCTCATAGCCCGTCACAGCCTGTCGCAACTTGTCACATCCAACTACAGCCCGTTGCAGCCTATCACAGCCCGTCACAACCCGCTAAAATCCGCCACAGCCCGTCACAGCCCGTTACAGCCAGCCACAACCCGTTATAGCCCGACACAGCCCATCACAGCCCGTCACATCCCGTCACAACCTGCTTGCACAGGGACTGGAGGACTGGGACTGCACAGGAGTCATTGA
>NW_023596576.1:49128974-49153716 GCF_011947565.3 Pollicipes pollicipes
CCGCATCCTTTTCGAGTTAACATTTTTGCCAAGAGGTTAAGTTACTATTCTCAATGCTTCTTCTTTCTTCACTTTCCCGCACGACTAACGCTACGTATTTGTTTCAAACATACTCTCATTGTGGATACAAGCTCCTGCAATCGATTTACGAAATATAGCATGAGTAACTCAGAAAAGTTGGCCGGAGAGACCCAAGGCACACCAAATGTTTTTTTTTTGTTTTTGTTTTTTGTTTCACGATATCACAACCAGTGTGAAGTGTGAAGTTAGGACAACTGCATGGGGGCTCAGGCTCCCCTAAAAGTTAGGACAACTGTGAACTGCATGCCACCGTAACAATCAGGAGCGCCGCTGGATATACTTTTGGCGGAGCCTGAGCCCCCACGCTAACTTGAGCCCCCCCCCCCCCCCCCAATGCTTCTTTCTGCCCCTTCAATGCATATGAGCAAAGAGGAAATGCTTGAAAAAATATTTGCCTCATAATCGTGGCAGTGATGTTACATACGCGCTCCGCGACAGCGGTAGCCATCAGTTATCCCTCACTAAGATTTGCTAATATGTTTTCCGTGAATCACATCCTACCCTGAATTTTTCACAGGAAGACAGCTCGCGTTTACTTGTAATGGAAGTCGCTCCTCCGCCGGAAGGTAAGTTCGAATCGACAAAATATTTCAAGAGCTTTTTTTATTTTAACAACGAACACAAGTTTAAGTGGCCAAAATCCGGGGAAAACACTACGTTTGGAGATAGATTAGGACGGCCTTCTCGGCTGAGCCCATCCCCCTCCCCTCCAACCGATTTTCGAACGTGACATCCCTAGTAACAGTACAAACACAGCGCAGGCATTGTAATCCAAGGCAGAAGCTGCAGCGTACTGTGGTAGCGCACCCGCTCCTGTGGTGGGCACCGAGCTCCAGCTGTTTCTCTCGGTTGAGGACTTTGAGGCAGAGTGGTTCCTTATGAATATGACAGTGCTAATAGCCTTATTGCTCGTAGAATATTCAGGAAAATGTGGAAATGGATATATTGATATTTCGGCTGCATGCCCTTACCGACACGCGTATCATTATCAGAGTGGTGTTTATTCAGAATCAGAGTGGTTCCCTGTTAGGATCTGGAGGCAAGAGGTTGCTTGTCCGGCTCTGGAGGCAGGATGATTCCTTGCTCGGCTTTTGGAGGCGGGGTGGCTTCTTGTTCAGCTCTGGATACAGGGTGGCATGTTGTTAGGTTCTGAAGGGAGGGTAGTTCCTTATAGGTTCTGGAGGCAGGGTGGTTCCTTGTTAGGTTCTGAAGGCAGAGAGGCTTCTTGTTCGACTCTGGAGGCGGTGTGGTTTCTTATTGAACTCTGGAGGTAGTGCGACTCCTTATCCGGCTCTGGAGGCAGGGTGGTTCCTTGTTCGGCTCTGGAGGCAGGGTGGTTCCCTGTTCGGCTTTGGGGGCAGGGTGGTTCCTCATCTAGAAGCGGGGTGATTCTTCATCCGGCCCTAGAGGCAGGATAGCTCCTTGTTCCGGTCTGGAGCAGGGTAGTTCCTTGTTCGGGTCTGGAGCAGGGTAGTGCCTTGTTCGGGTCTGGAGCAGGGTAGTGCCTTGTTCGGGTCTGGAGCAGGGTAGTTCCTTGTTCGGGTCTGGAGCAGGGTAGTTCCTTGTTCGGGTCTGGAGCAGGGTAGTTCCTTGTTCGGGTCTGGAGCAGGGTAGTTCCTTGTTCGGGTCTGAAAACAGGTGGTTCCTCATCCGGCTCTAGAGGCAGGGTAGTTCCTTGTTCGGGTCTGGAGGCAGGGTGGTTCCTTGTTTCGGGTCTGGAGGCAGGGTAGTTCCTTATTCGGGTCTGGAAGCAGGGTGGTTCCTCATCCGGCTCTAGAAACATGGTAGTTCCTTGTTCGGGTCTGGAGGCAGGGTGGTTCCTTGTTCGGGTCTGGAGGCAGGGTGGTTCCTCATCCGGCTCTAGAAGCATGGTAGTTCCTTGTTCGGGTCTGGAGGCGGGGTGGTTCCTTGTTCAGCTGGGGGGTTCATGGAAGATGACCGTGGGAAAGGCAGACGTAGGTGAGGTCGGTCCATCCCGTCTGCACGAGTGTATCATTATCAGGCTGCGAAATGATGATAAATTAGACAGACAAGCGATCTTTTACGAATGTGTACCCCTAAATGGCGTGCTCCTTTGTTGGTTGTCTTCAATGTTGATTGGCATGTACACCTTTTCACGAATCAAAAAATTGTGGAAGATTTGACACGAACGCTGCTGTCAGGGTAAATGAAAGAAAAGATAAAGTGAGCGAGCCAATTAGAAGACAATTGATCTCTTGAATTGTCAACCCCCTACAGTGATTGTTGTTCGCAGTGCCATAACAAATGACGATGGACCAGTGGGGGTCTAGTTAAGGGTCATTTTCTCACCTGTAATTGGCGTGTTAAGTGTAGCAATTATATCCTGGACTTCCTTGTCCAGCTGTGATCAGATTCAAGAACATCAAATGTTTCCGTACGCGACGTTGAACACTCAGGTCAAATGCCAATAGCTGTCACGATGAAACCAATTTATTCAGTCTTCGTCACTTCTCATATAAAAGTGAGATGGTATTTGTTTTGCAGTATTTTTCGGCAATCGTCTTCGAATATTAAATAGACGCAACTACCTGATCCGTTCCCTAGGACTTCCTGCTATGTGAAGCAGCCTCTTTTAAGGGAGTATTTCATATTTGTGCAGCGCTTTGAACTGAAATAGCCATCTTGAAGATTATTCGTTGCAGCTCACAGCACTGAATTTCGTAAAATCTAAATATCTCCAGTTTCTGAGGTACTCATGCGCGAAGATGTGCAGGACTTTTCCTTGCAGACTTTTTCAAGGTCACCCAAGCATTTATAACGTCATAATGACGTCATTCAAATCCTGCCATTTCATTGACAATGCAGCGATCAAGGCCAAGAAGAAATCTGATTGTCAAAGTCGTTCACTATCTGGCGTGGCTCTCAATCAATGTTGCGCAAGGTACGATGACGCAATCAAACAATGAAACATTGATAAACATAGTTATGAAATAGACTAAATAGAGGAATTGTGCTGTCTACAGCAGGCTTTCCCACTTAATAGTCTACAGGGTGGATCTTGCTGCTATCTTTCTATGCACAACCCCTCAGTGCGTCAAGGTAGCAAAATATTGTGTATTCTCTCAAAGATGCTGCCAGTTTTTCACCTATTTAGGACATCAAAGGGAGCGTTCCACATTTATTTGACGTTTTGAACCCACATAACCATCTTTAAGACCGTTCAGTGCTGTTCACAATCCTGCCCTTCTTAAGACTTCAGCCTATCTAGTTTCTGAGCTACACGCCTGAGCTGCATGATAGCTATAAGTGAGCTTGTTCCATCATATCTGATGCTTGCTTTGATATCTTCAAATATGAAACATTCCCTTTAAGGCACGAAAACAGTACACGCGCAGCTTCCACTCCGCCCGACCAAACGCCCGGAAGAGAGCGCCTGTCGAGATCTGACGATCATTCCAGCGTCATTTCGGACACCACGGTATGCCACGAGGAAGAATACGCGGGATTCGGTTTTGCCGGGCTGCCGCCGGATTCTGGGCGCGCCTGCGCGCACACTGACTCAGCCAGCTGAGCGGCGAGGCCAGCTGAGCGGCGGACCGGCGCGCAACTTCACGGAAGTCAATGCCGCGCATACTGAGAGGTCGTGAGGCTGCGATACTGGGCTCGGCCGGGCGTCGGATGCTGCTCCGCCGCGAGGCGAGCTGGTGGTGGTGTTGGGGTGGACCTGGCGGGCGGTCTGTGCGGGGGACCAGTGGTGACGCGTTAACCACTACACTACCAGCACCCCCGGGGGACCACTGGCTACGCGGTCCGTGACTGGGGCCGTCCGCGGACTGCGCTTTGGGACCGTGGCTGTTACTTCAGCCCAGAAAAGGGGCCGAACAGTGGACGGTCACCCAGCCAATGAGCGTGAGTCCAAGAACCTGGGTTTGTGTGAGTCTGGGGTCTACGTTACATAAATCCGGGTTCGAGGCCGAGCCCGCGGTGTGCCGACGAGATTTGGCAACTTGCAGAGACTGGCGTGTTGGAGTAATATGACTATTACTGGGCGCAGGACGAGGCTATTTCGCGTCGATGTTGGACGCCGTGAATCAATCTTAACGTCTGAGTCATTCTCGTAGCCGATTTTGCTCCTTTGGAGCCTCAGCGTATTGCCCCCTAGACTCGAAGCCGGTAAAGAAACACACACACACACACACACACACACACACACACACACACACACACACACACACACACACACACACACACACACACACACACACACACACACACACACACACCACACACACACACACACACACACACACACACACACACACACACACACACACACACACACACACACACACACACACACACACACACACACACACACACACACACACACACACACACACACACACACACACACACACACGAAACGCCACATTGGTGCCCCTCCGATCGATTAATGGCGTCGATACGGCATCCAGGAGTGTTGAGCTCGCTTCATGACTTGTAGACGGTACAAACACCAACACCCTGGCGGATCGGGGGAGTGGGGGCATTCCAGCCACGCCCTCCCCCAACGCCCAGAATGGAAGCCTTCATGGTCCGCGCCGATGGCTCAGCTGGTTACAGGGTCTGACCGTATAGCAAAGTTAAAACCCTCTGGTGCCAAGGGGACATACATTTTCATGTCATCGCACAACTGCCTTGGTGTTCACTGCCTGTTTCTCCTCTCCTCGTCCAGGATCGCGCAATCAGCAGCAAGCCGGATGACAGTCAGCCCAGCCTCTGTGCGTCTCGGGCAGGGCAAATCGGGCAGGGCAAATCGGGCAGGCAGGCCAGGGTGTGAGGATTCGGGTCAACAGGCGACGTTTTCGGTCTGCTCCTGTGGCCCCATCCAAAAGGATGAAAAGAGTTTAGATGAGCCTGGATGGAGCACTAGATCAGCGCACTCGTGAATATTCAGATGAGTTTGGATGAGATATCAGCTGTTTGCTTAACGGCTGATGCATTTGTATGACGTAGTATATCAAGAAGCGAAAACCAAAATGCAAGATTGCTGCTGTATATATATATATGCAGATATATATTGCGATACTTTAGAATGATGAGCTTTTAAAATAAATACTTCCCGTTCTATAAAAAACAAGCGGTAGTCAAAACTAATAAAATAAATCATGTAGTCATGAAAAAGCAGGATGATTGGTCGCTGTAAACTTTTGTGGCTGCCCATGTAAGAATAACCACTGATAGGTAAAATGTGAAGGCAATCATTGTAGGATGAAGAAAGTATCAATACCACATTCCCTTTGGAGACAGGCTTTTAATATTTTCTCACTGTACGGCAGAGCAACTCACAGCCCTCTCACAGCCGAAAGGCATGCGCGAGAACCGAAAAAGCAGCTGACAAATGGACGAACAATGTGCGAATTGTGCACCAATATTGTCGACGGGTAAATGTCCTCCAATCTCCTCCCAAAATCCCCCTCTTTAATTTCGGAGGAATCCGGAAGAATTCTGTGATATTTTAAAATTAGGGTAAACAAGGTTCGAGGAGCTTAGAAGAGTCATGGGAACGACTGAGTGAATTTGTATGAGTTTGCGGGAGATTGGATGCGAACACGGGAACAGGCCCATCAGCAGTAAACAAAGCATGGTGCAGGCGGACGCAGCGGAGGCAAGAGGTCTACTGGTATGAATTCATACTGGCTTCTCTGGCACGCAGGTGGAAAAACTCCGCCACGCCGAAGCCTACCTTTCCCATTCACCCAAACGTGCGAGTCGCTTTTGATATCCGCTCGGGCTCCTACTGGGATGGCCGTGGCTGATGGCAGCGGCCACATCGCCATCACGAGATGTCAGAGGGCAGGACGGGACGTGCCGAGCATCATGGCACATTAAGCTTTTGCCGCAGAGTCTGCCGTTGTCGCGGAATTCCACGATCGTAAAGTCGGGTCAGGGCTCACGCAACGGGCAGTGCGCAGTGTTAGCACTGACCCCATAAATCCATTCAACCAATTGAATTGGACAAAATTTATAGTTTTGATGGAAATATGGTTTATTCAACGCTTCCTTTGCTGGTAAGATACACGAAACGCAGCCAGTTGGAATCATGTAGTTTGACATTATGAACGGAAAGCGATTGAGCGTGATAGATTTCGTCCGCTCCTTCTTCAGCGCGCGTGTCCCGTCCAAAACTTTGATGGATTGTTACGGCACAAGGTGAAAGATCCAGACAAAAAATATAGATATCATGTGAGTGCGGCATACGCGCCGCAGCTTTCTACATATTCAAGTCAAGAGTTTTTTTTTTTGTGGACACAGCCCATAACCGTCGTCTTTCAACCATGACTAAGGGTTGAAAGGAAATGAAAGGTTCGAATTTCATTCTCCTAGACCCGCTAAGTCACGCTCCGAGTGTTGGTCTTTAATTTCGATTCTGAGTTTAAGTCCTCCATTTTTAAACCGGTTCACCCAAGCTTGAGTGAGATATATCTTTAAAGTGAGTCCATTCACCCAAGTCCAAAACCTTAACCGTAACGAGCTCGTCTCGGCCCGAGCTCGGCCGGACTCCAGGCCCATGCCTGCGCCGAGCTAAGCCTGCCGTCCGCCTCCTCCAGCGTCGCACGCGTGCCAGTTTGGCGGAAGCGAACACCCGTCTGGCCCAAATTGGTCCCCGACTTGTCATCAAATGGCGCCGACAGTCCATCGGGATAGGCCCGCAGAGGCGATCTCGCTCCACTTGGCGCGACGGGAGGCGGAAACGTGTCGACGCGCACCACTAGTCGTCCGCCGTTTCCAGTTCTCGCTTCTTTTCGTCACTTCCTACGATTACGCCCAGCACGTGCACCAAGAAACAGTTGAACCGCGACGCGCAGCGCGCATGAATCTACCGAAGCAGCAAATCGCTAACAAAAGAATAATCAGTGGCGTGTGGCAACAACCTAGGAAGGATATCACGAAACTTATTTCAGACCTCATTACGGAGAGAACGAAACGCTAGAAGGGCTATTTCGTCAGCCCGTCCTGCCGTGCTGTTTTGGCAAAAACAAGACCGGCATGTCACAACAAACGGCGGCATGTGATATCAGCCAAGGTCGCCGGGGCAGCCGACTGTCGCGCGCTGGCGTAAACCGAGTCCCGCCAGACAATATCAGCGGACAATGCTGGGGCCGCTGGCCGGACGCCGCCGCGCTGGGGTACAGAGCGCGGCGGTGGGTCCGACTCGGGCCGGCGGCCGAGCGGCGCTGGTGGCGCCACCGTACGGCCGCCGGCGCCGGCTGGTACCGCACGGGCCCCGCGTCAGCTCCAGCCGCCTGGGTTGACACCAGGCCTGCAGCGCACCGGTGTTGAACTTCTCACGCGGTGAACTGGCTGCTGTGAGGTATTCGGCGATCCAAAATAGCGTTAAATGCAGGTTTTCGTAAAACATGCTCAAGTCACTTCCATGTGCTCAGCATCATAACGCGTGCGTACCCATTCTGTTCGTAGACGAAGTCTTACAGAACGATTGTAAAACTCGTCCCAGTTGTCAGTTATGAAAGGGTTCCCTGACAGAAAGGATATTATTTCTTAGACGAGAAAGATAATCATATCTGGGAGTTCATTTCCTTTGCTACTCAATGACAATTTTCTTATTCCAGATTCCATCGGAATTTATTCCGGAATTGAGCCATGTTACCTTGAGCCAGATTCGGACACGGCTTATATTGTGCGGTGCCCCTGGAGGTCAAGGTGAGAATCAGTCACACTGACTTCGAGTCAATGGCATGTCGACATGGAAAAATGAAACCGTTCTTCAAAGCAAAGCTAATATGGAGCAGTAATGAATAACGCAACGGAAAAAGCGAGCACGGATATTGCGTATGTTCTTACTCATGCGTGTCATCATGCTCAAACCCAATCTAAGTCCGATTGCTTAAGATAGCGGAGTCGATGCAGAAGAACGTGAAGTCAACAGGAATAAACTTTTGCAATGAAATGACTAGTAGAAGTCCACATACTGTCACATTTCTCGTACATATTTTCCACAAACGATTCGCGTTTGTGATTTGCAATGTGGGCTTGTCCACACGCAATACGCTCATGTTTCGCAGCTCACCAAGTCGCTTTGCAAGGTGTGCTTTGTAAAAGCAGCCAAGTCCGAATGCTGTCAATAGCAAGCGGCAGCATAAACGGTCGTCTCAAGGCGCTGAGAATATTCTACGAAGCTAACTAAGCATAGCACTAGTGACAAGTGTAAATACTAACACAAAGCTAAGGTTCCCTCTGTCGCGCAAAAATTTGTGGTCCAAATAGTTTGAGCTGAAAAAATATGTTGCAATTGCAATGATATTCACGAAAAGCAAATGACCAAGAAAACTTACAACTCCAACTTTTCCATTCCTTTTGGCCTTCTCCCGTCTCACAGATGAAACAGACAATGCAAGCCAGAGATTGACAAACAAGCAAGAAGTTTCCCGTATTACTGCGCGAAGCAGAGGGTGAAAAATTAAGCGTGGCTGCTTGTTACCTAGGCACCCAGATGTCTACACCCCAGGCTGTTTGAATAAAATACCTAGTGCAACGCATCTAAATCCCTGCGGTGCCACGTAAGTGCGGCGGTTCAAAGAAATGATGAGAGAAAATGAAGTGACGTGCAAGGGGTATTTCATTAAATGTCTGCTAGTTGCTAGGTCGGTAGGCACGTTCATATCATGGCAGGAAATCGGACATCATTGGATCGAAAAACTAGACCACGGAAGAACTTGAACAAAAGACACACAAACTGCTTATTAAAGGGGGCACGTTCAAAGAAGTGTTCGCTAACCTATTACGGGAGCATAATCAAATTGCCGGGGTACTTTGTACTATGCAATGAGAGCGCACCGTGCATCCGCACCCCTTCCCTCCTCCTGGTCCTACCGCGTATGCCTTGAATTTCACTGGGTAACAAGGCTCTTTATCGGCTGAAAGTGTCAGTAGGCACCACATGTATGGCCTGCATGGTGCAGCCCGATTTACTGTGGGTATTATATTTTGTCCACTTCCTACAAAACGGCAGCAAGCGCCATCTCAGCCAAACGGGTAGTGTAGGCGAGCATACCGTACCTGTGGCAAATTTACGCTCCTTGGGTCGATAAGCTCCGCGCGGCATGAATTCCTGAGCAGTCGGTAACTGTGCTACAGGCAGGCTGGCGCGCACGAAAAGTGCCTGGTGTGTCGAATCGGCCCGCATCAGCAGGATGGGCAGAGGGGTGAAACTTGGGCCAAACTGCCCCTGCCTTGTCGCCCTTGCAACCGCCACCCTTCGGTGTGTGTTAACACTGTTCCGACCGCGCTCAAAACCGTGGTGATGTTCCTGTTAAAAGACGATCATGTTTCGATGGAGGCCTGAGATCAAGTTGTACAGCTCGTGTATTTTCCTCTTCGCCCCGTTGCAACACCCCCAAATACAATTTAGCTCTGCGATATGCTCGGAAAATATGAGCCAAACTGCTCTTTTTTCTGGAAGAGCAATTGGCAGCGGTGGGGAGCGGAAACCTTAGACAAATTTAAAATAAAAAGCAAATACTATTGTGAAGCGTCAAACCGCAAGCTTAGGCTAAGCTCAAGCGGTGCCCGACTTTCCCGCCAGGGCGAAAGGCTGGCGACGCCACAAAGCCTCTGCAGTTGTGGATGTCGTAAGGCCCTGTTGGCACAAGCTTAAGCTATTTTAAGTCGCGCCTGTCCAAAGCTGTATGAGGGTCACTGTACCAGTCATTTCCCTTTATAATTCAATAAAATAAAAGGAGAACGACATCATGGCACAATCACAATTTCCCGAAAAAGTAATGAATTCGATAAAAAGCACGTGTCGAAGGGCGTTAGGTAGCACACACGGGTGTTCAGATAGCGTATTGGTCAAACTGCGTGGTTTGGAAACCAGAGGCACGGGTTCAATTCCCAGCGGCTCTCGCCCTTCTTGGCAGGTTGGAAGCAGGCAACACCACATGCCTTCTGCAGCTGAGTGCGTCGTAGAGCCCCAATAAAACACAGGCTGTACACGCACTCATGCGGCACGGAAACCCACAGGAACAGACCAGTTGTCTATCACTGTAGCTTCCCATAACGACTAGCACGTGTTTGCAGGACTCGCTTGCTTCAAACTTCACCGGTTTGGGCACTGAACCACTGCTTGGTAGCAACACTATCTTTGGCCTCCCGTGCCAGCTTGCCTAACCTGTCATAGTTATCAAGCACTGCTCCCAGCGGCGATCCGATCACTACATTCCTGATGGACCATGAGACTTTCACTTGCACCATCATACGATTAGTGATACAAACCATGACATTTTTCGGAAACTCCCCAGTATACCAAAGCGAAGGACAGCTACATTTTACCCGTCTTGAAAAAAAAATGTTAAATTATCTAGTCTTCGCCGGTTTGCACAAAGGACGGTCTAAAAGCAAACCAGTTTTTATCGTCGATCACAACAACGACCCATTAACTGATGCTCCAAACTATCCAGTTCTTGGCAGCTTTGGCCTTATCTTTTTTGGCAATTTTTACACTAACATAAGCATTGCGCAAAGTCTGGCTGGAACAAACTAGGACTTAAACCGGAAAAAACAGATAGAGAACAATTATGAATGTAACACGCACTTACTTAATTGTGGTGATAGCGAGAGGCGACATTGGATCAGGCCAAAGCTCTTGAAATAGACAAACATAAGATGATAGATGCTGCCTACCAAGCGGACAAACATTTGCCTCGAGCTCATGTGGCAGACCATCATGAAACCGGCTCATTTCAGACGCTGCGACCAATAGTCAACCAACTTCCTAACATGGCTACTGTGGGTCAGACCAAAGGTCACCAAAAAGGAGTGACAAATATATGGTTCATATGCTACGGCTGTGCGCTCTTGACGTGTGCTCTGACCGATTGTCGAGACAAATGTATTATTTAAACCAAGTTCATCATGTCGATGGAGTAAATCAGGATCAGGTCCATCGCCGGGCCGTGTGACGATTGGGCATTATTTTCTTAAGCTGAAAACTTCGTTCTTCGGTCACGAAATTCACAACATTTTGCACTACCGGCGTAGCAAATCTCGCAAACCTGAACACGCCTGGTGCTGGCGTTGTTTAGGCAGATAAAAAAAACCGGTTCTCTATCACCATTCCAGTATTACGAATAAGGGTCGATCACCAATCACCACATCCAACGATTCCCACACTTAACCCCTTTTCAAGACCCGTGGCGCCGCCCCCGGTAACATAACACTCGACAGCCGTGCCTCACTTCAGGCCTCAGCGCACCCCGCCCGAGGTGTCACGTGACCGCGCCGTCGTCTCGCTCCCACAATCGACACGACATCTGAGAGGTACTCCATCACGCACATCATGAGGGCGTGCAGCCCTCAGCTGCAGAGAAGCTGGGGGCGGACCTTGGCACCCCTGACGCGTGACAATGGGTCCTGACACGTGACAATGGGCCCATGCCACTGCTGAATGGGACGTGTCGAAGGCGTGACCCGCCGAGGTCGTCCGAGGCATCTCGAGGTCACGCCAGGGCGCCGCCAGAGCGCGGTGGACTTCGCACCTGAAGACTCGAGTTCAAACCCCACACCCGGGGTAAATATTTCACCTGGCATGATGTCCGACGCGCGAGACCGCGTGATAATAACCATGCACCCGTTGACAGCTGGCGCCGCTGGTGCCACGGCAGGTGACGAGCGGCTCAGCTCCACACCAGGGTCTACGCGCCGCGGACGGGGCCGGGCCGGGGCCGCGGTCGGCACCTGTTGACAAGCGGCGGCGCCGGGCCGGGTCGCGCCCGGCGTTGCAGATAAGCGTTGACAAATTGGCCGGGGGCGGGGCGGCCCGGACGGCCGACCCCTGCCGGCTGTCGTCCGCAGCCGGTGGGACGGCGGTCCCACGCAGGCGGGGGGCAGCACAACAGCTGGCCGGGCCGGCCGGCGCTCTCTGGGCCAGGGTGGGGCGCGCCAGGGTCACCGAACCGCGACAGGGGTCAGCTCATGTTAGAGGTGGACCGGTGCTCATGGTTAATAGTGGACCGGTGCTCATGGTGCTAGTTACATTTCAGACAGATGCTGTACAAGGCGGCTAATTTAAGACAGTTACAGAGGAACATTTCGGCCTTGTAATCAACATCAACGCCTCAATCCAATCCATTTTGAAGAAATCGGCTTTAGTTGTAGTACAGCCATGGCCAATGTTTTGGGAAGCACGACCACTCAAATCCAAAGCACATATTGACTGTAATAGTAAAGATCCTTATTGGGCAGGCCAGCGACAGTTGACCACCCCGCATGGCCCCCAACTGGACATCTGCCCGGGATTGATGGTCGGCTGCACTGCTCATTCCTGCAGCCTGAGGGCCAGACCAGCGCTGGTGATTTCCGTCTCAGGGCTTCAGACCGGGAGAATCAGGTGATCTGCGACTAAGTTTGGTAGCATTAGACCCGTTCAAAACAGGACCAGAGCTAGCAAAACATCAGGCCACATCAGACAGCGTGACAGATTTTGGCCGATATGGTGGTCAGTTAGTTTTGCTGCCATTGTGTGAATGTCGTGGTCGTCTCTAGGGCTTTATGACTTATTCGAGCCAGATAAAATGAGTAACTGCCAGATTCCCACGCCTGGTAGAGTAGTGAGATATGCAGTTCGAACGCATGCGGGGTGAATGGCCTCTCACATCGCAGAAACCGTTCAAGGATGGCTCAATTTAAAGATCATTACAGATTACTTATCGATGGAAAGAGCCGGATGTTTTGATTGATGATATCAGACGATGCAATATCAGGTCCCGGCGGTCGCCGAGCGCACGCTGGGGCTGTACTCAACGAGAAAGTTTTCAGCTGGCTGCACGAAAGAGGTGGAGCTTTTTTAGCGGGACCGCATTGAAATTTCGAGCCGATTTTTCTGACTCAACGCCCGTAGGTCCACGCCTTTCTCCAGGGATAATGTGTGTGGGGGGGAGGGTCTAGTCCATTTAACTACGTCTATAACAGATTCCACCCACGCCACTTACCTCCACCAATGTTGCTTACCTCCACCCATGCTGCTTACGAGCTCTGGGCGCTACCGGGGGGGAGGGGGGGGGGGGGCAATGGAGCGGATAAGTCAAAAACAGGAAAGCATGAACGAAGATAATTGTCTTAATCCAGCATGCGCTGCATCTGGTAACAGAACTCGATTTCATGACACCACAAATCAATTTGTTCCACTTTGCCAGCTTGACACACTGTGACGCTAGCGGAATTTACTGCTATGGGCAGGATCAGATCAATTAAAACAATGAATAATGACTGAAAATGCCACTGAAAAGTGGATGATGCCAGTTATAGTACACAAGCCATAATATACAGCGCAGCCCAATGACGCTTCGGTGAAAGGCCGCGGTTACGGCTGTGCCTTGTTTGCGGGCCAAGGATCAATGCCAATGAGATGGAGGGATGGCGGGCTCGCCAGCTCACTGCACAGTGAAAAGGTAGCCCGGAGCGACCGTACAGTGCAAACAGCAGGTCAAAGTGACGCTGATTAACGGCGCGGAACCCGGGGAAAGGGGTGCAGCGTGACCCCAGTCTTGGCAAAACCTGGCATTTGCCATCCGACCCTGGACTGGAGGAGGGACTAAAGCTGTACGGCACCGCGAGGGATATATATATATATATATATATATATATATATATATATATGTATATATATATATACATATTTATATATATATATATATATATATATATATATCCCAATGTTTATCATCCTCCACCCATTTACCTTGGGCGCCCCTACCACCAACTTACCAGCGGTA
This sequence comes from Pollicipes pollicipes, assembly GCF_011947565.3. Taxonomy (NCBI): domain Eukaryota; kingdom Metazoa; phylum Arthropoda; class Thecostraca; order Pollicipedomorpha; family Pollicipedidae; genus Pollicipes; species Pollicipes pollicipes. The sequence goes on from NW_023596576.1 coordinate 49,142,810, forward strand.
TCACGCGGCGACGTCGCGAAGCGGAGCGGCTCGAGCTCGAGTCCGAGCTCTCCAGGGTGCCGAGCGGCCCGACCCCGAGTCCGAGCTCTCCGGGGTGCCGAGCGGCCCGACCCCGAGTCCGAGCTCTCCAGGATGCCGAGCGGCCCGAGCTCGAGTCCGAGCTCTCCAGGGTGCCGAGCGGCCCGAGCTCGAGTCCGAGCTCTCCAGGGTGCCGAGCGACCCGAGCTCGAGTCCGAGCTCTCCAGGGTGCCGAGCGACCCGAGCCCGAGCCGAGCTCTCCAGGGTGCCGAGCAGCCCGACCCCGAGTCCGAGCTCTCCAGGGTGCCGAGCGGCCCGAGCTCGAGTCCGAGCTCTCCAGGGTGCCGAGCGGCCCGACCCCGAGTCCGAGCTCTCCAGGGTGCCGAGCGGCCCGACCCCGAGTCCGAGCTCTCCAGGGTGCCGAGCGGCCCGAGCTCGAGTCCGAGCTCTCCAGGGTGCCGAGCGGCCCGAGCTCGAGTCCGAGCTCTCCAGGGTGCCGAGCGACCCGAGCCCGAGCCGAGCTCTCCAGGGTGCCGAGCAGCCCGACCCCGAGTCCGAGCTCTCCAGGGTGCCGAGCGGCCCGAGCTCGAGTCCGAGCTCTCCAGGGTGCCGAGCGGCCCGACCCCGAGTCCGAGCTCTCCAGGGTGCCGAGCGGCCCGACCCCGAGTCCGAGCTCTCCAGGGTGCCGAGCGGCCCGAGCTCGAGTCCGAGCTCTCCAGGGTGCCGAGCGGCCCGACCTCGAGTCCGAGCTCTCTAGGATGCCGAGCGGCCCGAGCTCGAGCCCGAGCTCTCCAGGGTGCTGAGCGGCCCGACCCCGAGTCCGAGCTCTCCAGGGTGCCGAGCGGCCCGAGCTCGAGTCCGAGCTCTCCAGGGTGCCGAGCGGCCCGAGCTCGAGTCCGAGCTCTCCAGGGTGCCGAGCGACCCGAGCCCGAGCCGAGCTCTCCAGGGTGCCGAGCAGCCCGACCCCGAGTCCGAGCTCTCCAGGGTGCCGAGCGGCCCGAGCTCGAGTCCGAGCTCTCCAGGGTGCCGAGCGGCCCGAGCTCGAGTCCGAGCTCTCCAGGGTGCCGAGCGGCCCGACCCCGAGTCCAAGCTCTCCAGGGTGCCGAGCGGCCCGACCCCGAGTCCGAGCCCTCCAGGGTGCCGAACGGCCCGACCCCGAGTCCAAGCTCTCCAGGGTGCCGAGCGGCCCGACCCCGAGTCCGAGCCCTCCAGGGTGCCGAGCGGCCCGACCCCGAGTCCAAGCTCTCCGGGGCGTCGAGTGACGTGACACCTCTGAGCCCGAATGTAGCTGCAGGGAAGTAACCAGTCTGATAGCCTGCATGGTGGTGAGGGAAGAATTGTTTCCTGATGGCAACGTCCGATCAAAATCAACATGGGAAGTGACGAATTATCTGAGAAAATCGACCTTCCCTGTGCCGGGCCGTGACCCGCACACGCATACGGTTACGACCCACGGGTGTCAATTCGTATTTCTTGTGAGGGCCCTTGGCCCTAACATGGATTGCACACACGTGTTCGATTTGGGGGCCTATATTTTGGGAACATCACATAATTAAAGGCATCAGTAATGACACGCTAGATAAAACCAAAGCCTTCTTTGGCATGATTTGATAGCCATGATCACTATACTGCTCTAATCGATAAGCTGCTTGGTTAGGCTGCGTCTGTCTGCCTGTCCTGTTTCCTGTCCGCCATGGGTCAGCGGCGGGTTGCCGAGTGATGAAACTTGGACACGCCGCGCGGGCGCACAAGGAGGTTTTCCACGGGTAGGTCACGAGCCGCTGCGGTCATCCAGGGTTCGGGCGTGGCACGTGCCGGAAGGGACGGCTGAGACACGAGGGTCGCGCAACGTTACATGTGACATCACACGATCCCAGGTCCAATTTTTCACGAAGGCGTCTCAGTTTCGTGTCGCTCCGACCCGCCGGTGCTGAGATGCGTCCACGGTTTGGAACGGCCGGTTTTCGCGGCTCGATTTTTCGGGCCGCCCATGCAACCGATGGGCTAAAAATGCAGTGCTCGACACGCACCATGCGTCACCTGCTGGCCGCACCGGTACGGGACTATCTATGACACGTCGCCTCGTGCCCACTTGCGCCGTGTCACAATTTGCCCTTCAAGCAACGCGCCGTTTAACCTGAGAATCGACGCACCATAAGCAGCTAGTATACAGGACGATACAAATCATGCGCGACACCAGCCACCAAGCTTGTAACTCAGGAATCACATATTGATCCCAGAATAACACTAGTGCATTATGATAACATAAGAATAGCACTTGCATGAACTATCCTACCCTTACTAATGCACTTACTCTAAGTCGTCTAGTGAAGCTCCGTCGCTTAGCAAAGCAAGCCCGCAAACACTTGCAAAGAGAAATAATGCAATCATATGAACTAGAAATGCTATTTCATGGACACCAAGTGCGCTAAATCCGTTAGGAAACACACATTTGAGGTGAAACTGGTCTGTCGGGTATTCGGCCCGGTCGCCCACCCCACCCAATCATGTACACAAATCTACGCCCCGTTACTTCACCTCATGGCCCCGAGCTGGGCCGTGAAGCTGGATCTCAGGGAGCGCAGTGCTCTATTCCCAGCTCCTGCCTGCCACAATCTGATCTTTTCTCTGGCCGGCGCGTGGTGCTGAGCCGGGGCGCACGCTGGAACATTGCGCAACGCGCAGCGGAGCACTGGCGTCAGCTGACTGCGACAAAGTGTGCGGGCTGGCCGTCGTGCTGTCCACCACCCTGCTGACGGACAGGGCGGCCCGGTGTGAGCAAGTGCCTCGTGACCGGCACGATCCTCAGTGTCTCGCAGACCCGGCAGTCGAAGCTATGGCCGGCGCTGTATGTTAATGCTTTGTTGGATCGTCGCGGCTCAAGCAGCACGACGTGACGGAGGCTGTTCAGGTTCCAGCGCATCGCACTGCAACGGCGACTCTGTCCAAAGCGAAAGCGGGGACACAGCCATCTGCCATAGACAGCGGCCTGGTAATCCAGCGGGGCTGTCTGGCCGTCACGCTCCGCGGGAGTCCTCACGTCCGGACAAATGTCGGTGCTTCACCGTGTCAGCGTCATGCTCGCCGGCACAGCCCCGTATGCTACCCTGGGCGGCACTCACCCCCTGGAGCAGCATCCCTCGCTCACCCCTGCATGTCGGTGCATCCCCGTGTCAGCGCTACGCCCGCCAGGACAGCACCCTTGTGGTCCCACCGGGCAGCGCCCACACCTGGAGCAGCATCCCTCGCTCACCCCTGCATGTCGGTGCATTCCCGTGTCAGCGTTACGCCCGCCAGCATAGCCCCTTGTGGTCCCACCGGGCAGCGCCCACACCTGGAGCAACACCCACCGCTCACCGCTCGATGGGCTAACCGATGACCTAACGCTGACATTTGTGACCGGACTGCCACCTTTGTGACCGGACTGCCATCTCTGGCGGTGACCGGGTCGCCACAGGTGCGCACGCGGGCCCGGCGGCTGGAGCGGGGGGGGGGGAGGCGGCGCAGGTCATCGGCTGGCAGAGGCCGACCGCTGGCGGCGCCGGCGCGGCGGCTGGCTCTGTCCGACCATCCGCCACTACGGTGTCACGGCCGTGACGTCACAAATTAACGCGCCAGGCGCAGACGCGTGAGAACGGCTGATAGTGGGCAGGGCCAAGGTTTGCTGTCAGCCAACGTGAAAGCGATCCTACGTTGTGTCCGGCAGCACACCACGTGCAGGTGGTGTGTTGCCGGACACCCAATGAACAGGGCTATATCTACCCCAGCTGGCCCGTACCGGTCTTATGCTGGTACCGTTTGACATGCTGAGATGAAAAGAGCAGCTTGTTACGACACGGTTAATGAAATGTACTCACTTCCTTGTAGTTCTATAGAAGCCTGCCTAAACTAAAGCTGTGTCAAATATACGGTCTGTCCAGTGACAAATTGACGATAGTGTATGTGAATCAAATCGACAAAGAATCGAAGCAGTCTCATGAAGATGAAACGATTAAACACGTGATAATATACAACGTGCAACAAATGTCGCCAATCAGTGGCACCTTAACTTCTCCGTGAAAAACTTGGAGCTGTTGGTTCCAGTACAAAATCTTGCACATGCCTTAACGTCTGCTGTCTTACTTAAACCAATGCACTCATCCCCCCCCCCATCCCCACCATATGTCAACACTTCCTTATTATACCTTTGCCGATATCAGACCTTCTCTGACACCGCGCATTTTTATCAATGCTTTATCACACACATGAAAAACAGCGCGTTACGAAAGTCATATTATTTCGACAAACATGGGCTGCTTAGACAAATCAGAATTTTAAGTTCATATGCTATGGACGCTTTCATGCACATGAGCAGCAGTAGCTACATCAAACATAAATTCCAACAGATAAACTTTGACTCACCTCAAGCGGGCATGCTTGCCGACGCAAGGTGATCTTCGCCACCCGGTGTACCGTTTTCGAATCTTGAGCTGAGGTCAGACATTCCCCCTTAGCTTATTTGCAATGGGCGGGGCATCCCCTTTAAGACGCTTCCACAATGCCTCTCGTGACCGCCTCAGTCCTGTCATCACCATCTGGCGAGTCCCGACCGAGCGCTCCACCCGGGATGGGACTACCAATGCCTCTCGTGACCGCCTCAGTCCTGTCATCACCATCTGGCGAGTCCCGACCGAGCGCTCCACCCGGGATGGGACTACCCATGCCTCTCGTGACCGCCTCAGTCCCGTCATCACCATCTGGCGAGTCCCGACCGAGCGCTCCACCCGGGATGGGACTACCAATGCCTCTCGTGACCGCCTCAGTCCTGTCATCACCGTCTGGCGAGTCCCGACCGAGCGCTCCACCCGGGATGGGACTACCAATGCCTCTCGTGACCGCCTTAGTCCTGTCATCACCATCTGGCGAGTCCCGACCGAGCGCTCCACCCGGGATGGGACTACCAATGCCTCTCGTGACCGCCTCAGTCCTGTCATCACCATCTGGCGAGTCCCGACCGAGCGCTCCACCCGGGATGGGACTACCAATGCCTCTCGTGACCGCCTTAGTCCTGTCATCACCATCTGGCGAGTCCCGACCGAGCGCTCCACCCGGGATGGGACTACCAATGCCTCTCGTGACCGCCTCAGTCCCGTCATCACCATCTGGCGAGTCCCGACCGAGCGCTCCACCCGGGATGGGACTACCAATGCCTCTCGTGACCGCCTCAGTCCCGTCATCACCATCTGGCGAGTCCCCGACCGAGCGCTCCACCCGGGATGGGACTACCAATGCGGATGTTTTGTTTTGGGTGTTGTTAGAATCGGACAAAGCTGCTACCTTAAACGAAGCAGCACCTGACCAAGGGATTGTCGCCAATAAAACCCGTAGCCATTAGCTGTTTGCAGTGGCGTAGCCAGGATTTCTCCCAGGAGGGGGGAGGGGGAGGGGAGGGAAAGGGAAATCAGGACATAGCAGGCCATATCAAGCCAAGAGGCGCCATTCTTTGTCGCAGCAGGAGCCCTGTTTTGGAATTTGGACAACTCTTATAGACTCGAGATTATATTCCCAACGGCGTCTTTAACTGCAAAAACTACTAACCCTTCGGCTCCGGGAGGCCCTGGCACCACCGGGAGGAGGGGGAGGGAGGTCCCAAAGCTTCCATTAGCCACGCGCTGACTTCCTGAGCACTTGGTCATTTTGTTTTTGTTGTATTTCGGCTAGCAACAGGTAAATAAGGTGAGATTTATAAACAAAACAGCTATCTTTCACACATGACCATATGAGATCGGGTTTTAAAAAAGTTGCTTATGTCCCCATTCCACATTAGGCGCATGGGGCCATGGCGCACTCTGGGTGACAACGCTAGCTGAAACCTGAAACGACCTTGAACTGGGATAGTCAGTCAGTCAGCCAGTCTCTCTCTCTCTCTCTCTCTCTCTCTCTCTCTCTCTCTCTCTCTCTCTCTCTCTCTCTCTCTCTCTCTCTCTCTCTCTCTCTCTCTCTCTCTCTCTCTCCCTCTCTCTCTCTCTCTCTCTCTCTCTCTCTTCTCTCTCCTCTCTCTCTCTCTCCTCTCTACTCTCTCTTCTCTCTCTCTCTCTCTCTCTCTCTTCTCTCTCTCTCTCTCTCTCTCTCTCTCTTCTCTCTCTCTCTCTCTCTCTCTCTCTCTCTCTCTCTCTCTCTCTCCTCTCTCTCTCTCTCTCTCCTCTCTTCTCTCTTCTCTCTCTCTCTCATCTCTCTCTCTCCTCTCTCTCTCTCTCTCTCTCTCTCTCTCTCTCTCTCTCCTCTCTCTCTCGCTCTCTCTCTCTCTCTCTCTCTCTCTCTCTCTCTCTCTCTCTCTTCTCCTCTCTCTCTCTCTCTCTCTCTCTCTCTCTCTCTCTCTCTCTCTCTCTCTCTCTCTCTTCTCTCTCTCTCTCTCTCTCTCTCTCTCTCTCTCTCTCTCTCTCTCTCTCTCTCTCTCTCTCTCTCTCTCTCTCTCTCTCTCTCTCTCTCTCTCTCTCTCTCTCTCTCTCGTCTCTCTCTCTCTCTCTCTCTCTCTCTCTCTCTCTCTCTCTCTCTCTCTCTCTCTCTCTCTCTCTCTCTCTCTCCTCTCTCTCTCTCTCTCTCTCTCTCTCTCTCTCTCTCTCTCTCTCTCTCACACTCTATCCACCCTTTGCGCCCCTCTTCTTTCTTTCTCTCACTCACTTGCATCAGCATAAAATTCCTGTCCTTTGCAGATGTAAGGAACATTATCATTATGCGTGGGCGTTTGAGCACGAATTTTAGCGAAAGAAACGTGACACCGGAGCTGGGCAATTGGACGCCCGATTCAGGAATTAGGTGTCAGATGACACATTTATGCTGATCGCACATGAGTGTAATGAAATTGAACTGTATGTGATAAAAACCGCATATGGTTTTAGAGCCACAAGAGCTCGACATTTGATTTTAGGATAGCTACACCGAACAAAAGCTAACCATTCCACGTGAACAAGTCAGAATTACCCAACATCTGTAGCGTATGTCATGCTTGTTTTGTCCGGTGCACTCGATTCTCCTCAGTAATTCATTATTACACGCGGATTCTCGGGATGTCTGGGTAATGCTTCTAATCAAAGGAACGGCAGCGACAGCGCCAACAGACAGCAACCGCCCTCTAATTCGCGACCCGCATCAACCCTTCACAGGATCCCGGAACGGAAAATGTGCGGCAGGTTTCTTGGTGATCGTGACGGAGCCCGGATCCGAGCTCGCCGGACGTGACGGGTGTGGCCCGGCCGCCACGGACAGCCTGGCCCACGGCAGCGTCCCAGAGTGCCGTGCTTGTGTCATGGGAACCAGCGGCACCGACAAAACTTGCCCGTGCGAACGCACGATCTAGCTCCTGAGATCACGTGCACAGAAGCTCGACGCCGGGCCGAAGGTGAAGGTGTGGCGGTGTATCGACATCCTGCAGTCAATGACAGAAGGCTTCTATCACGAGGTGTTCGCTGGGACGTTATTCTCCCGTGAGGATCGTGCCTCACGGTCGAAACAAAGATCACACGATCAGGACTCATGCCATGAACAGGTGAAGCGGTGTTATTTTGAGCAGAATGTTACTTGTAAGCGATCTGAACAGCATGCATTTGCTAGATTTCCCAAAAGGGCACAATTTGTATTATGTTTCAAAATTTGTATTCCAAAATTCTCGAAAAACTTATGTATAATAGACCCGTCCTTCATCTAAACCATAACCACCAAATTCACCAAAATCAGTTCGGATTTCAGAAGAACAAAAATACTTACATGCCAATTCTTCTTCTGCAGGAAACTATCACTAAGGCTTTTGAAAACGGGGAATATGTGTTAGGTTTGTATTTAGATTTGAAAAAGCCTTTGACACTGTAAACATAAACTTTCTTCTACGTAAACTTACTAAATATGGTATTCGACGAAAATCTCATGAAATCATATCTTCATATTTGTCTGGCAGAACTCAATGTGTAACAATCAGGAGTTGCCTATCAACAATGAAAAACGTAACAATGGGGGTACCCCAAGGATCCATTCTCGGCCCAATTCTCTTTTAACGTACATAAATGACTTACCTAAATTAAGCAGTAACATGATTTGTCTGTCTTACGCTGATGATACTGCGATTGTTTTCAAAAATAAAAGTATTGTTGAACTTCAAAACAATGTCAATACGCTTTTGCTTCTAATGACTTCCTGGTTTGCTGCTAATTTTCTTTCCCTGAACGTATCAAAAACATTCACACAGCATTACACTACTCTTTCTTCGCATTTCCGATTTAATGGGCAAATTAATAATTCACCTATTGAAGAGAAAAAAGAAATTAATTACCTTGGTGTAATCATTGACAAATCTCTTAAATTTACAAGCCACACTAATTTTGTTGCAAGCATAATAAGTAGAAATATTGGAATAATAAGTAGGGTTAGGTACTTTATTGATAAAACAACGTCACATCTACTGAATAACACTTTGATTCTTCCTTATTTAAATTACTGCTGCTTGAGTTGGGGAATAAATTATGCTTCCCAACTAGATCGGTTAGTAATTTTGCAAAAAAGGGCTGTGCGTCTTATAGAAAATGTGTATCCTCAACAAAGCTTAGAGCCAATCTTTAAAAGACACAAAATTTTGAAACTATCGGATATTGCTAAATCCCAAATGTTTATTGTGATGCACAGATTTTCAACTTCGCAACTCCCTGCATCATTTGATTTAATTTACAAGCTCTACGAATTCAATGACATGGATACGAGGCGAGCAAAACACTTAGACCAAACTTTCTCTATTCGTAATTATAGACTACTTACAGCATCTTGCCTTGGCCATAAGCTGTGGAACGACGTTATGGTTTCATATTTTCCAAGAATAACTGATATCCCTGTGTCAAAAACCACCGTTAAGAACATCATCCGCAAAAATTTCGTGAGTACATATTAGCATAACCAACATATTTGAAGACATCGCAATCCTTTGTGCTGTTCATATCCAACGCACGTCATATTTATTCATATTTGACCTTCATGTTTCATAATTGATTTCTGATATAAAGTCATACACATATACCCAAGTTCACGGCGCTGGCTCCGGGAGTTCTCCCAGCAACAAGCTCTGCTTAGCTGGGTGGACTCCCTGGACATCCAGCTCAAAACCCGGCACAAAAATGACCAGGTAATTGCCCCCTCCGACTAGTGTGACTGTATAGCCCTTACTAACACGGTGATTTGAGTGGTTGTAGCGTACTGGGCGGTTATGGCGAGCTGTCATTAGCTGACTTTGGCTAATGACTACTTTAAGCCTTCTATTCTATGATTTTTCCCTACCTATCACATAACACAATTCATTCGTGTCTGCACCACCTCTTCGCCTGCTTTTTTACGTTTGTTTCATCTTCGTAGCTGGGAGTGCTGCGACTTGGTTTTATGTTCTCTGGTGTTAACGTACGGTTTACTGCGTCGCTGGGATTGAGGGAGTGGCACTCCTGGTTACCTGTTCTTGGGTAACGGCTTAGAAAAAAAAATGTTGCAGCCAAATCTCAGAGGAACAATGGTACTCTCGTCCCTTGGATTCGAAGCCTCCAGGAAGTTGATTTTGCTGTTCTGAATGGGATGTCACACCACCCAAGATTTTGCAACTGAACTGTTGCGCAGAGTTAATTCATAAAACCCAGATTTAAGCCAATCAAGCAGGCCACTTTTGATAGAGAATGCAATGTGGTAGTGTGGTCCGTTACACCTGCCGTCGATCAAGGGCACTGATGAGACATGTGTGCGCACACATTTTCTGCATGGTGACATTTTCCGCCTGCAAAGATAAACCCACACACAGCGAGGCCACGTGACTATTATGCGTCACGTCACGCACCTGCAGCCACAGGATCCGGGTGGCTCGAAAGGAGGTCAATTAATATCACCCAACATTGATCGTTTTCCAGCGTTCTGTGCTCGTGAATCGACAACACATCAGAAAAAATATGTGGAACTTGGGCAGCGGTGCCTGTTGATGGTCTTTCCAGGAACACACGACAGACCTCGAACAGTTGGACGAAGCCCAGGCCTTGACATGCAATCACAGCCTTCACGGCCAGTTACGGGCGGCATTTTAAAGCCATAAATTACGACTGTGCCCGCGCTGACTTGAGCACCAATCACTTCCCGCAGCACGAGTTGCAGGGCGTGCCACTTTCGGGTGCCCCGCTGCCTCTGCATATGGGGGTGCCCAAGCGCCCCTGTCGTTAAAAAGCTCTTAGATTGTTTAGTGGTGCTGCGCAGCTGGCGGTAATTACGGATTTTCTTCACAGAATGAGTCTCACCCGACGTGTCTGAAATAAACACTGGATTGGTTTCCTACCTAGTCGGGGCACTAGTATCAACTCATTCTTTCTCGCAGAGCATCGCTTGAGCATGTCAGATACCCCGTACGAGGCGCAACAAAAATCTCGTACAGCAGTCGGTTGCAAGCATTTAGGTAATACAAATATTTAGGTGTGTTTGAAGCAGAAACCTAGTCAAAAGGAATTCACTTCAATAATCATAGGACCTGGAATTAATAGAGCTCCGATAGAACGCTAATTTAAGCCTCTGGGTCTGAACACGGTACAATAAAACACTTTTATAGCTTCAGGACGCCAAATGGCCTAAACGAGGAACAAAGATTCAAACTCGAAGACCCTCGGGATGTCCGTAAGTGTTAGCGAGCGTATCGTGACACGAAAGCGAGGTTGGTACAGCCCTGCCAGTTTGTTTATAAGCAATTAAGCTCCCTCGAGGATAGCGAAATGGTTTATCGGTCCCTTACGCACATATGACACGGATGCATAGAGGATCTTCCATCAAAAATTCCGGGAACTATTATTGGCATTTGATATGCTAGCAGTAGCCCCCAATTTCACACATGACGCCTTCGTTAACTGTCCATA
>NW_023596576.1:49154635-49174606 GCF_011947565.3 Pollicipes pollicipes
TCTTCTCTCTTCTCGCTCGCTCTCTCTCTCTCTCCTCTCTCTCTTCTCTCCTTCTCTCTCTCTCTCTCTTCTCTCTCCTATCTTTCTGCCTCTCATCTCTCTCTCTATCTCTCTCTCTCTCTCTATCTCTTCTCTCTCTACGCTCTCTCTCTTCTCTCGTGCTTTTGCGTGCGTGCGTTGCGTCTATGCGGTGGTGTGTCTGTTGTATATACCAAATTGCCCTAAGCGAGCAGAATGCCCATTACCCCGCATGGTCAAAAAGTCGCTTCGCAGTAGGCATTAACTCCCCGACGTTCAGATTGACGTAATTCCCACCCACGTCTGTTTTGGCGACTATTAATTCATAACTGCATCTAATACTGTAACTACACAATTTGTCTGCCCCGTTTATTAATCGGTTAGAGTGTCTATCTCTCAACCTATCCTTGGCGCTGTGGGTGGGTTCGATTCGCTTCGGCGCTCGCTATTTGCCCCTGGCTGTGATGGCCTGCAGCGTAGAGCGGCCGTTCAAGGGCAAATGAGGTTGGAGGGCGTAGCACACCGCACATTGCAGCACTTACAGATTTCGTCCCCAAAGTTCTGCTATTGAACCGGAATTTTACGATCGGGTGGTGGAGCCAGGGCTCACTCAAGAAGCACCGCGTAACGTGAGCTTTTCTCACAGAAATCCATCGAAGCAAGATGTTCTGACCAAATTTATATGAAGAGAATAAGATATGGGATATGGGCTCAGAGTCCTAATGATAACTGGTAATTAATACATGAGGAACTGCAGGTTAAGGGACGTTAGCGTCGAGATCGTCAAAGGAACATTTGGTTAAATTGTCAATGTCAAATCGTTTCGAGCTGTGCTAATGATTTCTCACAGCCATGAGCGTTGAACCCAGAAAGATGAACCTTGAAAAAATCGATTTTATTTTCATCGAGACCCTGTCAAACAGTGAACAGGGGTAAGGACTCCCACCCAAGTATAGCTTGGCCGGTGACCAAAGCCTAGTCGCCAATGTGACTGCTGGGTGCAATCATCGACTCACGCATGTCCTGGAGCATTCTACCAGCCGCATTGTCAGAGAGTGCAGCGCCTTCTGATATCACTGCATCGGTTCCACCACACCTTAACCAGGAAATGTCTAGCTTCGCTGACCAAACCGCGCGTATTTCCTCACATTTCAGATAACATTTCCTGTGTGTGGTGGAAAAACCAAAATCCAGCCAGCCCGGATCAAAAAGATTATATAGTTCAGTGCTCAGATCGTGACTGGCGTGCGGCGTGGGGAGAGGGCCGGTCCGGCGTTGAGGTCCCCTGTGCTGGGCCCAGGCGCAGCAGCTGGTGCGAGAGAGGGACCTCCCTAAAGTCTATAAGCCCATCACAACCAGCTCAGCCCGCTGACTATTAGCCGCGTGTTTGTCCCTCGGTCCGCGGTGTCTCGCCGAGCCCCCCGGTCATCTGAGGCCGCAGCTCTGGGGCTGCCGAGGTGCCAACTCTCGGCCACATAGAGGGGTTTCGCTACCGTGCTGCCGCCTCGTGGGGTCAGGTGCCTCCGGCCGTCACTATGCGTCCGACACTGCCCACGTTTCGTGCGTCGCTGACTGCACAGAAAGCCTGAGAGTCGCTCGCTCTGGGCTTGTTTGCACTGACTTTTCGGAAAGCCTCCACCGACCACCGACTTTTTCTTATTGTGTGTTCTCCTGTGCATTGTTACGATTACTACTGTCACCATTTTATCCTGCAGCATGTCTACCTTTGCAACCTGTTGTTTTACACCTTGTGCATGATGACACTAATCCTGCAAAGTCATACCTTCTACATAGATGGGTTAAAGATCCAATCCAATCCAATACGATACAATACATTGAGCGTAGCTTGAAACGTCCAGTATTGACAAACATCCAGTGATGTGCAGTCGATAACGCCATTTAATCGGTACTTCCTGGTACACGAGTATTGAAGATCAGCAACCGTTAGCATAAGAACTCTGAATTCATGCTGCAAAAAATACACAAGTACTAAATAATTTTCTTGCTTTTTACCAATCATGCAGGATATCCGTCACATGCATTTGTGGTGCACATAATTTGTGTACGTTTGTAGGGTACAGCGTTCCTTGAATCTAGCTGAATACCTGTAGACCAGGCTCATGGCGTCGCTGCGTGTTTCCACGAAGGGTCGAGCTCAGCTGGTGGAGGGATGCCTGATGCAGCAGGGCAGCGAGCGATGGATCAAGGGACGGATTCATGTTGATGGTGGTGGGAGGGCGCCTGGTGGGCGCTGAGATCGACCGAGACGCCCACAGGGGTCACGTGACCGACGCATCGCACAGCGGGCCCGGCCGGCGGGACGAGGCCCATACAACCGTATGGTGTTCCCTCACCTTCATCTTCAAGGGCGGCACTGCATCACATTACATCACTTTCCGTCTGTCTGACAAGCACGGAGTGTTTTTTTTCTTAGATCGAGGTAGCTGATATCCCTGAGCCCTCATTTTAAAACATGGTTGTCTTTGTCGCAGCATATCACTTTTTTATCACATCTCACGGTGGATAAAACCTATCCCACCGTGAAATATGCAAGTTGATTTGCGTTTGCAACTAAAAATATCAAGTTCTGACCAGTCCTTAAATTTTCAACTGCCATTATAGCCTGGTTTATTTTGTACATAAAGGATGATATCCCATCACCTGTTACCCTCACTGATAGCACTTTCATGCAACTATAGAGGGTGCAAAGGCGAAATCTCTGATACAAATTTCGTCCTGCCTATGCCACCTTTCAGAAAGCAAGTGCAGGTCGACCAATTCAGCCCAGTCTACCCGAGTGTGGTTAAAGATGGCCGAAAGCGTATTCCCACGTTTCACCAGGACGCCTAGGTTTAAATTTGTACCCGTTTGGTTCAATGCAATGCTGTGCCCTGATCTTAAAGCTTGATGCCTAAAGTGCAGCCGCATCAGAGCTCAGATTTGTGATCAACCACGGCACGCATCGCTCTCCGATAAGCATCATCTGCTGCGGTTTCAATTAAGACCAAACTGATGGACATGGACGCATGCCCCTGCTGGCTATGCTAATGGGCATGGACTACAGCGCGGCGTGTCTGTGTGGTGAAGCGTGGGCGAAGGGACGATCTAAAGAAACACCGGCTTTTTTGCACCCGCCCGTGCTGGCTAGCTACCCAGACCTTGAATCCGTCAATGTCGTCCAGTGCGGAAGGCTTACGCTCACCCGCTTGGCCCTACAGGCCCGCCAGACCCGGCGATAACTTACGAGAGGTGCAGCGGGACAAGGCGCTCATCAGCCCACACCTTCAGTTAGGCGACAAAGAAACCACACATTAGTGCACTCTTAATGCCATGCCTCGCAACCTCCTACGCGCGCTATAACCCGGAAGCGCGTAATTTAGGTGTACGTGTTCGAGGAGAGGGGGGGGGGGGGTGGACGGCGTGACTAAAGTTTGATCATGGGATTGATGATGGATGGGAATTAGGTCGATACATTTAAAAGGACAGACACTCGTTTTATCGAGCAGGTGGGTTGGATGCGATACGGGACACATCATCACTCTCCACGATAGGTGCCTCACCAGTCTCGTGTTTATTGGCAATCATTTGCCATTTGAATGACGTCCCTTCATCTTTATTTTAAGTGGCACTTTTAAAAAGTTAGCCCAGATAGCAGCGTTGTATCATTTTTCGTCATTTGAAGGAGCCGTGACGCATTGGCCGATGTTCTTGAGACATGCAGTTGCATGTTTCATTTGTTGATTACGATGCAAATATTTGCCAAGTGCTGGTGTTTTCCAGTATATAGGTTTCTCCATATCTCTTCCCATCGTGCATGATTATGCATGCTGACATCATCCAACATTTTGATGTAACTCAGCCATCAGCTTACATAAACACAATATTTCTGACCAAGATCTGATTGATTGAAACCAACGTAAGCGACAGGAATGACCTGGGTTTTGTGTAAAAAAGCACACGATTGGGTTCAGAAGTGGGTCAGTCGTCCGCGGGAGATACAAAAAGAGAAAAAAAAAGATCTATCAAGCCGGGTCACAGACCGACTCCAGAGACGGCTGTCAGAAGCGACATGACAGTAATCTTTATGGTGTAAACGGTCGCAACGGGCACATCGCCGCGCAACCCTCCATGTAGCGCTAGCGGCTGCAGTGACGTGTCAGCGCTCAGACGTCATGTATCATCCCAGAATCGAACCCGAGCCTTTTATTTGGAAGTCGAGCCTGTTTCCAACTGATTTATGTCGTCGACTACGCTAGGAAATAGATGGACAGCTGGAGAAGAAGGCACAGTTGGAGGTGTTATAGAAACCTCGAGACAAACATAATTATCGTCCTTGCAGTGAGCGCTTTGGCTGTATGGAAATTTCGCACAATATGAGAGAGCCTGAGTCGTTGACATAAGTAACCAAGACCTTCAGATTTCAGGTATGGGTTTCGGTATGGTACAGGTCTCGGTATGAGTACGGGGTTCTTATGCCGAGATATCGATCTTCAGTATACCAGGAGGCACTGTTTAAACGACGTTTTACAGCAAACATCGGCTGTGTTGACAGTACTCGACGTATGTACACACACACACACACACACACACACACACACACACACACACACACACACACACATATATATATATATATATATATATATATATATATATATATATATATATATATGTATGTATGTATATATATATATATATATATATATGTATATATATATATATATATATATATATATATATATAGTTATGATGAGTGGGAGGGCAGCAGCAATAGCGAACGTGAAAGCAGAACCAGGAACAGGAGCAGGGGCTGTGAGCAGCAGAAGTACCAGCAACAACGGCCGCACTAGGGGCGCAAACAGCGGCGGCAGCAACAGGAGCACCAGCATCAATAGCAGCAAGAGTTGGTGGAGGCACTTGTCTATCGAGAAGGAGAATAACACCACTTTTCAGCCAAAGGTTTGGGCTTCGTCCCGACGAAGAAGTTATCAACTACTCAAAGGCTCACCGAGCTTAAAGAGTGAGAACATGTCATGCAGCTCCGGGAGTACTGGCACGGAACACAGGCTCACTGATGCTGCAGGCCAAGGCGTCAAGAACAAAAAGTCCAGCTGGACGCCTCCGAAGGCGAGAGATCCCTGGCTAAATCTTTATCTGGAGGGGGTTATAAAGGAAGTCATCACAAGAACATATGAGAGTGTCAGCGGTAACCTAACTGGAAAAGAAGAATAAACGCTCCGTGGTTTGATCGAAGATCAGCCAATAGTTATACGGCCGGCGGAGAATGGTTCCGCAATAGTTATCTTTGACAAAAAACAGTATAATGAACAGCTCTACGTTCAGATAAGTGAACAGCTTTTCACTCATCTTAGTGAATAGCTTTACGCAGAAAAGAAACAACTCAAGGCATCAGAGCACGGACACCAATCAAACTCCTCACGTGCAGGCAAAGGTAAAAACTCGTCCGCATTTGCTCAGGGAAGGTTGCATGGGAAGTCACCAGGTGCGCCTACATGATGGCAACCAATCCCCGGGCGGGCAACCTCCAGGGCAACCTACAACTTCCCAAGACCTCCAGGGCAACCCTACAACTTCCCAAGAAGGGGATGCCACTTACAGCCACTGTCAGTTGCAGAAACCATGAGACGACGCCCCCAATTGAACGTACAGAGGAGGAACTGCAAAGTCAGGAGGCAAAACCAAAAATCCTTCACCCGTGATGCACCACACGTTCTCAAAAAACTTGACAGACTGCCGCAAGCAATCAGGTCTCATAACGATTGCATCCTGATCCTATTTTGCATGGATGTGAGCAGACTTTACCCCGGCGTACCATTGCGGAAGGGGATTGCGGCGGGGCAATCGGCTCTAGACCAAAGTGCATCGCCAAAAATTTCGGCGGAAGCGTGCCAAAATTATTGAGCTAAGTTTTAGGGGCCAACAACATTAACCTGGGGCCAGAAGCATACTTTCTGCGGGCTGAAGGCACATCACTAGGCTCAAAATTAGGGAGAAATTTTGCGTCTACGCATTTGGAGGCGTGGAAATGAGAGCTTGATTCGAAATCCGACCTCAAGCCGTTAGTTTATTATATATATATATATATATATATATATATATATATATATATATATCGATGAGATTTTTGGATTATGGCCGTGTGGTCAGGAGTCATTGAAACACTATCATAAAGTTGGAAACAGCAAACAACCAAAAACTAATCTGACGCTCATTTCGAAACTGACATAGAATTCTCAGGTGTAATTGTAAGACGGTAATATCCAAACCGATGTGCTCTCAAGACCATCGGAAAACAACCTCCATTTTTCGTCAGAATATCCTTACCACACTAAAACAGCCATGCCTTCAGGATTAGCTATGCGGATGAAGAGAATCTGCAGTGGCCGAAATGATTGTATCCGGCGTAGACGACACCTTAAAGCCAGGCTTCAAAAACGGCGGTATCTCGACAGTGCAATTAACAATAGCCTTAGTACCGTCGACAAAATTAAGCGTAAGCAAATTTTTGACAGTATCAAATGGAGCAAGAATGCAAAAATGTTGGCCGGGGTCCCACTCGTTTTGACATGCTCCGGCCATTTGCCTAATATTATGTAATGTGTGTGAATGTATATGTTACATCGGGGAGACAGGGGGCTTTATGGACCCGTTCAACAAACTATTCATCAACTATCAGCGCAGAGAGAGCATCAGTGGACTACCCCATATCTATCCATTGTGACTCACTGGGCCACTCGATTAATGGCGCAAAAGTTGTTGGCCTAGAAAGGGTGTGGAGCAAAAATGTGATGTATGGGAGGCTCAGAGATCAAAAATGGATTGATGTACCGGGAACATCGCATCTTCAAGGGGTGTTGAATCGAAAAGCCTGAATTCAAGGTGCCAAATGTTTTAAAGAGGTACTCCAGGAGGGGCTGTCCCACAACCAATGTGCTGCGCCGATTATTAGTTTACGACAGGACGTGGAAAAAAGGTTATCCAGACAGAAGCAGGTTCGAACAGAACTGAGACGTCTCATGACAGAATGTTGGTGTTCTGCTGCAACTGCACAGAGCAGAATATATATGTGTATTCTACGGACGGGATTCATTATAAACATACACAAATACGGCCGGCGTCGGCCTTGTCAAGCGGTGTCAGGAGGCGCCGTCCGCCGGGTACCGCTTGCCGCGGCGTCGGCCGTTGTCAGGCGGTGTCAGGAGGCGCCGTCCGCCGGGGACCGCTTACCCCGGCGTCGGCCGTTGTCAGGCGGTGTCAGGAGGCGCCGTCCGCCGGGGACCGCTTGCCGCGGCGTCGGCCGTTGTCAGGCGGTGTCAGGAGGCGCCGGCCGCCGGGGACCGCTTGCCGCGGCGGCGGACGCCAGCGGGCGGCGCGATCGTCGGCACCGATAACGCCCAGTGTCGCGCGCCTGGGGCTGCGCAGTCGGAAGCGCGAAATGTGATCGATTCGGCCCCATCAAGTAGGTCATCAGCGGGTGGCCCACCGGACGGCGTCCTTCCGACGGTGTGATTCAGCCGCCGTCGGAAGCGTGACCTTATCACGCGAAGAGGAGGCGACGTTTATCGATGGCTTTCGGCTGTTTGCAGCACTCAGATAATTTACGGAGCCGTAGATTGACCGCGATTCTACCTACAGTACATAATTTGATCTGATAGATGCCCCCACGGCTTCATGTCAGGTCTCTGTCGTCTTTCGGTTTCCGTGCTTCGTGGCTGTTCGAACCACATTAAGATGTTATGCTTTGTGATCTGACATCACGTTGGAAGTATGCCTGACAGATCTGCTGCTCGATCGGCACCGGCTACTCAGGCAGTACGTACGCCACTCCTTCAGACAACATTGAATGGGCATATCTCAATCGATCGCTCTGGCTGCAGCTGCAGCTACGCCGACCCTGGCAGACGGGCACGTATGGACTTGTTGGTCACGTTCGCTGTGGACTGCAGCCAATGATCAACATGGCGTCGGACTGAATGACCGAAGGACAACCAGATCACGATCTGCTGTAGCAAAACCATTGTGTTCATGCTGGCGAGCTGGCGCAGCGAAATTCTCTGCCGACTGTCCGCCGTCAATTCGAAAGTGAACAGCAACTCATAATGTCCGCATGCCACAACGCAAGGCCACGGAGAAGTTCGCAAAATGGAATGCGGGGGCAATGGTTTAAGAGATGCGATGTGCGTGACCAATTTATGACTGTCGGCGCAGTGTTGTTATTGTTTACTCATAGCGATTGGCCGATAACAGCATGAACATGGGCTTCGTGTGTGCTTCGTAAACAATGTAAACTAGATATAGTAAAAAAAACCTTACAGATGTTATCCGCTTACCGTAAAAGGTAATGCTTGCATGTTGTAGACAATGGACACTGCGGCGGATCCCCGGAAACATAACGGGAACAAAAACAAAATGACTCGGAAACAAACATACAGACGGCTATTTTCGCGATGAATTCGAATTTCTGGCATCATGATCTTGCGGTACGGATAGCAGAAACCACTTGTTAGCATCCTGCCATTGGATGCTTTCCAGGTATTTGACCACGCTTAAACACGATAAGGCCGGCTGTTCCAATTTTCGTGCATGCAAGATGATAGCATGAGAACATGTGTTTGATAAGAATTTGGGCTGTTCTAGCGAACATTCTCTTAGCTGCTATGCGTCGCGGCATTTACCGAATCGACTACAGTCCCGCTCAGAATCGTACCAACTCCCATAAGACCAGCGCCGTGCAGTGTCGTAGTAAGATTTCGCCATGAAGGGGACCAAATGTGCTCACAGGGCCCTCCTTGTTGCTACTGGGGGTCCTGTCTTTGGATTCTGGAGACCTTTTTAAGTTTGGATCATACATCTATACATTCCCTGCGGTGCCCGCCCTTCCTGCCAGGGCGAGAGGCAGGCGACGCCGCATAGCCTCATCACCCAAGTGCGTCGTAAAGCCCTATGGCAAGCCGTAAAGCCCTATATATATATATATATATATATATATATATATATATATATAATATATAACTGTCATGCCTAGGGCACAATTTTAGGTTTTAGAAACCTTACTGGAGTCCCAAACAGCCAACAAAATGCCGGGGAGTCCAGAGAGCCCAGCGTGCCCCGTCACCTTCAGGGCGGGCAGAGGGCCCCTAAAAGCCCTTGACTAAGCCACTGGTGCCGCCGGTCCCGGAGGCGGCGCCGCCCTGCCGGCGCAGGCGGCGCCGGGCGTGGTCCGCGCCGTCGGCGGAGGACGCTACCACATCCGGGTGTTCCTCACGAGCAGTGGGCGGACCCCCGCCGGCACGGCCCTCGACTGCTCGGGCGCCGCCGGCCCGCACCGCCCCCCGCCAGACGCGGCCATGACGGAGGCGGCGCGCAAGAGACGGACGCGGCGCAGCAGTGCCGCGGCCGCGGAATGGGAGCCGTGGGACGCGATTCCACTCGTGCGGTGCTGCACAGACCTTTGAGAACTAGGCCACTGGTCCGTCAGTTGGCGTGGCATTCATGTAAACTCGCAAACAAGGTTAAAAAGGCTTCAAACTCGCTATTTTTCCTTTCACAAAATTGTGCATTCCTGGAGAAAGCACACGAGATGTTTTAGGGTGTTTGCTAACCGCTGTGTTTGCCTGGGTTAAACATTTTTCTGAAGGTATAAACGTCGTTTTTGTACCGCCATGAGTTTATACAAATGCTTGCATAATTATTAAAGTGCAGCAAGCGAATGTTGTATTGCCTGCTCTTAATCACGCAGCTTTGTGTGCGACAAGGAAACCGTAGCTTGCCTTCACAGACGAATACAATGACACATAAATATTATCTAAATGTCTTCTGATAAGATCTCACGACGGAGTCAGATAGCAGTTTAAATATTTTAATGAGAGGTATGTCCCTTAGACGTTAGTCCAGTCGCCGGTGCCGAGGCCGGTGCAGGGCATAGGTTATAATATGAAATAATAGTAAAAGCGGATCGCGTTTAGTAAAGATCAACACTTCGAACAGTGTTTCCCCGGAGGCATTCTCCGCTCATTTGGCTGACTGAGTCTTGAAGCAGACATTGAAATTGGCAGCTCAAGCACAGGACCATTCGCTGAAATGAAAACAGTCGCCGGATCAAGACGGGTTTAAAATGTCACCCAACTCGGTTTTCAAATTATATTAGAAATACATCCACATCTGTTAGCCTCATTGTTTGCGTTTGCCTTTGGGAGTTTCATTTTCCGTGCCGCTCTCTAGGCCGCAGGCTTATTTTGGGTAAACGTTGGAATGGTGAAGTACAATGCTCTCCAGTGGGTTATTCGCTCCTATGCATGGTTTAATGCGATGTGAACCTTAGATTTATGTCATCAATCAAACGTTTAACTATCGCCAGGATTACCTGAAAGGCTCTTCTTCGACGAAGTTAACAGGGGCTACGAACACGTCCGTTTTTTAGGCTTCTACCGAGAGACAAAATATCTGACAAGACAGGAGACATCGTTCCCAAAGGTCTGTTTGGGCAGCACTGCATCTATAATGCACGATTTACACTATCGTGGGGAAAATGCTTCTTTTTGGAAAATGTAAATGCAACACTTAAAAATGTTATCCAACACCTTCAAATATAGGTATGCAAGTGGAGGCACGCGTGACGGGCGTAGCCACGGACGCCTCGACGCTGGCCGTCAGGTGGCGCTGTCTGCTGCGACGTCCCGCCGCCGCGGTCGGTACCCCACACCGCCAGTTAAACCCGGCGGCGCGAGAGGGGTCGGTGGTAACAGCCCGGTAGGCAATTAGGGGTCCAGGAAGTCGTGAAAGTGGGCTCGTCTAATGACATGTGAACCTGACCCGGTAAAGGGTCATTTTTGGGCCGCCGGGTCACGCTTTAACCTTACTGCAAAATAAAAACTCAGATGGCGATTTTGGCCACTTTCTTTTTAGACAGCCCCTCGTTCCAAAATTATCCGAAAATAACGGCTTTCTGAATGTAGGATATGCCCTTCCAAACAGGGAAGCCATGACCACGCCAGCGTCCACTAGATCTGTCATTGGCTGTCGCAAGCAAGCAATAAATACACTTTGGTGTACTGAATCAGCATCAGAAGCGCACTCGTTGTCGTGTGGATATTCTACAAAACATCGCTCGCCTAGAGTGCACCATGGTATTCATTCGTAGGATAAAGGCTATATTGAGTTTATATATATAGCCTCAGTATATAAAGACTATATATATATATGCATATATATATATATATATATATATATATATTGAGGCTATATTTTCGCGGCCTGCATGACATTTTGTTCGACGATTAGCATCAAAGACGAGTTACAACGGCTAGCAGCAACTGACAGCACTCAGCTTAAACAGTCATAATTTCAAGTTCATGTTACATTTGAAGGTAGATTCGAAAGGCGGTCGAAGCTTTCAGTACTGATTTATTCGCCAATCAGTCTTAAACCTGCGGAACGACATCTAGCGAACGAGTAAGCTCAAGCAGGAGGGATAATTTTCACAATGTTCATGTTACACACGACTTTGTCTGTGAGGATGATCCTTCAATGATGAACTTTCTAAGCTTTGCTGCTGACTGGCGCGAAACGATGAGAGCGTGCAGCTTTTCCTGGCCGAGCACGGATCGTGAACTTTCCATGACAAGTTTCACGCAACTTTCGACGACCTGAGGGTGACATGGAAAGAGAGGCAGGTTCAGGGGCTGATCTCGAGCACTTCCTACAGCGCGGTCTGCCACGTGTCCTGCCGCTAGTGACTCGTCCTGCTCACGTGACTAGGATCATGTCAGGGTAGGATGAAGGATCACTCCTCCCAGTTTGGCTCTAGAATACGGGGACAGGAATGCGGCGCGGATCTTGTTTCCCAGCAGAAAGAATCCAGTCCGCTGTCTTCAGCCTCGCCACATTCTCGTCAGCTGTCAAGGCCACGACCACGCTCTCTGGATGCGCCGAATACACGTTGTTTTGCATGACCTCGCGGGTCGTATATCGGACCTCTTTAGACTTGCGTTAGCAACTGTGCGGTGTGGAAGAGGCGACAGCACCACTCGTGAAGTTGTGACGGGCTTTGATGATATACCACCGGGCCTCATGGGACTGTAGACGTGCTGTGCAAAGGTGTCTAGCTGGTTCAGTTTACCGGTGGTTTCTCATGTTCTGGCAGACGGCGTAAGGATTATGAAGGCCAGTGGCAGCCGGCGGGCGTGACTGACCGGCCCTGGTTATTTTCTGTTTTGTTGGTGCCGACACCGGCCACCACGGACTGACGGCATGATCAAGCGGGCTGAGGTGACTGACAGCAACTCACAACGCCCTGATCATGGTGATTGGGATCGCCTGTTAGCTAGATGTCGTTTGGCAGGTTTAAGACTGGTGAATACATGATGACAATAAATCCGACCATGTTTCACGCATCTAGGCTGGAATGTGATTCGAAATTTACATTACAACTGATTTGAAACTGAATTCAAACGGAGACGCAGCTCGCCACAGAGGTTCAGTGGCTTTGATGCTAATGTCCAGACAAATTTCGCCCAGGTCACAACAATCTGACATCATTACATTCTTAGTCACATGAACGGATATGGCATGTCTCTCTGAGGAGTGGGGCGGAGGTGTGTGCTAAACTATAACCACTCGTTCACGAGTGAGCTCCTAGCATTGCTTTAGTGTGAAGAATTGCATTCATTTTGATCCGACAGCCAGTGGATGATCTTGTGAGAGATGGTAACACCCACTTGTGGGCAGAATATCCCTTTAAAAACACTGTTTTTGGAAAACTTTTGATGTTAGGGGTCCTCTGAAAATGAGGGAACAGAACATGATTTTTTAATCGCGCTGTGGCGTTTATAGAGATGGATCAGCTCGCGTATGGTCTGGTTGGGTGCGAACCATAAAACGCGTGGTAACGATCGGTGGGGAAACTGTTTATTTATTCAAGGTCAAAGATGGATTCATTTCATATGGTAGCCCGGGAGGGCATAATAATACAGGGGAATGTTAATAGTTTTCATTTCGACGATACATAGACACTACACGTGTGGCAAGGTTAGGTGCAATGCAGCCTACCGGCCGCAGTACAGCTCTTTATCAGGCCAGATTTCTCATGCCTTTGGACAGCCACTCCCTGGGGACTCCTTGGATTCACATACAGCGCCATAACTATCGCCATTTCCGTGGGGCGGGTTTCGCCTGATGTTAAGCACCGGCCGAGACCGAACGGCCCCACGGGACACTGGAGCGCCTAGCTCGTGGAGCAGCGCCGCTGGGACACCCATACCTTCGCTGGTCAGACGGTCCTCGAACTTTGCACCCGTTCACTTGAAGACGTCCGGCAATATTTCAATGATTGTACGTTACAGTTTCGTACAAAAACAAAAACGTATTTTTCTTTACTCTCCGGTACACCGCACGTTAAATCGGCACGTCGCGACCGTTCAGCTCTGTGCGCATGGGATCTCCCAATCTGGTGACCTTGAACGCGGGAGGTGACTGTATAGACGGTATCAAGGCCAGTTTTACTCTTGTAAAGATCAGGCCGAGGCCAAGTGTGCAAAAGGGCAAATCTTGAAGTCATTGTCAGATTAGTGAACAAGTCGTGTTATCGTGAGCCAAAACAGCTGAGGCGAGTCATTAGTGATGTAAGGGTCGTTCAAAGTCAGGGCCAAGTCATGTCACGTCTAAGAAGCCTCTCAAAATAGGGTCTCCAGACATTTTGTAGTGTGTCAGTGATGACATTGCTTATGATGTTCGGAAGTGCAAGGTCATACAAGATCGAGGTCGTGAAAGATCATAAAAAGACTTGAGATTACCTTACATTACTTCTTGGAAGCAGATTGTTAATGTGCAGTGTGCCTTGGCTTGAACTAGTTTTAGTCTGACGACAAGTAGAAAGCTAGATAGAGGCTGAAGAACGCCGTTTGACCTCGTCTGACCGGCCTGGCTGATCAGCCATAAGCAAACTGGACTGTGAAATGTTGAACCTGGCGAACCTGGACTGTGAGAGGCGAACCTAAGCCTTTAAGTCACGCGTGAGGATAACTCTCCGTTTAGTTGTTTATTTTGCCTCAGGTGCTTCAGGTGTGCATTCCACGAACGTTACCAGTGGTCATCACTGCTCTGTATTTGGTGATGGAACCAGTATACCGCGACTTTTTAGAGCTGCGTGCTCCCCACTGAGTTGCTGAAAGAAATGCTCCAGCGTTTTACACTGTGCGGTGCCTATCCGGGCAGGTTTTCCTGCTTGGTTGTCTGTGTACATCTTGGGGCGCAATCGCATGGTAGTTTTGAGGCTTATTAGGACTATAAAGGGTTATACGCTCACGCCCTCTTAATACCGCCGGCGTAAGATATTATCAGTTTTGAAAAATAAGCCTTTCATGGTAACTGGATTCAAGTCGCTGTCATTCTATAAGCTTCCAAAGGGGCCGATTGAATTCGAGTTTGCTCAGAGTGTACAACGGTCGTGAAGCATTGGACGCATAGCAAACAAACATTGGCAATGATGATGCAATATTAGTCACCCACTTTTTGCTGCCAAAGTGCTCGCGAAGATTATTTTTTAGACTCATAAGTAAACCGAAAGCAGGCTTGATCTGCAGCGGCATGCAGTTGAAACGTGCGCTGACTGGCCCAAGCCCGGCTACGACCCGAGGCAATACTTTCCCGATGCTGCCATGGTTACATGACGCATGCACTGACATTCGCTCATTTGTCCGAAACCACGGGCCACTAGATTCCAGTTGGCTGTCGAACAAGTGCCGAAACAGCAGTGGGGTAACCGAGCGAGCTGCTGCGGTGGTCCTGCGCAGGACGTCGGCGCGCCATTCTCACATGCCGGCCGGTGCTCGACTGGTTCGCTGGTACCGTGCCGTTCATCCGCAGTTTCTTCAGCCTTACCAGCCGGCGCGATGCTGGGAAATGCATTTCCAATCACGGGGTGATGAGAGCCTTTCGTTTGGAAAATGTCGGCGGTAGAAACCAAAACACTTCAGAGTGATTTGTCAGCATGCTCTAAGAGCACCTGCAAAGTGAGCAGAAATCTGTGATAGTACGCGCTCCCACGATAAGTCTGTTCCGGAGGGAAGCCATGAGGCGTGCTTCAGTCGTGTCAAGAGCGTGTGACCCAGATTCCAGGGTGTGAGCTGGCCCCTCCCAGTTGCCCCCTTCCTCGGCTGGCTGAGTGGGGTGGGGGGGGGGAGGGGGGGGTCATCTGACTCCCGTTACCGAGGACCACCACGGGCAGGACCAGCTCAAGGTCCCCAGAGCCGCCCACCGTCGGGCCCGCGGTCCTCGGCACCCCTACCCCGCCCTCCTCCTGCGGCCGTCCTCTCCTGACCCCGACCTCTCCCGCCCTGCGGAGCCCGCGCGCATACTCGGACCGCGCCCTCCCCTCCTCGCCGGTCGCCGGCCGGCCGGCCCTCGGCACCGCGGGCGTACGCCGAAGCCGGAGGACGCCGCCCGCCGCCGGGCCCGGCCAAGGTTGGGCGTGGCCGGCCGGCCAGAGCGGAGGACAGCGGGCTCCGATAGTCCAATCATGCCCCGCCGCCGCCGCCGCGGCCGCCACCATCACCACAGGCACTTACTTCCCCTGTAAACCTGCCACGAGAGATGGCCTGTAGCCAAGTCAGATTCCAGTGCCTCATTACTTTTTTGCGTTTTACCTGGATTATAGTCCAGGCCACCGGCGTCAGCTCACATCCCACGGCAAGACGCAGGCACATAAAGCATACGCATCCATACGCTCACATTTCGAAGTCTGTGCCACTTAGAAGATGGAAAATCCGCACGGAGGCAACCGAAACTTTACATAAATAGCGAACAGTTTGGTGTAATTTATTCAACATTACGCAGTAAATATCACGGGATTAGTGTCACCACCTGTTCCGCCAATTGCGACCGAGGGAATCAAAACGCAGGTCGTCACCCGGCTCGTAATGAATGTCGTATCGCGAATCAGGAATGCTGATCTGAGTTGACATGGCAAAGAAGCGCAAACGAGCGCCTTTAAATGACGACATGTTAAGGTGTAGGCTTACTTACTTCGGTGAGAGTTGCTGTGGCCGTTACCACATTTGCCGTACCACATTCCGTACCCATTCCTCCAGCATGGCAGCAGTGGGTCGAGCATATCGATGCAAACCGCGAGTATAGGCTTGCCCTTTCTCCATCGAAGGCTGTTCACGACTCCTTTCACTGGATGGAGCGTTCTTGGAACGCGATTGCTGGCGGTGATGGCGGCCCGGCCAAATGTGGGTACGCGACAGCAGGAAAACTTTGTTCCGTTCGCATCGACGTCCCAGTCCTGTCACCTGGCGCCTGCTTCTATGCAAGGTCGGCGCGGGCGTTGCCATGCCACAATTTTAGAAGGATATGGAAGAATTATCGCCTGCTGTAGATGCTAACCGTGCTTGAAGGAAGACCGCGCTTGGAAGAGTGATGCCTTACTAATACTCACGAATGCAAGTAGTTTGTCTGCTCTGCACGCCCCACGCTGTCGCGCCCCAGTTCCGCCTCCCCCCCCCCCCCCCCCCCACCGCCTTCCCTCTGAGCGCGCTTGTGTTTTATAGCAGCTGTGCAGGAAAAGCCGACGCCAGGCCTAGCTTGGCCGGCGTGCGACACCGGGAAAAGGTCAGTCAATACAGAACAGTAGAGATCAGTGTTTATGGCAGGAAAATATAAAACAGCAGACAAGGGGGTCACTTTGCATACCTTGGAGGAACTGCCTCCCAATGATAATTTGCGCCCCTCAATGCTCTTCTGAGCCCCCCCCCCCCTGCAATGCATATGGGCAAAAAAACTGGGGAAATGAAATACAGCAAGTGTCGCGCCGTCACACTAGGTATCTAAGCACATCATTGTCAATGTCACCGTCAGATATCGTCATTATCACCACTGTAACATCGGCTTCAAATGGGAAGTTGTTCATTGCTACGTCAAATCAATTTTGTAACCGATCAAATTTTAAAAACAAACTTTGAAACAGACGCAAATTTAAAACGGCCAGAGTTCTGTGGAAATCAGGACTTGTGAGTCAGGAATGTCAACTTTGTGAAAACAAACTCAGCCCTTTTTTAGAAAGTGACATTCCTAACTACAGACATACCCATTTTCGCTCCTTCATCGCAACATCATACTTTAAAGAATGCTGGTGAAACACGAGAAGGGATAGCAAAGTCATCAAACATTTTTCAACGTTACAGCTAGTTTGTTCTGCAAAAACACTTTCCGCAAAAATCGTGGCACGACAGGCTCCATATCACAAGTCACGTCACCACGTGCCGCCTGCTCGCGGTGTAGACGGGTCTCGTGGTGTCACAGGATCCGGCCCCATCCAGGTGACCCACCCTGAATCGACCCGAGTCAGAGCCACCTCCATTGGTCACAGACCAGGTGTCCCGGCCTGGAGTGGCCCGGGCCTAAGTAAGCCTTCTCTGATC
This sequence comes from Pollicipes pollicipes, assembly GCF_011947565.3. Lineage (NCBI taxonomy): Eukaryota > Metazoa > Arthropoda > Thecostraca > Pollicipedomorpha > Pollicipedidae > Pollicipes > Pollicipes pollicipes. The sequence goes on from NW_023596576.1 coordinate 49,172,092, forward strand.
ACAGACCAGGTGTACCGACCTGAAGTGGTCCGGGTCTGAGCCACCCTCCTCTGGAGACAGACCAGGTGACCCGACCTTGAGTGGCTCGAGTCTGAGCCACCCTCCTCTGGCCGCAGACCAGGTGACCCGACCTGGAGCGGCCCGGGTCTGACCCATCGCATGACTTCCTCTGGTCATGTGTCAGCCGGCTGTCCGCTGCTTGGCAGCGGCTATTAGCCCACCACAAGCATGCCTTGGCTAGGGACCTTTCCTGAGCGTCCCACTATCAATCAATAAGGTTCAGTGAAAATAATTCAAATCGCGCATAAGTACGCTGTTCATAACAAAAGAATATCACAAAAATGGTAATGTGAAGGCCGCAATGGCACACGGGTTTTCCGAGCTGCGGGTTGCGAGCTGGCAATGGCAATGCGAGCTTCTGCCAAAATGCCAACCCAGGAGCTGCCCATCGAGCTCTCAAAGCCGTTGCACGGCATGGTGGGGTGATGCCCACACCATCAAATGCACTCGCGTGATGACCGGTGTATGCGAGAACAGGGAAATGCCACTTACCAAATGTTGGGTAGCCCCTTTGTACCTGATCGTGCGTATGGCGTATTATTTTGCCTCAGTGTTGTTTTTTTTTGGGGGGGGGGGCCGGCGAACACTGTTTATCTCGGGCCGAAATGTTTCAACAGTTTGCGCGCAAACAAATATTCGGGCAAAAATACGATTGGATTATACGAAAATTTTCGGGTCGGTCTTGACCAGTAGCCGTATCTGCGGATTCGTTGAACCACCTGGTATTGTTTGGTGATAAATACCATATGTGGTAAGTAGATGATGCCTTTTTGAACGGTTTCGATGTTGACAACGCCGTTAGTTGCAGACGACGGCTCCTTACCAGGGGTAGACTAAATAAGCTTTTTAGTTGTTTTCTCGCGGTCATCCTCTCAAGGTCATACCTCAAGCATAGGGGGAAGAAGAACTTCAAGTTCATACCTATGTTACTTCACACAGCAGCATTTGGTAAAAAGCATACCACACTTAGGTCACCATGGTCGCAGTGTTCCGTCCTCGACCTTTGGCCTCGGGCAGAGGTTAGAATAGAAACTTCCGTCCTGGCATTTTTACCGGTCCTGTGTGGTATGAGACATTCTCGAAGGCAAGGCTGCACAGCAAATACACATGGTGCAAGAAACAAAGGTCTTCAGCTCCTAGTTTGTCCGCATAATGAGTTCACAGTTCTTATGCTGAGATAATGACGCATTCATTGTGCCAGGAAATGCTTTTTAACGATATTACATCGCAAATATTGACTATATTGAGAGCACTCGACGTTTGGTTGCGCAAGGTTAAGTAAAACAATGCCACTTATGAGCGTAAACCCAACTTGAAACGTCGATTATTGTCAATGTAACCAATGCTTGCACTATAGTGTGCTTTAACCAGTGCCTCCTGCTATACTGAAGGTCGTTAAGTCAGCATTAGAAACCTGAATTCGTGCCAATTACTCGTAAGAGCGGCATGCTTCACGTACAACAAACTCTCATTCTGCGCTCCGGCCGTTCGCGTGACTTTTGCCTCGAAGCAAGGCAGTCTGTCCAGGGATTTCAAGAGAAGAATGCATCAGTGTGTCCTGCTGGGTGATATCGGCTTCGAGGATAAGAACACATGGCTCGTGACACTTCAAGAAATCTCGGGGAGAGACTCCGGGCAGATTCCGTTTAACGCTTCATTCAGCAGGCGGCAGCATACCTACTCTGTAGGCGGGGCTTCAGCCGAGTCAAGCCCCCCGTGCTCAGCTTGCTCTGTAAGCGGGGCTTCAGCCAAGTCAAGCCCCCCGCACTCAGCTTACTCTGTAAGCAGGGCTTCAGCCAAGTCAGGCTCCCCGCGCTCAGCTTGCTCTGTAAGCGGGGCTTCAGCCAAGTCAGGCTCCCCGCGCTCAGCTCGCTCTGTAAGCAGGGCTTCAGCCAAGTCAGGCTCCCCGCGCTCAGCTTGCTCTGTAAGCGGGGCTTCAGCCAAGTCAGGCTCCCCGCGCTCAGCTTGCTCTGTAAGCAGGGCTTCAGCCAAGTCAAGCTCCCCGCGCTCAGCTCGTTCTGTAAGCAGGGCTTCAGCCGAGTCAAGCTCCCCGCGCTCAGCTCGCTCTGTAAGCAGGGCTTCAGCCAAGTCAAGCTCCCCGCGCTCAGCTTGCTCTGTAAGCAGGGCTTCAGCCAAGTCAAGCTCCCCGCACTCAGCTTGACGGCGTCGTCATTGGAAGCATAATGTCATTTTGGCATGGTCAGTCTAAGCATTTCTCAACCGTATTTTCAGGTTAAGAATTTCACCCCGATTCTATACGCGTGTCAATAAGACACACTGCTGCTCCCTAAATTTGTATTTAATGTCTAAAGATTTAGTCCGAGCCTTTCGTTTGGATGGACTTCTGGGACCAGAGCTCACGCTAAGTAGAGCATGCTGCGCAACTCCAATGCCCATAATCCGATCGTAAGATTAACGGGACTATTTGGTTGCAAAAGTTTAGTATACTGCAATA
>NW_023596576.1:49175609-49185804 GCF_011947565.3 Pollicipes pollicipes
AGTCATGTTGAGCGCCGATGGTACATATATGTGAGGCCGCTCCGTCGCAGTGCAGGCTCGGCTCTCGTCGCGGCGCCGTACGATCCACGCTCCGCCAACGGCCGAGAGATAGTGACAGCTCCACGCCGGTAGAGACCGGTCTGCACGAAGAGGAGGCGACCTGGTTCCGCTGAAGACCTTGCCGCCGCAGCCAACATCGGGAGGCCATGAACTCGCTGCTCGCCCTGACGGCGCTAGTGGCCGCCGCCCACGCCAGCCAGCCCATGGCTAAGAACATCGACTTTCACCTGCTGGGCCGGGTGACGGAGACGTTCGAGACCACCCGCGACAAGCTCCGGGACGACGAGGTGCTGAAGGTGCAAATGCACCCCATGGGCAGGAAGGACGCACGACCCACGGCTGAGACGCCCGTCTGGTTCTGGGTGTCGGACGGCAGCAGCCGGCACAGCTGGGAGCTGCCGTGGCGCCCGGGCGGCGGCCCAGCCCTCCAGTGGCTGGAGGTGCTGCTCTGCCAGAACCAGGACTCCGTGCAGCTGGAGGCCGAGACAAACTCCACCCACGCGCTGCCGCTACGCTGGCGGGTCTCCACTGAGAACGTGAAGCTGGGCGACGGGGGCACCATGAAGTCCACGCCGGCCGACGTGTCGTACCGGCGCCACCTTTGGGACCCGGCGTCCGGCGCGCTCGAGGTCGAACTGAATGTGGCCACGGTCACCGGTGACGACGTGTGCGCCTCGCTGGCCGTCACGCGCCGCTGCGTGACGCACCCGTACGAGCTGACCGACGACTACCTGCTGCAGCGGGTGCGCTTCAGCCAGCGCGCCCAGCTCACTGTCTCACGCGACGACGCGCCCGACGGCTTCTGGCTGTACTTGATCCCGGAGGTGGACAGCTCTCTGTGTCCGATGACGGCCGGCCGCCGTCCCACCGGCCCGCTGCCCGCCAAGACGGTGCGCGTGTACCGCGAGTCTCGCGCCTTCCGCAGCCCGTCGGCGCCGGAGCCGCTGGCCGACTGGGGTGCGCTGCCCATCGGCCGCGACGTCGGCGGCATCGGCGCCGATGGAGACTGGGCTGACCCACTGCCGCCCGGCACGTGCGGCGAACGCGTGTCTCACCTGGAGCGCCAGCTGCAGGCGGAGCGCCAGCAGTGCCACAACTGAAGGACTCCAGCCCGCCAGCAGTTGGGGCTGAGGCGACAGTGCGGCATCTGAGGCCTACGGCATGGTCCAATTGACACGACTCAAAGCCGTACCAGTCCCGGCGGTGAACGAAGTGGGTGATGTATATATATATAATATATGTGTGTGTGTGTGTGTGTGTGTGTGTGTGTGTGTGTGTGTGTGTGTGTGTGTGTGTGTGTGTGTGTGTGTGCGTGTGTGCGTGTGTGTGTGTGTGTGTGTGCGTGTGTGTGTGTGTGTGTGCAGTTGCTATCCAGGTTTGACCAGACTATCTTTAGGATCAACGACAGGATCTGTTGTGGTTATCTGCTTTGTTTCGGCGCGATCGAGTCATATGGCTCAGCTCATGATGAAAGCGGAATGTGCAGTCGATCTGGCATCCAACAGGAGATTAGCGAAATGTCCAGAACAACGATTGTAAGGACAGGGGATAATATCTAATATGTTTGTTCAGCGAACTGTGTGTCTCTTGAGCAACCGAGAGCAGTGGCATGTTCCGCATGTGGCGTTGATTCCTGTCTGTATGCGATAGTTGTAGTGACTGAATACACTTCATCTCTCAGCTTAGATTGCATTGGGTAGTTTCTGAGTCACACCTGCATAAGGGCTGTGCTCCTCATCCAGACACGTCCCAGAGGCAACGAGCCTCTCTTGTTGAATTGTCACGAGACTGGCAGCGTCCGAGACATGCCAAAGGATGAGGCAAAGTCACGTTGGCAGGGACGAGGCATAGATGAGCACTGAGAGGGGGTGGGGAAGCGCGGGCTGGTACGGGATTCGTGCAGCCGTGTGCGACCCAGCAACGAGCTGGTGTCGTGCAGCCATGCGCGACCCAGGGACGAGCCGGTGTCGCGAGGCGGTGCGCGACCCTGGGACGAGCCGGTATCGTGAGGTGGTACACGGCCCAGGGATGAGCCGGTGTCGTGAGGTGGTACGCGGCCCAGGGACGAGCCGGTGTCGTGAGGTGTTACGAGACCCAGGGGTGAGTCGGTGTCGTGAGGCCATGCGGGATCCTGGCGCGAACTGAAGTCGCACTGCTGGGCCGGACCTTGAAGCGTGCCGCAGCGGTGCCGTCTTGCGCAATGGGATCGTTGTACGAGCTTGAGACGTGCAGCGATGGAAATTCCGAGACAAGCTGCGCTCGCACAGCTGTGCGGGGTCTCCAGACAAGTCGGAATCATGCGGCCGTGGAGGATCCTGTCACGAATTGGAGTCGCACAGCTACGCTAGGCTCTGTTATTGTTGCGGTAGTTGTGCTGCTATGAAGGCTGCTGTGACGAGATAGAGTCGTGCTGCTGGTGGGATCCCGCGGCTCATTGTCGTCCCCTGTGACGAGATGGAGTCGCGCTACCGGTGGAATCCCGCAGCCAACTGTCGTCCCTCGTGACGAGATGGAGTCGCACTACCGGTGGAATCCTGCAGCCAACTGTCGTCCCCTGTGACGAGATGGGGTCGCGCTACCGGTGGGATCCTGCAGCCAGTTGTCGTCCCAGCGATGGCCTTGGCGCCTGGGTCAGTATCCACCCAACAAGCCATTACTCAGTGCGAACGTCGAAGGCCATACAAACCTGGTACCAGCCCCTGTCTGTGCATGAGCGCCGGCTGTGGGCTGCACCGGCAGGCTGGTGCTGCCGCGCTGCCATTGTACTAAAAACAGACAGCGACCTTTCCTAGAGTAGTGCGCTTGACACAGCGATCGTTTCTATCGATTTCTATAGATAGTCCGAACAGGTGCTGACGAAGGAGGTGCCGTCTGCTGGAGAATGGAATCCAAGGCGACGGGCGACAAGGCGATATCCCAGGTCACAGCGATGAAGAGCAGGCTACTTACCTATTGACGCACACTTAGCGCTCGGCAATCACCCAGCCTCAGTGAAGGTGATCAGAACTCCCCTTCCCCGCCACTTCTCCATGTTTAATGCAATTATTAACAACACCATTGTGAACTCAGGAACCGCTATCGTATGCCGCGGGCTTTAAACTCCCGGATGGCTGTGCCGCGATATCAGCTTTCTTATTCCGTTAGCTTAGACGTCTATCGGCCACAACTGACTATTTCAGAAGGCGGGGGAGGGGGGGGGGCGGCAGAGGGCCTCAACCTCAGGACGTGCCCAGGCGCTCGGTCGGGACTGCGGCCGTGTTGTCACCGCCGGCTCGGGGCTGACTGCTGCTGCTTGCTCCCGGCAGCACAGCACGTAGCGAGGTACGAGATGAAGCGGTGAATGAAAGGAAGACGGGGCAGATGATAGCTGCTATAAAAATATCCCACCACTTCCGCCCGCCACATGTCCTAATCACAAGACCACTTGATCGATTGATCTATGCCACCAAATGCGTGGCATAGAAACTTGCAGTAGATCTGTCCATACAAGGCCCACCCGTCGACAGTAATGGAGCACGTTGAACGGACCTGCAACTTTCCAGGATAACCCCGAGTTTGTGGATTACCAGCGAGGTGAACTTGAGCAGGCGGGAGCGTGGAGTACGCCGCTTCGATGTGCCAGTCCAGCTCCAAACCGTCGAGCTGCTGCAGTTGCTGCGTGTCCGGACTTAGTTTGGGCGCTGGTCGTTCGTGCTTTGCGCATCTACCAAATGAAACCTGCTTTCCAGTAACGTGTGAGTGCCAGTGGTTGCGAGCAACGCGATCTTTAGCGCTGGCTTGACCCGATCTCCGTCAAGGAAATGGACAAATGCTGTCGTGTAGTGTCTCGTCATCACTTGCGTTGTCCGTTTCCTTTTCGGTAACGTTTCCGCCTACTATTGACGTGGAAGCCAAATAATTCACTTTGTTGATGTCCGTAAATGCAAACTTATCCATCAATACTTAAACGCACAAAAACGACTCCAGCGCGAGCCAGATAATTCATGAAGTAGAGGTGCGCTACATTGCCACCAGGGGTACTCTGGTGAGGAAATAATATACTAGCATTTAACTGTCATCCGCCTGGTGGCTTGTATTGTAGCGAACCCTAGCAGAGGCAGCGCAGCAGGAAGGGGTTCCCTTTCCCTCTGCGGATAAGGAGGGAGGAATAAGCATGGTTTTTACTCTTCAAAATTTTGGGAGGCCCGTTGTCTGCAATCAAAGGCTTTATAGCTCACGCAGATAGCCAACATTTACATCAATAAGGCCCCACATTTGAGCTAGAGGGTAATAATTATCGGGACCAGGAGGCTTTTACAGCCTAATTTTGCTCGAGCCCTTATTCTATGTCTTTTTAACAACAGGTTGTTTTCTGGATTATGGGAACACCTTTATGAATAAGGTATCCCATGCTCCAGATCAAAAGACCTCAGTTGGTGTCAAGTACACTAGTAAAAAAATGCAATAGGGTCCTTTAAGGCATCCCTATACAAATGTCAAGTACAAGTCGTAAAGGTTCTCTTTATAGAAATTAGATACGACAACCCTATAAGACTCCTAAATGACAGTGCTATGTAGATCTTAAACTATTCAGATAAGAATCCCATAGAAATCATGTAGGTTTTTATCCAGGTTAGGTTTCCGTTTAGTCCTACAGTAATTTTACCTGAATCGTATAGGCGTTTCAAAAGAGTTCTATAGGGTTTTTAAAGGTAACCTATAGGAATTTAAGGATAATTGTAGGATCTTGTAGAGGCCTATGGGTCAGTCTTCTAAGATCCCTTCGAATTTTCATAGGAACCGTAAAGGAATACTATGGGACAATCTTACAGGGTTTCTTTGAGCCCCATAAGAGTCTCATACAAATTCTATGGGATGTTATTAAATGGTCCTGTAGGAATCGTGCATAAATCCTGTAGGGTAATTGGAAATTCTAAAGAAATTCAATGGAACATCGCTTCAAGATTACGTACAATCCTATAATATTGCTACTGGCCAGTCCTATACGATCGCTATACAATTTATATAGGGCAAGTCTACAAGATCCTGTAACACTGCATTTCGTTATCTTTCGGGATGTCCTGAACATTTTGCATTGGACATGCCTGACGTAGTGCTGAGTGAAGCTTTAAGTTATTTTTCATCGCGATACCAAAAGCTAGCTTCAAGATTCCGCAAAGTTGACAGTTTTCGTGCGCCAACATGTCCCAGTCATGTTTATCTATGCACCATCCTATGTGCGTAGACACTTCAGGGAACGCTGTGGCGGGCGTGCGCGGTCTTCATCCCGCCATTGCACTTGGCCGTGACTACCTTGCGTGGTTGCGCGTCTCCAAGCTTCGTCTTGCGACGGCGGTGTGCTGCAAAATGTAAACAATTTAGTAGATGTGCCACTTGCAATACCAAGAACATGAGGAAAAGAACCATTAGTATTGATCAATAGTGTTCTAGAATCACTTTTTGGCTTGGTGTACAGATGAAGAACAATATTCCAGCATCGAAATCTTGCAAGGAATTATGTCTGTTTCCTTGAATGACCAGGACCAATCACAATGTTCTCAACAGATTCATCACGTTTCCACATTCTCACAAAAAAACAAACCCAAGCACAAAGAATGCGGATGCGGGGACTTAGGACTGATCTAGCATGCGCGCTTATTTTTCCATGAGTTGCGGCATTTTATACCATATTTAATAAATGTTGTACGATTTTAATAGATGTATTTATGAAACATGGGCTAGTTCAAACCTATGATATGCAAGTGCAAAACATAACCAGACATGTTCTCAGATCAAAAGAATCTTTGGGAAACTGGACATGTACCAGATTTTGCAGACAAAAATTAAGAGCAAGACGTGTCTTTTACCAAATCACTTATGCATTGGGATAAAGAGCATTTTACTGCAACGTGCGGAAGCTTTTAAAAGTACGGAAAGACTCCGAGAAAACTACCCCATGTTTTCCTCGACAGCGTATTTATAAGCGTATTTGTAGCAGTGTGCGGTGCCGCCCCACCTGGAGCCACCCCTGGTCCAGATCGGTCCCGTCAAGTCGCGTCAGTGCCGCCCAGAAGGACATCAGAGCGGTAACGATAGACCGCTCTGAGGTGGTGTCCACAACATATTCGTCCTTGTCCTCAAAGCAGTAGCCTCTGCAGTGTCATGATTCGATGAATGTGAGCATGCTGATGATTGCTGTTGTTTTTTATCACACTTTTCCAGAAAATGGCTATCCGAGTGTCACCACAGTCTTGGCTGTGCGAGAAAGGCACATGTCATTGTTAAGAAAACACGGATTAACTTTGATCTGGTTCCCCTTACATAAACGGTAGTTTTACGTGGACACGGTCTGTATAATTCCTATTTCTACGCATTCTTCGCAATCCTGATGTATTGTAAAGCCGAGAACTTACGGCTTCTCGGCTGACTTTAAACAACTGGGGATCAGAAGATCTACACACCACTCTGGGGATCAGAAGATCTACACACTGGGGATCAGAAGATCTACACACCACTCTCCCCACTTGCGATGCAAGGACTGTTTTCTTGGTAGCCGTGGGGTGAGGAAAACGGCATCGCAATATGTTTGGGGTGGTCATGAGTTTTCTTTTAAAGGTTTAGTCTGAGCCCTTTGCTCGGATGTATTTCTGGGAGGAACGCCCACGCTCAGAAGTGTTCGTTAGTGACCCCTGACACGACCGCAAGATTTAGGGTCAGCGGCGAGTTGTGCGGTGAAAGCTAGTTGTAATGCTCGACGCGCCAGTCAATCTTGTCCTATGACGCTGCCTGACCGTTAGTGGCCGTTGCCACCGGTCGCAGGCCATCCCAGTCGGGGACAAATAAACAGCGAACGCCTGAAGCGACTTGAACTCACCCGACGCAGGTCTGTGAATCCGAAGGTAGGCGCTTTTACCAACTGAGCCATCGGAACGGCCTTAAGTACACTGCGAGACGGGACGATTTAAAGTACAGTTGGTCGATGTGTCTACCACCTGGTTGCACCACAAAAAGAGTGTCGAGAGGTGGGATCGATACATTTTGTGCGGTGTGTTCCAGTGAAACAAAAATTTGGATAATGTTGATCGACTCTTTCGAATCAATCTTACGATGAGCACAGTTTCGAAACGTCCAGCTTCTTCAAAATAACCAACACATTTTGATAACGACATCAAGCAGCACTACCATACTGAAGGCCGATTATTCTTAACATGAGCGTTCCCATCTCATCATCTCGAAGCTTCAAGATGGAATGCCTTCCTTGCTTCTATCAACTTTTAACACGCGTCAAAGCTTTGGCTACGCTATTTGTTTAAGCAGCACTTGTGGTGACTCATGCAAACCAGTCTTCACCTGCTCTGTCCTATGCAATGACATTCTGTTGATAAGGTCGTTAAGTTCAATTTTATTTTTACTATAGGTACACTGTGACAATGTTTGCGAAAATTAGCATATGCTCTCCCACATACGCATCAGGTCGCGCCGCCGTTCTACGTAGAACTCTTTTTGTGCCTCGGGCCACTTTCGAGGTATCTTGAACGACGTCCATTTTCATTTGTTGCAATGGCTCGAATTACTAAGACGCTTTTCTGTGCATTACACCACATTCTAAGCTTTTCACAAAAACACGGCTTCCCATTGCCCTGAAGTGGAAAGTGATTCATCCACAGCCAACAAGATTGGAATAGACGATTTTTTGGTTTTACGCCAGGGACAAAATTAAAGGGAGTGTTCCACCTTTCTGTGGGGTTTTGAACTGAAATAGCCATCTTGAAAATCGTTCGATGCAGTTCACAGTCCTGCCATTCTTGAGTCCTAAACACCTTTCCTGAGGGGTTTACCCTCCCCTCCCCTCCTCTCCGTTCCTGAGCTACACGTCCGCGAAGGTGGGAGACTATTTCGTGGAGAGTATTTCAAGGTTACCTTGGCATTAATGGCGCCATAACAACGTTATTTGAAACATCCCGCCATTCTATAAGCCATGCGACGATCAAAACCGAGAACAATATAATGGTGTAGTAGTTCATGTCTGTCATTTGAAAACACGATTTTCAAATATGGCGGCCGTCACTTGGCTCTAAGTCAATGTTGTGCAAGCTACGATGACGTTACCAAACAATGACGTATGGAGGAGGATATCTGTTAACAGAGAGATCGTGTCGTTTAGAACGACCTTTTCAACTTAAAGTACACCAATAGCTATCAGTGAGCTTGTTTCATCATATCTGATACTTGTTTCAATGTGTTGAAATGTGAAACATGTCTGTTAAAGTTGCCGAAATCCGGGAAGAATTAAGAATTTGTTTGGCTTCTTGAGAATATCCCATATCTTTGAACAGCTCCTGTGTGCCTTTCAGATAATGCGCGCTCTCGAACCTCGGAGGACTTCGTGTCTGGGGCGCCCTTCCAGGCCTCATGAGAGGTTCTCGCGAGTGTTCTTCAGCCCTTTAGGCCTGCTCCCAGGTCTGGGGGCACGTTAGACCTGGAGCATCCTGTTAAACCTGAGCGTCACATGGTGTGGTCCGGGCGCGCCTTTCTTGGTCGGAAGCACGTGTTTTCCGGTCTGGGCAGCGCAATTTACGGGCCTGGGGTGCATCGTCATTTCTGGGAGATGCATGTATTTTGGGGGTGGGGTGCCCCGCTAGGTGTGAAGAAAGAATTTGTAGCCTTCGGCTTCGGCGCCGGGGCACATTTCCAGTTACGGAGCACCTTTTCAGGGTTGAGAGGGGCACTTCCAGTCTGGAGATGCATTTTGAGGCATCAACAGCACGTCATTTGATCTGGGTGGCGCCTCGCCAGATTTGAGTGTCACATGTTTGATCTTGGGACGACCTCATACATCCAAAATCCTTTCAAGCCCTGGAGCACCCTTCAATGCAAAAGAGTGCACTTTTTCATAGTGTACTAACCGGGGAGAACGCGTGGTCCCTGGTTAGCTCAGTGGTGGAACGCTGACTCGCAATTATTCCGGTTCAAACCCATCAATTCTAAGAAGAAAATTCAGGTTGTGACGCCTTTATGGCGGATAGCCGCACACTCTCTAGTTCTTCTCGGGACTCAATAACGCCTGGGTCGGCCGGGGAATTAACTGGCCGAAACGTTATGTAAATTCTAACACACCAGACGAACACATGAGGTAAAGCAACTTTTTCGTTCGTAATACAAATAACCCGTATTAATCACACCGTGAAGCCACAGCCGATGCCTATCCACGCGCCGTTGCTCGTGTTCGCTTTCAGCTCTGATACTGCAGCTACATCTGCTTTGAATTCCTGCGGGGCTTCGGCATGATGACAAACACCACAGCTTAGCACCATCCGGTTCCCCAAGCCGACCTCTGACCCTGTGACCTTTGCGGCAGAGCATCAGCGCGGTGGCAAGACGCCGTCCATCACTTTCACTGCGGCCCGGCCGTCCGCTCCTTCAGCGTCTGCGCGTTTAGTGCGGCGTGTCTCTGCTTTAATGGGGTCGCACACACACGGATTGAGACACGTGGCGTCCAGAGCGACGACCAAAGCCCCACGGGCAACATCATTAGCACTTCAAATTGTCCTCTTTGAGGTTTGTAGCCGCCCGTTTCGCAATACTCGCCTGCTTATTCAGCACAACAATGGACATGAAATTGCGAGGTGTTGTGCTACATTTGGTGGCGGGTCAGGAGGTACAAGAGCGTGAAATGGAGATTGTGCACGCTGCTAATGGCATCGGAGCCAAGCAGCCCATGCCAGATGACCTTGTCTTGAGACACAGATCAGCCTTAAAAGACCTCGTGATGGCAACAGTTCGGGTGTGTGGGTTATGGGATGTGAGCTCTCTCTCTCTCTCTCTCTCTCTCTCTCTCTCTCTCTCTCTCTCTCTCTCTCTCTCTCTCTCTCTCTCTCTCTCTCTCTCTCCTGTCTCTCTCTCCTCTCTCTCTCTCTCTCTCTCTCTCTCTCTCTCTCTCTCTCTCTCTCTCTCTCTCTCTCTCTCTCTCTCTCTCTCTCTCTCTCTCTCTCTCTCTCTCTCTCTCCCCCTCTCCTCTCCCTCTCCCTCTCCTCTCGCTCTCTCGCTCTCTCGCTCTCTCGCTCTCTCGCTCTTCTCGACTCTCTCTGCTCTCTCGCCTCTCTCTCTCTACTCTCCGCTCTCTCGCTCTCTCGCTCTCCGCCTCTCTCGCTCTCTC
>NW_023596576.1:49186777-49191363 GCF_011947565.3 Pollicipes pollicipes
GGAATTAGCTCACGGTGCGGGGTCGGCCACCGAGGTCATGTAATGGCCAATTACCCTCGGGAGCAGGCTGGACTGAAACGCATGAGAGGCGAACAAAGAGCCTAACTAAGCTCAAGCCAGTGTGAGTCTGTTCTCGTTACCGCTACCAGGAAGACTAGCGAGAGAATTACAACCGGTGTTGAACGCCGTGCGTTAAGCACGAGCACACGCCGTCCAACTAACAGTGTTTTTAGAGGACTATTGCAAAAGTGGTCCTCTAAAATATCTCCAAACCGCTTTTCCCGTGTCAGTGCAGATCAGCTGTGCGCATTCTGTCGGGGGCAGACCGTGCGTGAGCCCAGAACGTTGAGCGCACCCGGCCAACCGACCAGTCACGATCCGGCACCGTCTGCCACTCCGTCAGTTCCCTCCGGACAGCCCGAGGCTGATGGACGCCGGGGAACGCCGCAGGAAGCGCTCACGATCCGCGCCCGCACCTGAGTCTTCAAGGTCAGCGGCTCATGACCTTGCAGCGCGGCGGTAAACAAAGCGTTGAGCGTCGGCCGCGGGGGAGGTGGCCCGCTGCAACTGATGCGGACGTGTTTTGAAGTCATCACTCGTCCGACAATGCACAGGACTGGCAAATGATCTGCAATGGTAAGGGTATGCAAACGGAGGAAGCGATGTGGGAGCTTGAGGTTTTGTTTGCCTGACTTCTTAAGCGTTCGCATCAGATCAGGTTGGCATTCTCCGCTCGGAAAAGTCACATGCTGGCCTCCGGTTTGCAATGGCACCTAATCCGCATGCCGTATGCACTAGGCATTGAGACGAGTCCTCACTGGGCATAGCTTGTTGGGTTAACTTGGACCCGCCATTCAAGTGGTCATCCCAACCTGGACATAGGTTCGCCCCAGTCCGCGAGCCAAATGGTGGTGATGGTTTGTATCGTTCCATGCAGCGTCAGGGTAGGCTACCCATCGAGGCAAAATTGTATTATCGTTAACCGTGGCCTTACCTTATCAACGCCACGCTGTCGCCCCTCACGTTTAATTGTACATTGCAAAAATGTGCAGAGTGCGTCGAAGGCAGCTGGTTACACACGCATATGCTTCTACAAGATACAAATGGCGGCCCTTCGGCGTCCATATGTGCATGTCTCGAGCGATGCAGGTTTGCGCAAACCACGTCGACGTCGGTGCGTGATGCCTGCAACCGCCTGAGAGTAGGTGCCCAATCCGGAGTTCAAAGCGTGCAGATAGTTCGCACATGCACTTCACCTCCCGGGAAGCCAATGCCGACCTAGACATGACTTGCTCTGCATGCTCTACATTGCAGTGTCGCAGTCGCACCGGGCGGCACTCCTCGATTTCCCAATATCCTCTTTACGTTAGCTCTGTCTCTGCGTGGGGCTGGACGAGGCCGAGCCCTGACTTCTCAGGGGTTCAAAGACCACAGTTGGCAACACGCGCGGTGTGAAACGGCGCGACCTGGACTGAGACATGGGAGAGGACTTGCTTCGTGACACGCCAGCGTGTTCTGAAGCTGGGTGGGAGGCGCTTATGACGCGCTTCTTCGCTTGAAGGCTGCGAACTACGTGCGAAAATATAACAGGGAATACATTCTTATAACAGGGATAACACGCTTATTCACTTAGACTGTGAACTGCGCGCGAAAATATAACAGGGATAGGAGACAACCCGCGTCGTGCTCAGTGCGTATTACCTTGTAAGACACGGACACGCATTTGGAATGTGGCGGGAGAAACAGGCGAGCCGTCACACTGCGCCATACAGCCCTGCAGCCGGTACTAGCTGTTTCGAATAAGAACCGGAAGGAAAGCCGCTCACATCAGTCGAGTGATGCAAAACAGCATGAAACCGCGGCAATCGCACATATATTCTGAAAAGCCACTGGTCCAGCATCCTACAACAGTTCAATATCCAGCAAGAGCCTACGGCAGTACTTCTTAAATATAATAAGTATGCTCGAGTACTTGCTTAAACAACGCTCCGGAATTCCACGCTAGGAAAAGGGATCCAGACTAGAGTTTATGCACTGTTATCAAGATTGTGCCGATTAAACTATGTCGATATTAATCGCTCACGGACTGGACTCCATGCGGATTCAAGGTAAAACACGAGTCACAACACTGCAGCACCTCCAACCAGCGGTGATGCGAAACATCGACCTCTTCCAATAAGTTTACCGCCATCACTCATGAAATCCAGCGACGCGCGCACGGCTCGGCTTCGGTCCACCTGTTCCCAGTCCCAGCCCCACCAAAGCCAGAGCCCGGCTTCGTTGACCGTTCGTGGCGGCTGCGGTGGTCACTGCGAATCATCATTGGTCACCGGTCACTGCGCGCGGTCACTGGTCACCAGTCACTGGGCCGACTCGGTGACAGGTAGCAGACGAGATCTAGCCCAGCTTGTCGAGCCCGTCACACGACTTGGACTTGGCAGACCTGGAACAAAAAGCGAGAGCCTGTTCAGGACGAGTTCCCGCCACAAGCAGGCGCCTCAAGGGAACAGGTTAGCGAGATGGTTTTTTCGAAGCTCGATGTTCAGCCCCTCTGCTAGGTCAGGCAGAACAGGACGACCTCCAGTCTCGACATATAAAGCCGCAGAAACGGCGAATCACTCTGACGAGAGCGCCGACAAAATGAACGATTCATCAACACGCGGCAGAAGCATTTTCTTCCTGTCAAACTAAGAAAGAGCACCGGGAACACCAGGGAGACATTAAATTACACACATCAGACAACAACCACACCTTCACATTCTCGGGAGCAAGAAAACAACGATACAAACTGCAGGCCCTTCGCATACCGCGAATTTCGCGATCGCCTGCAAAGTGGCATTTGGAAAGGCCACGACACGCTTTGAGTGTAAGGAAACAGAACCAGTCGTCGTGGCGCTACGAGCGGCTACCGGGCCGTCAGGCGCGCCCGGCGTCCGTCTCCACTCACACTTTCTTCACCGACTCCCGGCGGCCGATCTGCAGCACGATCTGACCAGTTTTGGTCTTCTTGAACGTGGCGATGGCCTCGGCGTGCGAGAAGCCTCGCAGCGGCTCGCCGTTGACAGAGAAGATCTCATCCCCTGAGAAGAGGACGGCCCAGTCAGAACTCCGGGGTCCGAGAGACAATCAAGCGCAGGGTAGGACCTGCGGGTCAGCGCGCGGCAGGACCGACGGGACAGCAACCGCGAGTCAGCGTCGGCAGGACAACGGGTCAGCGCGGGGCAGGACCTGCGGAACAGCGCGGCGCTGTCAGGACCCGCGGGTCAGCGCGCGGCAGGACTGACGGGACAGCGCCCGCGGGTTAGCGTGGGCAGGACAACGGGTCAGCGCGGCGCTTTCAGGACCCGCGGGTCAGCGCGTGCTGCCAGGAACCGCAGGCGAGCGCGCACCAGCCCCATCGGCCGGGTCCGAACAGCGCGGGTCAGGCCGTCCCGTTCACCTCACGTCCCGCCAGCGGCTTGTCGCGGATAAGCAGCTAGTCTGTATTGGTAACGTCAGAACAGCGTTTCAGCTTTGCTTCGTTTCCTCCTCTGTGATTGGTTACGGCACTGATGCCCATACTTCTCCCGATCACACCAGGCGAAAACCATTGATTTCCTACATGTCGTAAGCTAATTGCGGGGTGTTGGTGCCATCATCCATCAACCATCCCATCTCGTCATTCAAGAATTTCCGAGGCAATTTACGTAAGTCGATGAGACATTCTCAGTCGATTAACAACGGAGTAGCACGGGCCTCATTCCTGTCGCTTTTTACAGGTGTCCGGGTCACCCCAATGAGACACCCTCGCCGGCTACCGCGGCGTGTTTTTGCAGCGTCGCCCGGCACGACCGCGAGGAGCGACCGACATTCGCGGTCAGGTGCGGCCACCCACCGGGAGACGCTCTCCGCTCCGAACACAATGGAGTCGCAGGCGAGGTCGAGCCGCCAGCGCACACCAGCAGGGTTCCGTGCCGCGGCCTTAACCGCGACCGCGTCAGCTTGCGGCTGAAGGGCCCCGCGACTGGGGATCGAACTACGAGCAGCCACAGGAGCTGGCCAGCCCGTCAGGCTCACACCGGATGTAGAAGCATGAGGGAACGAGAAAGCCCTTGCCCGCTGCACTGCATTGCCCCCCTCTCCCCGCAGACAGCAGCGACAGCAGGCACCAAGCGACAATCGGGGCAGGGGGAGGGGAGGGGAGGGGAAGGGGGAGGGGCACGGACGGACGGTCCCCACAGTTAGTCAATCAGCCTAATCCGGCGAGCAATCAAACCCGGGCGGCATCTGAATGCCTGACTCAAACTGCTCGTCACCGAACGTCATCGCAAAAACCCGCCGACAAATGACAGAGCACGCCGTCGGCGGTGCTCCCCTAGGCGAGCTCGTATCAGCGGGCGGACCAGACACCCAGGTCCGGACGGGTCGCCTTACTGCACAGCGACGACACGCGGGGGCCGGCGGCCGTTCTTGCGCCTCTTTTTGCGGCGGAACGGCGGTCATTGATCTTGCCCGGCTATATCTCAATGGAAGATGGAATTAACATCAGGCAGCCGGCCATTACGCGGCGATGGGGCGGCAGGAGGGGTCGGACGGTTGGGGGAGGG
>NW_023596576.1:49192363-49200032 GCF_011947565.3 Pollicipes pollicipes
AATCGGTAAGTCATTTCCGTTCGATGAAATGAGCGACAGTTCTTGAGGACTACCTGATGCCATTCTTACAGCTATGGCTCTGGCGGTACGCAAGACCATAGAGGGGAAAGGAATTGGTGCGATGAGGGGAGGGAGAGTGGCAGTGGGGAGGGGCTGGCTTTATCTGTGATGCTACTTTACAGCGATATTCGATTAGATTATAGTTTGCGAACCCGTAGAAATGAACACGTTCTACGTCCAACGGCGGAGGGATGGAGGGTCGCGCTTTCGCGCCCATTTTTGTGGGGCAAAATGTGGTGTCAAGGAACGGGCTGAGCGTCGTTCTCAGTACAAGCAATTTGCCGCCCAATTTTAAATCGCAACGTTTCCCCGTCCTGGCAGCTGGGCCATGAGTCTCCCTTGAGCCCTGGCCCAGTAAGTTCCAACACCAATCTGCCTGCGGCACGGCGGGAAGCGGCTGTTTAAGGGTAGACTTCCCCAGACGGCCTGTTTGTGCGATGTGGATGCCATTCGAAGGGATGCTATCATTTAAACTGTGGTAGTGTGCCTTAGTCTGTGCTCATGGCAGTTTGCTGAAAGTATATGACGATTCGACCAAGACATTCACTAGGCCAATAAGGCGGCAACACGGTTGCGTACAAACGCTGTGTCTGATGCTCTTTGCAGCAATTATATCATCTACGTAAGCCAACCAGATCTTTTGGGCATGGGACCAGCCATAGCCTAAAAAGCCACTTGAGCCTGATAATGCTTACTTATGTATACGGGATGTGTGATTTGCTCATGCCTTCTGAAGCCCAGGTGTTTTCTGGTCATCATGTCAGCGTTGGCAAGGTACCTTTTCTAAACGTGGTCAGTCTGATGGGCGTACTTCTTATTTGGAAAGCAATAAAATACACATAAGTCGACTGTTCTTCTCAATGTGAGATTGATAACCAAGCATATTTCATTTACAGGGTTTACAATATAACGACGATATATTGTAGGCCGTCAATCATGATAACCAGCCCCAACCTATCCTGTATTGCCGTTCATAAAAAACGGAGTGCTCCCAGCTCTCTGTTCCACGACGACCTGACCAGAAACATGCGCTGAACTGGAACTACCTTTTCTGGTACAATTTAGTTAAGGTAAGATCCCTACGCTCGTATGGTTTAACAACACCTAATTTGCCAATTGGCATGTTCATAATATATTCATTTCTCCCGCAGAAGTTGTTAAGTCTGACCAGGCGTGGCCTCTGCCAGAGCATGGCTGAGGCACCGACATGACTTTGACAGTCGTTAGCGCTGTGAGCTGGCTACTGCAAGCTGATTTTAGCACCACCATCTGTGCGCGCCTGATCGTGTTCGTCTCGTCTTCGGAGAGGCAATGTAACATTGCTTCGCTTGACACGCCATTTTTTGTGAAATATGTGCCTACATCAACCAAAAAACGCTTCATGATGGTTCGATTCTCCCGACGTTGCAATGCCAGTGCAGGACCTCGAACGCGATGATGACGTCATTGACCCTGCTTTGTGGTGCCCAATGCCCACAGGTGTCATGAACGGACCGTAGCAGGAGCAGCAACAGGCCAGTTTTCAGTCCATGTGGTCCCTGAATAAGCACGCAGGCAATTTAACTATGCACGGTTGCATGGTAACCTTCATGAAAGACGGATTTTCGAACTCGTGCTCTTGATTTTTCGTTTATCAAATGTTCACAAAATCCACACAGCTGTGAGGAACATTTCAGTAATATGCGGAGTAAAATATTCTCATAGCGCACTTATTTATATCCGGGCATGAAAGGGCATACATGCTTATTTCATCTACATGTTCATTATCACCTATTTGCTATCATGCGTTTATCTACATAGAGTTACGAAAATTTCTGGTAACTACGAAATATGTCAAACGCTATCACCAGCTGTTTGTTTGCATTGATAAATGTAAACCTCATACACCTTATTTTTGTAATTCCTTAATGTGTCTCAAGTTTTGTGTAGAAGCTAGCTCAAAGAGATGGTTGAGAGTTTATAAAACGTATTCCACATGAATTGTTGGTGGGTTCGGGTTTAGGATAGCGACTTATTGGTTGGTTCGGGTTCAGGGTGACGACTTGTTGCATGCAGCTTGTCGCATATACCCGAATCAACTACCCAAGAAATGTTGTCCAGTCTAGCGGATAATGTTGCCTCCCCCCTCTCGGCAGACAGGACTGCAGATGGTTGTATGTGCAGCGCAGTACTGCGGCACGATCACTGCAGGCCTGGGTTGACCCTCGTCGACCAGCTTCCAGCTAACCTTTCCATTCCAGTCGGACTGAACAACGCACCCGTTCTACGACCTGCTCCCACTGGACATACGAGTCCAGCGCCTTCCTTAGACTACGGGGAGTGATTCCACTGTCACCCCACTTTATTCCAATCACATGCACAGACAAAAGAGAAAAGCCCTTTTTCTATCATGACCCCCTGAAAAATGGCCTCACTCCGGGAGCGAGTCCTGGCAGCGCACACGTCGTTAGAAAATGAAGTGGTCGCAAGGGCTGGCTGGCCAGGTGGCGGTAGCATCGCCGCCGGTTTTTACCAGGTGGCGGTAGCATCGCCGGCGGTTTTCAGCCAGCTGGCGGTAGCTACCTGCCAAACGAACCTCGCAGCCCGCTGGAACTGATGCAGTCCTCTGTTTTAAGTGTCGACATTTAGAGGACACATTCAAATGAACCCATCTCAGCACCGATCAGATGGTGAGGAATGTGAGGCAAAGAGGAGAGGTGATACATGTTCTAGTTGTGCCAGCCCGGAAGATGGCGGGCCCAGCCCTATGGTCAAGGTAGTTGAAGGAGGTTGTGAGGTAATGCCCAAAACAGCTCGCGCCAAGTGCTGCCGCAGGTGGCATCAAGTGTTTAAAGACATCAGCAAGAATTAGTTACCCGTCGAACTCTGAATCAGTCCAAGACACGGCGTATGCGACTTGAAAAGCCGTCTCGTGGCTTGCTGAGCGCTGGGCGAGATCAAAATATAGCGATGGATGATCAAAGCTGCACTACCAATGCTGGAAGCATATATATTATATATATATATATATATATATATATATATGTACTACAGTACCGTAACTGGAAGAACTGATTCTTTTACGCTGGTTCAGGCGGGGATGTCCGAGCCGATGTCATGGCCGGCAATATGTCCGAGCGTGGCCGATGCAGCCGGGGTCACGAACCGCCAGATGTGTAAACTGTGCCTGTTTCAACTGCCTTACCAGTCGGAAGAACGCACTCACTGTGAATATGTGTTTTGACCGGGCCGGGCCAATGTCACGTCAGTGAGACGCTCAGGCCGCTGGAGGAGTCTTAAGGCCCTCACACGAGCAAATATCACGTCAGTGAGACGCCCAGGCCGCTGGAGGAGTCTTCAGGCCCTCACACGAGCAAATGTCACGTCAGTGAGACGCTCAGGCCGCTGGGGAGTCTTAAGGCCGCCACACGAGCAAATATCACGTTAGTGAGACGCTCAGGCCGCTGGAGGAGTCTAAAGGCCGTCACAGGAGCAAATAAGCCCCTACCCCAACGTGCCCCTGGTATACAACACCGAACACTTCTGAGGTTTGGTCGGAGAGGAAAAGTACGGGGTCAGCTGATAGGCCTCGTCTGACAACAGCTGATGTGCCGATGCGCCGGGCACTGGGAGTACAGGGAAGTGTCGTGCACCAGAATCAGGGTAGGATGGCACGAGCGTGCCACACAGCCGCATGCAGTGAACCATGTCCTTTCCTGATGTGCGGTACCCCTACAATAGTCGTCTAAACGTGCATGCCAAGATTCATGATGACATTATTAAACACGACAACATTCATGTCATATGAACATCGCCACAAAACCAAGCGTTCACCTGCTCATTGTTTATCCCCTCCGTTGCTCATTCTCGCCATCCCTTTCTTCTCTTGCTACTTATAATGAGCAGGAGAACGAGGCTTATGACTCGAGTCATATTTCCACCCCCGAGTCTGTAAAAGCCATTTCATTGTTCCAATTATGACAACCATGTCATAGTATGATGTTTTGTCTATACGCGTGACGCTTCGTAGCTCATGCGCGACCTGGCTCTGCTATGATGCCTGTTACCTGCGCCTGTAGTTGAGCTGGTACAACGTCGGGCGCTTGGTCCAACGTGTCACAGAGTTGTCAGTTGGCACCCAGAAGCCGCAGGACTTGAACGGCAGCCATCCCGATAATATCAGTTGGTGAGAGCGCCTCCCTTCTGATCCACTCACCCACGGTGCGATGGGTTCAAGTCGCCTTAGACGCTCACTGTTTACCATTGACAGACACGGCAGGCGGTCGGTGGCAGCAGCCGCGCTCAAGGTCAGGTGACGTCAGACGGTAGGACGAACTGTGCCGAATATTGCAGTATACTAAACTTTTGCAACCAAATAGTCCCGTTAATCTTACGATCGGATTATGGGCATTGGAGTTGCGCAGCATGCTCTACTTAGCGTGAGCTCTGGTCCCAGAAGTCCATCCAAACGAAAGGCTCGGACTAAATCTTTAGACATTAAATACAAATTTAGGAAGCAGCAGTGTGTCTTATTGACACGCGTATAGAATCGGGGTGAAATTCTTAACCTGAAAATACGGTTGAGAAATGCTTAGACTGACCATGCCAAAATGACATTATGCTTCCAATGGCGACGCCGTCAAGCTGAGTGCGGGGAGCTTGACTTGGCTGAAGCCCTGCTTACAGAGCAAGCTGAGCGCGGGGAGCCTGACTTGGCTGAAGCCCCGCTTACAGAGCAAGCTGAGCGCGGGGAGCCTGACTTGGCTGAAGCCCTGCTTACAGAGCGAGCTGAGCGCGGGGAGCCTGACTTGGCTGAAGCCCCGCTTACAGAGCAAGCTGAGCGCGGGGAGCCTGACTTGGCTGAAGCCCTGCTTACAGAGTAAGCTGAGTGCGGGGAGCTTGACTTGGCTGAAGCCCCGCTTACAGAGCAAGCTGAGCACGGGGGGCTTGACTCGGCTGAAGCCCCGCCTACAGAGTAGGTATGCTGCCGCCTGCTGAATGAAGCGTTAAACGGAATCTGCCCGGAGTCTCTCCCCGAGATTTCTTGAAGTGTCACGAGCCATGTGTTCTTATCCTCGAAGCCGATATCACCCAGCAGGACACACTGATGCATTCTTCTCTTGAAATCCCTGGACAGACTGCCTTGCTTCGAGGCAAAAGTCACGCGAACGGCCGGAGCGCAGAATGAGAGTTTGTTGTACGTGAAGCATGCCGCTCTTACGAGTAATTGGCACGAATTCAGGTTTCTAATGCTGACTTAACGACCTTCAGTATAGCAGGAGGCACTGGTTAAAGCACACTATAGTGCAAGCATTGGTTACATTGACAATAATCGACGTTTCAAGTTGGGTTTACGCTCATAAGTGGCATTGTTTTACTTAACCTTGCGCAACCAAACGTCGAGTGCTCTCAATATAGTCAATATTTGCGATGTAATGTCGTTAAAAAGCATTTCCTGGCACAATGAATGCGTCATTATCTCAGCAATAAGAACTGTGAACTCATTATGCGGACAAACTAGGAGCTGAAGACCTTGTTTTCTTGCACCATGTGTATTGCTGTGCAGCCTTGCCTTCGAGAATGTCTCATACCACACAGGACCGGTAAAAATGCCAGGACGGAAGTTTCTATTCTAACCTCTGCCCGAGGCCAAAGGTCGAGGACGGAACACTGCGACCATGGTGACCTAAGTGTGGTATGCTTTTTACCAAATGCTGCTGTGTGAAGTAACATAGGTATGAACTTGAAGTTCTTCTTAGTTTTTAGTCTACCCCTGTAGACTAGTTATTTAGTCTACCCCTGGTAAGGAGCCGTCGTCTGCAACTAACGGCGTTGTCAACATCGAAACCGTTCAAAAAGACATCATCTACTTACCACATATGGTATTTATCACCAAACAATACCAGGTGGTTCAACGAATCCGCAGATACGGCTACTGGTCAAGACCGACCCGAAAATTTTCGTATAATCCAATCGTATTTTTGCCCGAATATTTGTTTGCGCGCAAACTGTTGAAACATTTCGGCCCGAGATAAACAGTGTTCGCCGGCCCCCCCCCCAAAAAAAAACAACACTGAGGCAAAATAATACGCCATACGCACGATCAGGTACAAAGGGGCTACCCAGCATTTGGTAAGTGGCATTCCCTGTTCTCGCATACACGGTCATCACGCGAGTGCATTTGATGGTGTGGTGCATCACCCCACCATGCCGTGCAACGGCTTTGAGAGCCTCGAGGGCAGCTCCTGGGTTGGCATTTTGGCAGAGCTCGCATTGCCATTGCCAGCTCGCAACCCGCAGCTCGGAAAACCCGGTGTGCCATTGCGGGCCTTCACATTACCATTTTGTGATATTCTTTTGTATGAACAGGCGTACTTATGCGCGATTTGAATTATTTCACTGAACCTTATTGATCGATAGTGGGACGCTCAGGAAAGGTCCCTAGCCAAGGCTTGCTTGTGGTGGGCTGATAGCCGCTGCCAAGCAGCGGACAGCCGGCTGACACATGACCAGAGGAAGTCATGCGACGGGTCAGACCCGGGCCGCTCCAGGTCGGGTCACCTGGTCTGTGACCAGAGGAAGGTGGCTCTCGCCCGGGCCGCTCCAGGTCTGGTCATCTAGTCTGTGACCAGAGAAGGGTGGCTCAGACCCGGGCCGCTCCAGGTCGGGACACCTGACCTGTGACCAGAGAAGGCTTACTTAGACCCGGGCCGCTCCAAGTCGGGTCACCTAGCCTGTGACTAGAGGTGGGTGGCTCAGACCCGGGCCGCTCCAGGCCGGTACACCTAGTTTATGACCAGAGGAGGGTGGCTCAGACCCGGGCCGCTCCAGGCCGGTACACCTAGTCTATGACCAGAGGAGGGTAGCTCTGATCCGGGCCGCTCCAGGTCGGGACACCTAGTCTGTGACCAGAGGAGGGTGGCTCTGACCCGGGCCGCTCCAGGTCGGGACACCTGACCTGTGACCAGATGAGGGTGGCTCAGACTCGATCCACTCAAGGTCGGGACACCTGGTCTGTGACTAGAGGAGGGTGGCTCTGACTCGGGTCGACTCAGGGTGGGTCACCTGGACAGGGCCGGATCCTGTGACGTCACGAGACCCGTCTACACCGCAAACAGGCGGCTAGGGGTGACGTGGCTCGTGACATGGAGCCTGTCATGCCACGATTTTTGCGGAAAGTGTTCTTGCAGAACAAACTAGCCGCAACATTGAAAAATGTTGGATGGCTTTGCTATCCCTTCTCGTGTTTTACCAGCATTCTTTAAAGCATGATGTTGCGATGAAGGAGCGAAAATAGGTATGTCTGTCGTCAGGAGTGTCACTTTCTAAAAAAAGGGCTGAGTTTGTTTTTGCAAAGTTGACCTTCCTTACTCCTAAGTACTGATTTCCACAAAATTTTGGCCGTTTTAGATTTGCGTCCGTTTCAGAGTTTTTTTAAAAATTTGATCGGTTACAAAATTGATTTGACGTATCAATGAATAACTTCCCATTTGAAGCCGATGTTACAGTGGTGATAATGACGATATATGACGGTGACATTGCCAATGATGTACTTAGATACCTAGTGTGACGGCAGGACACTTGCTGAATTTCATTGCCCCAGTTCTTTTGCTCATATGCATTGCAGAGG
>NW_023596576.1:49200157-49209822 GCF_011947565.3 Pollicipes pollicipes
TTGCAGCAATTATATCATCTGCGTAGCCACCAATCTTTTGGGCATGGGACCAGCCATAGCTAAAAAGCCACTTGAGCTGATAATGCTTACTTATGTATACGGGATATGTGATTTGCCTCATGCCTTCTGAAGCCCCAGGTGTTTTCTGGTCATCATGTCAGCGTTGCAAGGTACCTTTTCTAACGTGGTCAGTCTGATGGGCGTACTTCTATTGGAAAGCAATAAAATACACATAAGTCGACTGTTCTTCTCAGTGTGAGAGTGATAACCAAGCATATTTCATTTACAGGGTTTACGATCATAACGACGATATATTGTAGGCCGTCAATCATGATAACCAGCCCCAACCTATCCTGTATTGCCGTTCATAAAAACGGAGGAGTGCTCCCAGCTCTCTGTTCCACGACGACCTGACCAGAAACATGCGCTGAACTGCAACTACCTTTTCTGGTACAATTTAGTTAAGGTAAGATCACTACGCTCGTATGGTTTAATAACATCTAATTTGCCAATTTCCATGTTCATAATTTATTCATTTCTCCCGCAGAAGTTGTTAAGTCTGACCAGGCGTGGCCTCTGCCAGAGCATGGCTGAGGCACCGACATGACTTTGACAGTCGTTAGCGCTGTGAGCTGGCTACTGCAAGCTGATTTTAGCACCACCATCTGTGCGCGCCTGATCGTGTTCGTCTCGTCTTCGGAGAGGCAATGTAACATTGCTTCGCTTTACACGCCATTTTTTGTGAAATATGTGCCTACATCAACCAAAAAACGCTTCATGATGGTTCGATTTCTCCCGACGTTGCAATGCCAGTGCAGGACCTCGAACGCGATGATGACGTCATTGACCCTGCTTTGTGGTGCCCAATGCCCACAGGTGTCATGAACGGACCGTAGCAGGAGCAGCAACAGGCCAGTTTTCAGTCCATGTGGTCCCTGAATAAGCACGCAGGCAATTTAACTATGCACGGTTGCATGGTAACCTTCATGAAAGACGGATTTTCGAACTCGTGCTCTTGATTTTTCGTTTATCAAATGTTCACAAAATCCACACAGCTGTGAGGAACATTTCAGTAATATGCGGAGTAAAATATTCTCATAGCGCACTTATTTATATCCGGGCATGAAAGGGCATACATGCTTATTTCATCTACATGTTCATTATCACCTATTTGCTATCATGCGTTTATCTACATAGAGTTACGAAAATTTCTGGTAACTACGAAATATGTCAAACGCTATCACCAGCTGTTTGTTTGCATTGATAAATGTAAACCTCATACACCTTATTTTTGTAATTCCTTAATGTGTCTCAAGTTTTGTGTAGAAGCTAGCTCAAAGAGATGGTTGAGAGTTTATAAAACGTATTCCACATGAATTGTTGGTGGGTTCGGGTTCAGGATAGCGACTTATTGGTTGGTTCGGGTTCAGGGTGACGACTTGTTGCATGCAGCTTGTCGCATATACCCGAATCAACTACCCAAGAAATGTTGTCCAGTCTAGCGGATAATTTTGCCTCCCCCCTCTCGGCAGACAGGACTGCAGATGGTTGTATGTGCAGCGCAGTACTGCGGCACGATCACTGCAGGCCTGGGTTGACCCTCGTCGACCAGCTTCCAGCTAACCTTTCCATTCCAGTCGGACTGAACAACGCACCCGTTCTACGACCTGCTCCCACTGGACATACGAGTCCAGCGCCTTCCTTAGACTACGGGGAGTGATTCCACTGTCACCCCACTTTATTCCAATCACATGCACAGACAAAAGAGAATGGCCCTTTTTCTATCATGACCCCCTGAACAATGGCCTCACTCCGGGAGCGAGTCCTGGCAGCGCACACGTCGTTAGAAAATGAAGTGGTCGCAAGGGCTGGCTGGCCAGGTGGCGGTAGCATCGCCGCCGGTTTTTACCAGGTGGCGGTAGCATCGCCGGCGGTTTTCAGCCAGCTGGCGGTAGCTACCTGCCAAACGAACCTCGCAGCCCGCTGGAACTGATGCAGTCCTCTGTTTTGAGTGTCGACATTTAGAGGACACATTCAAATGAACCCATCTCAGCACCGATCAGATGGTGAGGAATGTGAGGCAAAGAGGAGAGGTGATACATGTTCTAGTTGTGCCAGCCCGGAAGATGGCGGGCCCAGCCCTATGGTCAAGGTAGTTGAAGGAGGTTGTGAGGTAATGCCCAAAACAGCTCGCCGCCAAGTGCTGCCGCAGGTGGGCATCAAGTGCTTAAAGACATCAGCAAGAATTAGTTACCCGTCGAACTCTGAATCAGTCCAAGACACGGCGTATGCGACTTGAAAAGCCGTCTCGTGGCTTGCTGAGCGCTGGGCGAGATCAAATATAGCGATGGATGATCAAAGCTGCGCTACCAATGCTGGAAGCATATATATATATATATATATATATATATATATATATATTATAATATATATATATGTATGTACTACAGTACCGTAACTGGAAGAACTGATTCTTTTACGCTGGTCCAGGCGGGGATATCCGAGCCGATGTCATGGCCGGCAATATGTCCGAGCGTGGCCGATGCAGCCGGGGTCACGAACCGCCAGATGTGCAAACTGTGCCTGTTTCAACTGCCTTACCAGTCGGAAGTACGCACTCACCGTGAATATGTGTTTTGACCGGGCCGGGCCAATGTCACGTCAGTGAGACGCTCAGGCCGCTGGAGGAGTCTTAAGGCCCTCACACGAGCAAATATCACGTCAGTGAGACGCTCAGGCCGCTGGGGGAGCCATAAGGCCCTCACACGAGGCAAATATCACGTCAGTGAGACACTCAGGCCTCTGGGGGAGCCATAAGGCCCTCCTACGAGCAAATATCACGTCAGTGAGACGCTCAGGCCGCTGGGGAGTCCTAAGGCCCTCACACGAGCAAATATCACGTCAGTGAGACGCTCAGGCCGCTGGAGGAGTCCTAAGGCCCTCACACGAGCAAATATCACGTCAGTGAGACGCTCAGGCCACTGGAGGAGTCTTCAGGCCCTCACACGAGCAAATATCACGTCAGTGAGACGCTCCGGCCACTGGAGGAGTCTTCAGGCCCTTACACGAGCAAATATCACGTCAGGTGAGACACTCAGGCCGCTGGAGGAGTCTAAAGGCCCTCACAGGAGCAAATAGGCCCCTACCCCAACGTGCCCCAGGTATACAACACCGAACACTTCTGAGGTTTGGTCGGAGAGGGAAAAGTACGGGGTCAGCTGATAGGCCTCGTCTGACAACAGCTGATGTGCCGATGCGCCGGGCACTGGGAGTACAGGGAAGTGTCGTGCACCAGAATCAGGGTAGGATGGCACGAGCGTGCCACACAGCTGCATGCAGTGAACCATGTCCTTTCCCGATGTGCAGTACCCCCACAATAGTCGTCTAAAAGTGCATGCCAAGCTTCATGATGACATTATTAAATGCGATAACATTCATGTCATATGAACATCGCCACAAAACTAAAGCGTTCACCTGCTCATTGTTTATCCCCTCCGTTGCTCATTCTCGCCATCCCTTTCTTCTCTTGCTACTTAAAATGAGCAGGAGAACGAGGCTAATGACTCAAGTCATATTTCCACCCCCGAGTATGTAAAAGCCATTTCATTGTTCCAATTATGACAACCATGTCATAGTATGATGTTTTGTCTATACGCGTGACGCTTCGTAGCTCATGCGCGACCTGGCTCTGCTATGATGCCTGTTACCTGCGCCTATAGTTGAGCAGGTACAACGTCGGGCGCTCGGTCCAACGCGTCACAGAGTTGTCAGTTGGCACCCAGAAGCCGCAGGACTTGAACGGCAGCCATCCCGATAATATTAGTTGGTGAGAGCGCCTCCCTTCTGATCCACTCACCCACGGTGCGATGGGTTCAAGTCGCCTTAGACGCTCACTGTTTACCATTGACAGACACGGCAGGCAGGTCGGTGGCAGCAGCCGCGCTCAAGGTCAGGTGACGTCAGACGGTAGGACGAACTGTGCCGAGTATTGCAGTATACTAAACTTTTGCAACCAAATAGTCCCGTTAATCTTACGATCGGATTATGGGCATTGGAGTTGCGCAACATGCTTTACTTAGCGTGAGCTCTGGTCCCAGAAATCCATCCAAACGAAAGGCTCGGACTAAATCTTTAGACATTAAATACAAATTTAGGAAGCAGCAGTGTGTCTTATTGACACGCGTATAGAATCGGGGCGAAATTCTTAACCTGAAAATACGGTTGAGAAATGCTTAGACTGACCATGCCAAAATGACATTATGCTTCCAATAGCGACGCCGTCAAGCTGAGTGCGGGGAGCTTGACTTAGCTGAAGTCCTTCTTACAGAGCAAGCTGAGCGCGGGGAGCTTGACTTGGCTGAAGCCCTGCTTACAGAGCAAGCTGAGCGCGGGGAGCTTGACTTGGCTGAAGCCCTGCTTACAGAGCAAGCTGAGCGCGGGGGGCTTGACTTGGCTGAAGCCCCGCTTACAGAGCAAGCTGAGCGCGGGGAGCTTGACTTGGCTGAAGCCCTGCTTACAGAGCAAGCTGAGCGCGGGGAGCTTGACTTGGCTGAAGCCCTGCTTACAGAGCAAGCTGAGCGCGGGGAGCTTGACTTGGCTGAAGCCCTGCTTACAGAGCAAGCTGAGCGCGGGGAGCCTGACTTGGCTGAAGCCCTGCTTACAGAGCAAGCTGAGCGCGGGGAGCTTGACTTGGCTGAAGCCCCGCTTACAGAGCAAGCTGAGCATGGGGGGCTTGACTTGGCTGAAGCCCCGCTTACAGAGCAAGCTGAGCGCGGGGAGCTTGACTTGGCTGAAGCCCTGCTTACAGAGCAAGCTGAGCGCGGGGAGCCTGACTTGGCTGAAGCCCCGCTTACAGAGCAAGCTGAGCGCGGGGAGCTTGACTTGGCTGAAGCCCCGCTTACAGAGCAAGCTGAGCATGGGGGGCTTGACTGGCTGAAGCCCGCTTACAGAGCAAGCTGAGCACGGGGAGCTTGACTTGGCTGAAGCCCCGCTTACAGAGCAAGCTGAGCATGGGGGGCTTGACTTGGCTGAAGCCCCGCTTACAGAGCAAGCTGAGCATGGGGGGCTTGACTTGGCTGAAGCCCCGCTTACGAGTAGGTATGCTGCCGCCTGCTGATTGAAACGTTAAACGGAATCTGTCCGGAGTCTCTCCCCGAGATTTCTTGAAGTGTCACAAGCCATGTGTTCGTATCCCCGAAGCCGATATCACCCAGCAGGACACACTGATGTATTCTTCTCTTGAAATCCCTGGACAGACTGCCTTGCTTCGAGGCAAAAGTCACGCGAACGGCCGGAGCGCAGAATGAGAGTTTGTTGTACGTGAAGCATGCCGCTCTTACGAGTAATTGGCACGAATTCAGATTTCTAATGACTGACTTAACGACCTTCAATATAGAGGAGGCACTGGTTAAAGCACACTATAGTGCAAGCATTGGTTACATTGACAATAATCGACGTTTCAAGTTGGGTTTCCGCTCATAAGTGGCATTGTTTTACTTAACCTTGCGCAACCAAACGTCGAGTGCTCTCAATATAGTCAATATTTGCGATGTAATGTTAAAAAGCACTTCCTGGCACAATGAATGCGACAGTATCTCAGCATAAGAACTGTGACTCATAATGCGGAAAAACTAGGAGCTGAAGACCTTTGTTTCTTGCACCATGTGTATTTGCTGTGCAGCCTTGCCTTCGAGAATGTCTCATACCACACAGGACCGGTAAAAATGCCAGGACGGAAGTTTCTATTCTAACCTCTGCCCGAGAACAAAGGTCGAGGACGGAGCACTGCGACCATGGTGACCTAAGTGTGGTATGCTTTTACCAAATGCTGCTGTGTGAAGTAACATAGGTATGAACTTGAAGTTCTTCTTCCCCCTATGCTTGAGGTATGACTTTGAGAGGATGACCACGAGAAAACAACTAAAAAGCTTATTTAGTCTACCCCTGGTAAGGAGCCGTCGTCTGGCAACTAACGGCGTTGTCAACATCGAAGCCGTTCAAAAAGGCATCATTTACTTACCACATATGGTATTTATCACCAAACAATACCAGGTGGTTCAAAGAATCCGCAGATACGGCTACTGGTCAAGACCGACTGGAAAATTTTCGTATAACCCAGTCGTATTTTTGCCCGAATATTTGTTTGCGCGCAAACTGTTTGAAACATTTCGGGCCCGAGATAAACAGTGTTCACCGGCCCCCCCCCCCCCCCAAAAAAAAAAACAAAAAACAACAACAACACCGAGGCAAAATGATACGCCATACGCACGAGCAGGTACAAAAGGGTTACCCAGCATTTGGTAAGCGGACATTTCCCTGTTCTCGCATACACCGGGCCATCGCGCGAGTGCATTTGATGGTGTGGGCATCACCCCACCATGTCATGCAACGGCTTGAGAGCTCGATGGGCAGCTCCTGGGTTGGCATTTTGAGAAAACCTGTGTTGTCACTGCGGCCTTCACATTGTCATTTTTGTGATATTCCTTTGTTATGAACAACGTACTTATGCGCTATTTGAATTACATTCACTGAACCTTATTGATCAATAGTGGGACGCTCAGGAAAGGTCCCTAACCAAGGCATGCT
This sequence comes from Pollicipes pollicipes, assembly GCF_011947565.3. NCBI lineage: Eukaryota > Metazoa > Arthropoda > Thecostraca > Pollicipedomorpha > Pollicipedidae > Pollicipes > Pollicipes pollicipes. The sequence continues at coordinate 49,206,743 of NW_023596576.1, forward strand.
TGCGGTGGGCTGATAGCCGCTGCCAAGCAGCGGACAGCCGGCTGACACATGGACCAGAAGAAGTCTACGTGACGGGTCAGACCCGAGCCACCCAGGGTGGGTCACCTAGTCTGCGGCCAGAGGAGTGGTGGCTCAGACTCGAGCCACCCAAGGTCGGGGTCACCTGGTCTGTCTCCAGAGCCACCCCAGGGTGGCCTCACCTAGTCTGCGGCCAGAGGAGGGTGGCTCAGACTCGAGCCACTCAAGTCGGGTCACCTGGTCTGTCTCCAGAGGAGGCGGCTCAGACCCGGACCACTTCAGGTCGGTACACCTGGTCTGTGACGCGAGGAGGTGGCTCTGACCCGGGCCACTCCAGGGTAACGTCACCCAGGCTGTGACCAGAGAAGGCTTACCTAGGCCCCGGGCCGCTCCAGGTCGGGTCACCTGACCTGTGACCAGAGAAGGCTTACCTAGGCCGGGCGCTCCAGGTCGGGTCACCTGACCTGTGACCAGAGAAGGCTTACTTAGGCCCGGGCCCACTCCAGGTCGGTACACCTGGTCTGTGATCAAGAAGGCTTACTTAGGCCCGGGCCACTTCAGCGCCGGGACACCTGGTCTGTGACCAATGGAGGTGGCTCTGACTCGAGTCGATTCGAGTGGGTCACCTGGATGGGCCGGATCCTGTAACGCCACGAGACCCGTCTACACCGCGAGCAGGCGGCACGTGGTGACGTGACTTGTGATATGGAGCCTGTCGTGCCACCGATTTTTGCGGAAAGTGTTTTTGCAGACAAACTAGCTGTAACGTTGAAAAATGTTTGATGACTTTGCTATCCCTTCTCGTGTTTCACCACCAGCATTCTTAAAGTATGATGTTGCGATGAAGGAGCGAAAATGGGTATGTCTGTAGTTATGAATGTCACTTTCTAAAAAAGGGCTGAGTTTGTTTTACAAAGTTGACATTCCTGACTCACAAGTCCTGATTTCCACAGAACTCTGGGTTTTAAATTTGCGTCTGTTTCAAAGTTGTTTTTAAAATTTGATCGGTTACAAATTGATTTGACGTAGCAATGAACAACTTCCCATTTGAAGCCGATGTTACAGTGGTGATAATGACGATATCTGACGGTGACATTGACAATGATGTGCTTAGATACCTAGTGTGACGGCGCGACACTTGCTGTATTTCATTTCCCCAGTTTTTTTGCCCATATGCATTGCAGGGGGGGGGGGCTCAGAAGAGCATTGAGGGGCGCAAATTACCATTGGGAGGCAGTCCCTCCAAGGTATGCTATGTGATCCCCTTGTCTGCTGTTTTATATTTTCCTGCCATAAACACTGATCTCTACTATTCTGTATTGACTGACCTTTTCCCGGTGTCCCACGCCGGCCAAGCTAGGCCTGGCGTCGGCTTTTCCTGCACAGCTGCTATAAAACACAAGCGCGCTCAGAGGGAAGGCGGAGGCGGAACTGGGGCGCGACAGCGTGGGGCGTGCAGAGCAGACAAACTACTTGCATTCGTGAGTATTAGTAAGGCATCACTCTTCCAACGGTTTCTCCTTCAAGCACGGTTAGCATCTACAGCAGGCGATAATTCTTCCATATCCTTCTAAAATTGTGGCATGGCAACGCCCGCAGCCGACCTTGCATAGAAGCAGGCGCCAGGGTGACAGGACTGGGACGTCGATGCGAACGGAACAAAGTTTTCCTGCTGTCGCGTACCCACATTTGGCCGGGCCGCCATCACCGCCAGCAATCGCGTTCCAAGAACGCTTCCATCCAGTGAAAGGAGTCGTGAACAGCCTTCGATGGAGAAAGGGCAAGCCTATACTCGCGGTTTGCATCGATATGCTCGACCCACTGCTGCCATGCTGGAGGAATGGGTACGGAATGTGGTACGGAATGTGGTACGGCAAATGTGGCAACGGCCACAGGCAACTCTCACCGAAGTAAGACATGCCTACACCTTAACATGTCGTCATTTAAAGGCGCCTCGTTTGCGCTTCTTGCCATGTCAACTCAGATCAGCATTCCTGATTCGCGACACGACATTCATTACGAGCCGGGGTGACGACCTGCGTTTTGATTGCCCTCGGTCGCAATTGGCGGCGGGAACAGGTGGTGACACTAATCCCGTGATATTTACTGCGTAATGTTGAATAAATTACACCAAACTGTTCGCTATTTATGTAAAAGGTTCGGTTGCCTCCGTGCGGATTTGTCCATCTTCTAAGGGCACAGACTTCGAAATGTGAGAGCGTATGGGATGCGTATGCTTTATGTGCCTGCGTCTTGCCGTGGGATGTGAGCTGACGCCGGTGGCCTGGAACTATACATCCAGGTGTAAAACGCAAAAAGTAATGAGGGCACTGGAATCTGACTTGGCTAAGTGCCATCTCTCGTGGCAGGTTTACAGGGGAAGTAAGTGCCTGTGGTGATGGCGGCGGCGGCGGCGGCGGCAGCGGGGCATGATTGGACTATCGGAGCCCGCTGTCCTCCGCTCTGGCCGGCCGGCCACGCCCAACCTTGGCCGGGCCCGGCGGCGGGCGGCGTCCTCCGACTTCGGCGTACGCCCGCGGTGCCGAGGGCCGGCCGGGCGGCGACCGGCGAGGAGGGGAGGGCGCAGTCCGAGTAAGCGTGCGGGCTCCACAGGGCGGGAAAGGTCGGGGTCAGGAGAGGACGGCCGCAGGAGGAGGGCGGGGTAGGGGTGCCGAGGACCGCGGGCCCGACGGTGGGCGGCTCTGGGGACCTTGAGCGGTCCTGTCCGTGGTGGTCCTCGGTAACGGGAGTCGGATGACCCCCCCCTCCCCCCCCCTCACCCCACTCAGCCAGCCGAGGAAGGGGGCAACTGGGAGGGGCCAGCTCACACCCTGGAATCTGGGTCACACGCTCTTGACACGACTGAAGCACGCCTCATGGCTTCCCTCCGGAACAGACTTATCGTGGGAGCGCGTACTATCACAGATTTCTGCTCACTTTGCAGGTGCTCTTAGAGCATGCTGACAAATCACTCTGAAGTGTTTTGGTTTCTACCGCCGACATTTTCCAAACGAAAGGCTCTCATCACCCCGTGATTGGAAATGCATTTCCCAGCATCGCGC
>NW_023596576.1:49210822-49220944 GCF_011947565.3 Pollicipes pollicipes
CTAAGGGACGTTAAATGGCCGTTTCAATGACGTTATGAAGTGATTCGTGAGTCAGGCACTCCAAGACCGGCTCTGCGTGGCAAACGCACGCGGGTCAAGGATGTCAAGTTATAGTTGTCCCCATTTCAGCATCAGGAACAAAGTATAAAATGACTGCAAATCCGTGGCGGTGTCTGTACGTTTTTACTCCAATATCTTACAGCTAAAAAAATAATGTGCACATGTTAGGGTAACGCGAGCGAGAACACGCGATGCGCTTTCCCGACAAGCAAGAAATTGTGCCCACCTACCGCGCAGTAACTTGGGAAATGACAAATTGAGCAACATGAAAAAATCCTGGAAAAAGAACAATTTGAATAGCTTGAAAAAGAACATGTGTTGTGCCCCCCCCCCCCCCAATGTGTGATATCCTGCGTGCGCCCCTGCCGCCCCTGCGCCAAACCTCCCCCAGGGATGAAGACCTCACGTCGGAGTACGTCCAGCAGCACGGACGACACTGCTAGCCTGGTTGGCCGCGTGGCTGACCGGCGCAGCACGCCCCCACTGAGAACAAACGTTGCTGGGATGCGGGAGGAAGCGGGGTGTGGGGAAAGAGGGTGGATGACACCCAAACTTCCCTGCATCAATCATGTGTACTTGTCCTGGGTTCCGGCAAGTGGGAGAGCGGGAGGAACATCACAGATTAGTTGGTTTCCAAGTTGGTCGTAACAATAGGCACTTGAGCTCAATTTCTTGTACACAACGCCTGTAAGCACTGCGTTAAATCTCAGGATAATTGGGGTTCGAGATTCTCCAATTGAATCGGTCCTCATCCGGACAGCGTATGGTTTTCGCCTGTTACGTGCAACACCTATTAGGTATTAAATGTCACGCTCAGCTCCTTAAGTTGGGGTCATTTGCGTCCATGCAATTATAACGGAGCCCATGGCGCCTATAGGCATTTAAGCACAAGTTGCAACGTTCAGATATTCCGTAAATATCATGCGATTTTCTCTGAACACCGTCGTTGTGCCTGCCATAACGTAACGCAACGCACGCGCCGTGCTTACGCAAGCTGTGGCTGAGAGATTGTGTGGTGATGCCGGATCCCCTTTTTAGACCGTAATGTATGCATAGTAATTCACATCAACATTGGGTACACCATAGCTCACATATTTCGGATAATCAATTCCCGAAATACGCGGGCGCCTCGGGTTAGGATCAGTTATTAGTGCTCACACGTTGCGCAGGACAGCTGACGCCACCATGCGAGTGTTATTAAATTGAGCAACCGCCCCGGGGCAGCCAGCGGGGCATGTGAGTGATCTCGCCTGTGCCAACAAGGCCACGACACCGCCACCTTGTGACCCCTAACCTGCTTCGGTTTAAATAGAGCTGTCGCACTGGCTAGGACAGTTTCAGCCACCAGCCAGACGGATCCGAACCTGAGGCAGCGTCATTCCTCAGACCCATTTACAGCATCGGAAAGGCGTTAGACGCATTGGGCCACGACGGCCACGCACCGATGGCTCAGGCCAGACTCGCAGCCCAGCACTGCAAGCGCGGCTCTGACGTCACGCGCAAGACGCCCACCTGCGCCGCTGCGATCCCGGGGCACAGCGGGCCGACCGCACGTTCCGGCGCGGCGGCGAAGCGCACGCCCCCACCGGCCGCGCGCGCCGCCCGCCGAGGCGCCTCCCATTACCGGCGTATTACGGGCCCATTACGGCGGCCGTTCGGCAGGCGTCGTCGGCGGCCGGGTGGCACTGCATCCTCGGCCGCATGGGAGCCGGCATCGGCCGTGCAGCCGCCGGCCGGCCGCCGTCCGTTCACCCTGGCGCTGCACGCGGACCGACCCCTTTGTTTGGGCGGCACGACGCGGCCATTTTTACCCACGCCGCGGCGCAGGACCGGGTGGCCGCGCCGGCGTCTCCCTCACGAGCGCGCCGGTCGTGATTTCGCGCAGCCCACTGGGACGGCGATGGTGTGAGGCGCTCCCCGGTTCGATGGCATGACACTCGGCGGTCACGCTTTGCAGGCGGAGCCGCCGCGGCGCGATACGAGGTCAGGCCTGGAGAGGATCCCGAGCGGACGGGGCGCGTTACACGGCCAGCGCGACAGTATGCGTGCCGTCGATGTACTGTCGACTCGACAGCGTGCTACGAGTAAGTCATTAGTGGGAGGCGTATGCAGAGCGCGTAGCAAAACCGGTAAGCACGGGCAGCTGCAGGTAATCTACATGGATTACCTGTACCTTTCATTTACATTTCCTTTTCCTCCTGCATTTACATTTCCTTCTGAGCATTTACCAGGTTTTGATAGCACGGCGACCCGGGCCTGGTCACGAGCGCGCAACTGCTGATTCTAACCACCCACTTCGGCGCCACAAAGGCGCAACAAACACCAATCCACTCACACAAACTTGACCTGTATTACCAACACGACGCTCGCTGTACACTGGGCGCGGCGCCGGACTCAGGCGGAAGCCGCCCCCCTCCGCGGCGGCACCACCACCCGCTTCTGCAGGCGCGGCTCCAGCAGCCGGCCGCCCTCCAGGTCGACGCTAGGTGGCAGGCCCAGCGCGCGCTCCTCCTCCGCGATCCACTCGACGGCGGCGCGGCGTTCGCGCTCGAACGCCGGCTTCTCGGCGTCCAGCCTGGCGGCGCAGGCTGTCCAGCTTCTCCTGGCGGATGTTATCGCAGAAGATCTTGACCATGCGCCGGATACCTGACTTGCGGGTCAGCGTGGTGTCGGTCCTGTGGTTGAAGGGGGGGGGGGGGGGCGTTACTAGAGGGGGGTTTGGTGACAAAGACCAGACAAAGACCGGTGTAATATCATTTTCGGTGCAGCGCACGTGCTCTTGTGGGACCAAGTAGCTGCTGCCCAAAGGCGAAGAGGCCCACGCGCCACCAGGACATTGTTCAGAAACATTTGTGGGGATTCGCTGAATCATTCACGCTTAAATCCCTATAAAACTGCACTATTTTTAACCCAGACTTCTTAATACTTTTCCTTGCATAATAGGGTACCGTTCTTCGAGGTTCATCAAATGATGCACATAAATACAATCCCCAAAAATCGTTGTGCTGCCTTGTTCCTTTTGAACGGATGAGCGGCAAAGAACATGCATGCGTCTCGAAAATTCAAGCATATCATCATCATGGGGCTTTTAATGGCAACACTTCAACACGTCGTTCACAATGCAAGACGCTGTCTCGCAGCTGTCGGGCGGCGGATCGACGCCCCCCCCCCCCCCCCGCGCCCGATGCACAGACGGCGAGAGTCATCACAAGTTATCTGGCTGCCCGCAAACGGGCCGAAAACGACCGCCTCGCGGCTCACAGGCGTGACTGATGCTACTACAATTCAATCTCCGGAAACAGATGAGCGTGAAGGGAAAGTGATGGGAAACCCGCGGCGTAAGTGTGCATGTCTCGGTCCAGAAATAGTACCTGGCTTGTTGGCAGTGCGGGGAGCGTGGGCACTATCCCTTTCAAGACAGGCTTCTCCATTCCAATAGTTAAGTTGGATAATAGTGGCTATTTTATATGACTTGGATGGCAGCTATTCCTCGGATATTTCTACTCCGCGCGGTCCTACGCCACCGCTTCATTAACATCGGTGGCAGCGTCAGCCGCTGGTCGACATACACCTGAACCAACAGGCTAAAACACAACCAACACCACCGGAAGTCGACACAGCTTCCCGCTCCGGCAACTAGACCTGACCCAGTGTTGAGGCCGACTACCGGCCGACCCGGCTCCAGTCCGGCCTCGGGTGCCGGGCCTCGGGTGTCGGGCCTCGGGTGCCGGGCCTCAGCCACGCCCAGAGCCGCACGATCCCCGCCCATCCACTCCACGATTGCAGCGCCGCAGCGGAGATCGATACTGACCCGGGTGGCAGCGGCGGCCGGTAGATGACCTCCACCTGGTCCAGCACCCACTCGAAGCGGCGGTAGTCGGCGGCGCGCAGCTGGCGCAGCAGACCACTCCGCCTCCACGTCATGTTGTGCACGTGACGGCGCATGGGGCCGCCCTCCTTGGCGCCCTCCGGTGTCATCAGCCGACGCTGGAACTCCCGGATCTTCACCGTCAGCCGGGCGACTGCCGGTGGGGAGAGAGCGGTGTCAGTGAGGATCCAGAGGTGGGCAGCGGTGTCAGTGGTGATCCAGAGGCGCGCAGCGGTGTTAGTGGTGATCTAGGGGCCGGCAGCGGTGTCAGTGGTGATCCGGAGGCCGGCGGCAGCGATGTTAGTGGTGATCCAGAGGCGGGCAGTGGTATTAGTGGTGATCCGGAACCGGGCAGCGGTGTAAGTGGTGATCCGGAGACGGGCAGCGGTGTTAGTGGTGACCCGGCGGCGGGAAGCCGTGTCGGGGGTGACACGGCGGCGGGGAGCGGTGTCAGGGGTGATCCGGCGGTGGACAGCGGTGTCGGGGCGACACGGCGGCAGACCGCGTTGTCGGGGTGACACGGCCGCGGGAGCAGTGTCAGGGGTGATCCGGCGGTGGACAACCGTGTCGGGGGCGGACACAGCGGCAGACAGCGGTGTCGGGGGGCGACACGGCTGCAGACAGCGGTGTCGGGATGACACGACCGCGGTGAGCGGTGTCAGGGGTGGCCCGGCCGCGGGGAGCTGTGGAAACAGACATCGACGGCTGTACAACTCTTGAGTGGACGAGCGTACATCCTTCACCTGGCCTCTTGACAGGACTTTGGCGCTCTCCACAGCGGGCAGAGTTCGAGCTCACTTTTCGCCTCCGGAGACTCCGTGTCGAAGCGGTGCCTCTGTATACGAGCCACAGCCCTTTCCTCCAGATACTTGGTCTTCTCGACTCCACGGGCAAACTCCAAAGACAGTACTCTTTGGGTGACTTCGTCACTCCTGTAAAGTGGGAGCATTTAATATGTCAATTACACACTGGAAAGCTGGCATTGTTAATCAGGCGGGGAGGATTTCTTTAAGGAGGAAGCACAATTCCTTGACAAGGGACACACTACCTTAACTAACCTCCCCAATGTGGCCAACCTGTTTCACACTTCCAATTTGGCATGCAAAGGGCATTGGGCAAAAGGGCAAGGGCATCGCTCCCGACAGTGGACGAAGCCGAGAACAGAGCCAAACCCGACTGGGGCTTCTTCCCAGGTCGCCAAACAACTTGCATTTCGCGTCTATCCCGGCAATCCTGATTTGCTGTCCATTTTGGCCCGACGTGTCCCGCAAGTGAGGAGTGCACACTAGAAATCGCTTTTGCAAAAGGATATACCGACAGGAAGGTGATGGTGTGGAAAGTCGCCAGCCCTCGTGAAGCCTTGGATCCAGCTTTCTGCAGGAGTATAGCAACCGTCAAACGCGAGAAGTTATAACGAGAAACGCGCATCAAGGAGAAATTGATGCTGTTTTGGATTTAACATATTCCGGTAGGTCCGTGCCATGATCCGACCAGACTTGGCGACAGCCCACTATACGAGCGCAGCACTTCCCATCCTGAGGAGCTGGCCATTACCAGCCAAGAATATCGAGAACATCCCTGATACGCCACAAATACGCCCGACAACAAACGTGCATCATGTAGCATCACGGGTATCATGTGCGTTACAGGTATCATGAGTATCACGCGCGTTACAGGTATCATGAGTATCACGTGCGTCCTGGGTATCATGAAACCAGATATGCGCATGATGGGTTGAATGGCCATATCCGATCAACAGCTGATCACGCGCAATCGACACGTCATCAGATTTATGGAGCAGGAGGTGCCGCGCAAATGGATGCAGCGATCCCTCGCGTGCGTGCGCTACGCTGATCGTCATAGTGATCCTGTCTGCTGTTCACTGAAACCAAAGCACAGTGCATCGCTACCGCTCCGGACTGCTGTTCGTGCTGTGCCCATTTCTCAATTTTGAATAAACCTACACTAACTTTGATTTTGACCAGCTTGCCAGTAATCGCCTGTCTTCAAAGATTGCAAAATTAGTGTGATCGCAAGATTAGTGCGACCTATCGCGGTTGTTCCCGTCCCAGGTGCGTTTGGCCCGCACGGGCCCCCGTCCACTGACCAGCGGCCGCGCGCATGGCCCCCAAAGTGTGTGTGTGTGATGGGGGGGGGGGGGTCTGTCTGCCGGTGTGCGCTATGCAGTGGCGACGAAGAGCTGCGAGCTTGAACCATAGAGTGACTGACTACCTTGGGTGGCGGACCACCCAGCAGAGAGCAGTGTGCTGTCCGCACGGACGGCCGTGGTTGTGACTACTCCAGTGACAGCTAGTGTGTTGAGCTGGTAGACAAACACTTTCATCACAATTTATCACAGCACTGACAATGCTACTAACATATGCAATTCAAATTGAAAGAAGGGATTATCATCACTGACAATGAAGAAAATAAATCAATTATGTGCAAAGAACAAAAATGTTATCCAAAGCAGCCACTAATGTTCCCAGAAGTACTACTGGTCCATGTTCTTTTATTTGCTTTAAACCCACAATATGCAGCAGAACAGGCTATGAGAGAGGCACATACCTGTTGAGGACATCTAGAGCAGGTTTCACAGCAAACTGTGGCTGTGTCAGGTCAACTGGTTCATTGATACCCAGGTCTCCGGAGTAGCTGGCTGTGTGTGGAGAGGGCTTCTCCACAAATTTCCACTGCACCACATCCTTCACATCCACCACCTTACACCTCCTTGGCTGAGAACTACAGATGACAGGTGCAACTGGAAAATGGAGACTGAGTTGGTGGCCTGGCTCGATTTGCACCACCAGGATACAGTAAGACCTCTACTGTGTAACACTTTCCAAATGACATGCTTGTGCTCAGCTCAGTACTTCTTCTATGATGATCTCAGTTGGTATACATCCTGCCACAGAGGCCACAGGAGATCAACCAAAGTATCTTTTATGTCCTTTTGGCATTAGTTTTTTAATACATAGCGAGTAGCAAATTCAATCTGTACAACAAATGCCAGTTGGCTGTCATGTCTTGACCATTTAGTACTTCAGTCTCAAACTGTCAGAATTTGATTGCTACAGAGCTGTTACTGTGTAGGTATCTCATCCCACAGACCAAGCCTGCCACAGCTCTGCTCATGGTAAAATAATGAAAGCAGACACTTGATGATCTACATAACAAACTACACCATACATTACATGTGCTGCTTGATGCATTGTGTATGATGGCATACAACATCTCTTACCTAACAGCATAGCAGGTATGACAAAACAGCCCAAAAGCAATGACCACCTAAAAGTTGCACCAATGCCTAACTGATCTTGTCACCAGATGTATGTCAGTGCTAAACACAGATAAAACACAAATCAATTTCTTTAAATTAGTTCAAAACCTAAATGAATTGTCAAATTGCATTTTGGTTGAGGTTTCACTATATTTCTTTTCTAAAATTCCATGAAACATTTCCTTTTTATAGGCAAACAAATTAAGAGCAAGTACTTAACTGGGAATGAGCAGGTGTACAGTGCAACTGTGCTGACACAAAGCTGGGCATGCTCAGCACAATGGTTTTAAGCAGACCAAAAATGACTTTGGGTGTAAAATGTATATTCAAATTATCTATCCACTCATGAGATCCTGATTTTGTCACATTAACTGCATAGCCTTTTCTCAATATTTTAAACCTCCAGGTTACATACATCCACACTGCAGTCACAAAACAAGTCAACAATACCTCTAGTAGTCACATAAACAGACAAATAAGCCACTACATGCCCAGCCCTATCCTACCCAACAACGAAATGAATAAGTAAGCTATGGCACTTACCTGTCCTGATCCCAGCAAGCCTTCCAAAAATGCTCATGATTCAGCTTGCATTGGTTCAAAATTAAAACAATGAATGAAAACGGCTGATCATATTGACCACAACAGGACCAGTCCAGACCCTTTAACTGATTGCCTAGACAGGAAACCGCGGTACATTAATCAAAGGAAGTAATGGTGTCCCTGTTGACTTTGTTGATATTCTTCAACAGAGCAATACACTAGAAAGGCGATAAATTACTCCTGGCAGGCCCGAATTGGCCCGGAGAATATAGTCATTGCACCATTTCGTCTATTCTGCGCCATCCTGCCTTGCCTTGCGAGTGGCTTTTGCGCGACTGTTCGCTATCGCTAACTAACAGAATTCGTGGAGCAAGTAAGGAACGACGCACCAAAATACAGAAATCTTTCTGCATTCCGAGCAATGCAAAAGACCACTATCCCCCTGCAAGCAGCAGTGGCTCACGGGTCATTTTTTACCATCGCCTTCCTTAGCCCAAGGCCGTGTGAGGGATCGTGGACAGATGCTATAGTGAAATCAGACAAGACTTGTTAGCCGTCAGAGGCTTGAGATCACACAAAAACCTGCTCGAGACATTTTCAAGGTTATCGTCTCCTCAAGTGACGTGACAGAAATTCCTGAAAAACTTAGGTTGAACTTCGGAAATAGGTTATCAGATTACCTTAGCTAATAAGATATGCTAAGTGCACCAATTGCTCAGCCTGGGTTGCAGTAGCGGATCGTCAAAACTTGTGTGCACCAAAAGCACTGGATTGCTGTCTGCGAACACTTTTTGCGAGCCATATGTTGTATCGCCACATCAACATTGGAAATCCATTTGATACAAGCTTGGACAAGCGATTACAAACATCGATAGGGTCTTCGAAGACACTTAGCTGCTTACCTGGTTGGGTTGTTTGAATTGGCTGATGGGAGGTTGTGTCCCACCGAATTTTTGCAAGGCCGATTAATACAAACCGGGGACAAACACAGAACACTTTGCGAGAGCAGTCGTCCGGTGCTGGAAGTCTCCGCGTGATCCGGGAGTAAATTACAGGTATGCCGAAGGGCGACAGCGATGCCATAGCATGAATCATAACCCCGGGTTTGGGTTCGTTTTTCTTCAGGTGAATGTTATGTGACGTTTTCGTTGCACTAAGGTAGATATTCACATGTTGCAGATCGCAGGCCAAATGTAACCTTTGTTGGCTGCTGCTTATTTGCACATTGAGCCCCACCCTTGGTATGTCAAGGAAAGTCATGTTCAGTCTGTGAGTTTACAGTCTCATGACAGTGTTAGCTCAGTAGTTGATTTAAAGAAGAAATAAAGGCATTGAATTTCACACTTTTTAGGTATTCTTTGCTGTACTGTGGCCACAGGCTTTTGCAAAAGAATTTGAGAGCCTGGTTAGCTGTCAGCAATTGAGAATATTAATCATGCATCTGCTAGATATTGGAGGCCATGGATATAGTGGAGCATAGGTCCAAACTGCATCATGACATCATTAACAAACCTAGGATGATGTATTTATGACTGTGGCCTAAGAAGAGATGTGTGAATTATGTGCAATGATGTGATTGGGGCCCCAAATCTGTGATAACTAACTTATTCAGGCTGGCATGTGTGTACCAATCCAATGTTGACATCTTTTCAGTGTATGGCACTTAATTCTGGGGTATATTGTGGTGCATATATGTTTATATTACCTAATGCTGAGATTTATTACTAGTAATTATGTATTTGTGTAATAATTTGTGTGATGAAAGATGCTTTATGTGGTACTTGCAGTCAAGTGGGGTATGATATGCAAATCAAGTTATATGATGTATTAGTTTTTTAATGACTGAAGCAAACATGAGGCATGTGCTATGGGAATATAATCTAAACATGTTTGATCAGGTCATATTGGCCTGGATATTAATTGGATATAAGTACAGCTATTAAATTTAAGATGTAGTTGTTTTAATGACAATACTTCTGGGTCCTACTTTTACTGATCTTTCTCTTACATGATACCATGGAACATATCTGATCTTCATTTTCATTGTCACACTATGTCTCTGAAAGTGCAGCCACCCAAGAACACAACAAATACATGTTATGCTGTTACTCCAGCATGTATGAAGCAGTGACATTACAGCAGCAATATCAGTGCACATATTTTGTAAATTTAAGTGCTCAGAGTTGGATGCTTGATTGACACCAAATTGAGCACATAGTCACTGTTTCAAGGAATTGTGATGTTCCAAAAGGAGCTTCAGGTGAAAACGCTCACATTTGTTGAACTCAAGCACAACATTCAGGGTGCAAATGTTGCTGAGGTATGTGGTGCTGTGAATGGATTTTTTTGCAGGCTTACCCTTACCCTCATC
>NW_023596576.1:49221944-49253193 GCF_011947565.3 Pollicipes pollicipes
TGAATGGATTTTTTTGCAGGCTTACCCTTACCCTCATCATTCAGATGTACCTAGCCAAAAAAGCAAACAGATGATTTTTTTCCAGTCATGATGCAATCAGCTCAGCAGCTGCCACCCGAGGCCCAGTCCTGGGTCATGAAGCAGGCAGGACAAGGTGGTAGCTGTTGCATGCTTATAGAGTATTTAGTTAACCGTTTCTCAAACAGCCTGGCTTTCCAGCACTTTGTTAGCTGTAGGTGCATGAGAAATCAGCAGTGATGTCTGCAGGTATACAAGTTTCATCCTACTACATTTCCCAGTCATATCACATTTCCCTGTCACCATAATCTGATTTCTATCTCCAGTCATGGCTAGTGTAGTCTGATGTGCTAATAAGTAAATCCAGCAGTACACCATGAGACATGTTTGCAACTAGAGATGCCTATGCATGAGCTGTTAGGATATTGCAATACATACTCCTGGATGTGCCTGCCAGCAATGTTCTGCTGTGACTTTGTTAGCAATGATTAATTGGTGATGGCCAGTGTGACTGCTCCCTTAATTTTAAAAATTTGATGTGATTTTGACAATTTATGAGCCTGTAAAATACCATGAAAGATGGTTCTTTGAGATATCAACATGTAATCCTGAGGCAGAAGGATGCTGCAAATATAAAAAATAGGGCACAGTGACATTGATCAGTCACAAAATTTTAAATATCAGTCACATTCATCCATTTTCATGAACATCATAAATGTCGCATTCAGCTATTTTGTCAGCTGTAGTAGTCCTCTTGTGTACAGTTTGGAGGGCATGCCCCCCCCCCCCCCATATCCAGACATACCATATCCTGAGTGGTACCCATCCCAATGTATATCAAAATGTTTTATGGCCCTGGTCTGGCCTGAAGCCAGCTAATGAACCAGTGCCAATTAGAGAACAAATGACACTTCCTCAGTGAAGCATCTTCTGCTGAGGTCATGCTCTGGTGATAAGCAACTGGTGTGCAATAAGTGCAGTTAGCATGAAGTGCACAGTTTATGGTCCACATTCATTTTGTGGTGTCTTTAATAAATTGATGGTGTTTCTGGCATTTACCCACAATGGCATGAATAAACTTATGCATGCTTCATAGAAGTGATACAACTAGACTGGATTGTTAGATCAAGTAAGACAATATCTTATGCTGTAGTGCCTGCCCATGAGTATTTTGATGTTGCCAACCATAATTTGAAAAACCAGCATGTATGTGAGGTGTTCAGCTGTGACTGTCATTGGCATATTATACATTTTTGGGTAGATATATGTATCTGTTAATATATTTTGTAATTTTCACGGTGGAAGAAATGGCAAGTTTCACTGCCTCTCGGTCTTCATGACACTGTCTTGCTAAAATATTCCCAAGGTATCAGCTTTGTTAATGTCCAGTCGATCTTATCGCTGACAATTTCCCAAGGGCATGCCCTACAATGTTGTTCTGGTGTAATCTGCAACACCTGATGCAAGAGCAAAACCCACTAGGTAGATGACAGATTTTGATGCTGCTGAATGCAAATGCTTACAGGTGCTCAATGCAAACGTCTTTTCACTTGAAGTTTTAAGATAGTCGCGTTTCCAGTGATGGCATGGCCCTGGCCGGTTTCTGACGCGGGCGGACTCGTGCCTGCGACGCCGTTCGTGCCGCGCCGTCGTCGCGTTTGCTCGCGCCCTGACGGCGCGTCCCTGTGTGTTGTGCCACAGCCATGATGAACTCGGCCCAGCCGCCGCCGCCGCAGCAGCAGCAGCAGCAGCAGCCGGCGCCCGACGCGGCCGCCGCCCCGCAGGCGCCTTGGTGGATGAAGTACGCCTCCAAGGGCGTGGGGGCCATCGGCGGACTGAGTGAGTGCCGCGCCGGCCGCGCGAGGCACCTCCGGCCGCGGTATTCTCCACCGCGGCGCCGGAGGTGAAGCTCGTGTCAAAATCACTTCAATCGCTATGTCAAAGTCGCTTCAGAGAGGGTGATCGTGCCTTAACGTTGGGAGCATCACATTCGAAGCTGATCTCCATGGCCCGCCTTTTGGCTGATTCGCCGGCCCTGGGGGCGGCGCCCACCGCTAGAGCTGGACGGCCGCGCTGGCCGTCCCTGCCGTTAGTGCTGGCGCGCGCCGACTCTCCGCCACACGGCACGCCGGTGCGGCGCCGACGGCCGGTGACGCGTGCGACCCTCCGTTTCAGTCGCCATCGGCCTGGGCGCCTTCAACTGTTTCACGCTAACGCCGCTGTACCTGGTGGCTGGCATCTGGCAGATGTGAGTGGTGGTCCGGCCGGGCGCGGGCGGCGCGCATGTCTCCGTGTGCCGGGGCTCTCCGTCGGTAGCTCTCCGTCGGTAGCTCTCCGTCGCTAGCTCTCCGTCGAGAGCTCGAGAGCTCGACGGCACAACTGGGAGCTAAAGACGATTTACAGATGCATTTCGTTTTGTTATAAAGAGGGCTTAGCCCGGACGACGTCGGCACGTTCGTCCTGTGGCACATGCACACTATGGTGACACTGGTTCGGTGTGGGCTGCGCTGGCCTGCGCAAACACGACAGTGGCAGGCGGGGGCGAGGTCGCTGGGGCGTGCCCTTCCTCGCCCCAGCTGGGAGAGGCTGAGACGGGCCAGCCTCCGACTGACGCCAACCTGCGACCGCCGCCGCAGGATGGCCGGCTTCGTGGTGACGGTGCTGGAGGCGCCGTTCCTCTGCATGTTCATCGACTTCGTGCAGACCGCGAGCAAGAAAATGGATACGTTGTCGCCCTTCTTCAAGGGCGGGCTGTACATTGGGTTAGTGTCCGCACGCCGTGCGCTTTACAATCTCGCCGAAGTGAAATGTGATCTGTGACGCGTTGATAACGAACCCTCTGCCGAGCCAACGTGCCCTTCATTCAGCTGGACTCCGTGACGACACTTTTTGTGCGCCGAGTCCGTGTCGTCAGCCTTATCGATGTTTTCGGCATAGCCTTTGAAATCTGCTGCTATCAGCGCTCCTCAGATAACGGCTTCGACATACTATGGCCGTGATTAGATGCCGACGCACCGTTACAAATGTCACTAGACATGCTTATTTTGATGGGGCCGATTCGATTCAAAGTTCCGTTACATACGCCACGTGGAATGCTTGTATCACACTCATATTCTACAGGATACCGTGTTTGTGTGTGGCCCGCGTCGCCGACGAGACCGCATCCGGTCGGCCGGGACCCGCGGGCGGCTCCGGTGCCGTCCCTCGTGCCCGGCCGGCTCGCTTGACGGCGCCGGCTCCGGCTGTGTTCCAGACTGGCCATCCCGGCAGTGCTCATGTGCGGCACGGCCTCCATCATCATCGGCTCGGGCCTGATCTTCGTGGCGGGGGTGCTGAACGGCCTGATGGCGCTCGGCAGAAAGTGAGTCGCCCGGCCGTCTGGTCGGCGTGTGTCCGGAGCAGGCGCGCCTGTCTGACCTCCTGACCGACGCCCCGCGTCACTCCGATGTGCCCGTGCCGCCGCCTGGCCTGCGGTAGAGCACCGCCTGGCGCGTCCGTGTCGCTGTGATCAGGGATTAGTGGTCTGTTTTGTGTGGTGCTCACCAGACCACAGGTCATTCTGACGTCACCTCCTGGCTGGGGCGTCTCTTGCCATCGCATCCCCTCAGCTTCGTGTCGCACCCCGCCCACCCCACGCGTCCGGGTCAGCCCAGAGCTGAGCTGTGCGGCGGTCGGCCGTGCCGCCGGTGCGGCGCCGGCCCTCACCTCCGACCCACACCACACCAGGGGCAAGCTGCAGGACATGCTTGCCACGGCCCGCGGCGGGGCCGGCACTGGCGGCGGCGGCGGCGGTGGCGGTGGCGGTGCTGCTGCTGCCAGCTCCAAGCAGGCGCTGTTCAGTGACCCGGCCGTGTGGCAGGCCAACCCGTAGCGGCGCCACGCTCCCCGTCGGTACAGGCCCGCACCCCGTGTCACGGGGTCGGCATGACTGTTAGGCGGTGCTGGCTCGTACCCCTTGTCCCGAAGTCGGCATGAGTGTTAGGCCATACAGGCTCGTATGTTTTGTCTCGGTATCGGCATGACTGGGGCAGTACAGCCCCATGTCCCGGTCTCGATGTTGTCATGGTTGGTGGGCAGTACAGCCCCATTTTCTGGGTCTCGATGTCGTCATGATTGTTGGGGCAGTATAGCCCATACCCTGGGTCACGATGTCGAGATGGTTGTTGGTCAGTACAACCCCGTGCCTAGGGTCTTGATGTTATGGTTGTTGGCTAGTACAGCTCTGTGTCTTAGGTCTTGATGTCGTCACGATTGTTGTGGAGCACAGCCCCGTGCCCTGGGTTTCGATGTCGTCATTGCTGGGCAGTGCAACCCCCTGCCCTGGGTCTTGATGTCATGGTTGTTGGGCAGTACAGCCCCCTGCCCAGGGTCTTGATGTCATGGGTGTAGGGCAGTGCAACCCCCTGCCCTGGGTCTTGATGTCATGGTTGTAGGGCAGGTACAGCCCCCTGCCCAGGGTCTTGATGTCATGGTTGTTGGGCAGTACATTCCCCTGCCCTGGGTCTCGATGTCGTCATTGTTGGGCAGTACAGGCCCCTGCCCTGGGTCCCGATGCCGTCATGGTTGTTGGGCAGTACAGGCCCCTGCCCTGGGTCTCGATGCCGTCGTGGCTATTGGTTGGCGCAGGCCCGTAGGCCGTGTCTCTGCGTTGACACGACTGCGGGCTTACGGGACTGGAAGCGGCGGCACCTGTCGCGAGGGTCACCGCACGCTCAGGGATTGGGACGCCCCTCCGTATCCGTGACTGGCGCCGTTGAGGGCTCGGCCGCCAGCGCGGCCTGGTGCCAGCGGGCAGACGGCGCGTGACTGGACGTGCCAGGCCAGCTGGAGGCCAAGACCACGGCGGCACGCGAGAGCATGCCCGGAGCCGGTCGCGGTCCAGCTGTAGCCGCACGGTCGGTGGAGATGGCCGCGCGGTGCCGGGGTGACGTAGCCGGCAGCGGCAGCCGTCCGGCGCTGCTCCAGGGCCGCGGCCGCAGGCTCAGACCAGCTGGCGCTGATGTGTGTTGTGACTGGTATGTGTTCCGCAGGCGCTGTCGCCGCGAGCGGCCCCGTGCGATGCTGTATGTTTGCATGTGTTTGTCGTTGGCTCGGATGCCGCGCCGCACCGGACGGACGGCCCTCGCCGATGTGCTGTAGCTGCATATTCGTTGTTTATTTAGCGACGTGCTGCCTAGTTTGCACCCGGGCGGACGGCTGCTGCGAACCGTGCGGCCCTACGCCATATGTCTGCTGGCGTTGGTAGTGGCAGGGGAGGGGCCGACAATTGCTGAGGTGGACAATACTTGCTCTGCGTGTGGCCGCTACCCGTGTACCGTATGAGTTGTGCCGCGGACAGATTGTGAATGACCGCCGCTATGCAGGCCGTTGAGACTCGCCACTTCGAACCCGTTCACCGATTGGTGACGTGAGACCGGGGCTTCGATCCACTTCGTCTCAATTCGTTGACTGAACGGAGGACTAGTCAGTGACGTCACTGCACGGCACACGGCCGCAACACCACGGGCGGCGCGCCGAGCCCGCACTAGCGCCGCCTGGCGGCCCACGGGCCGTCTGTCGGCGTCGCGTGCTACGCCACATGCCGGCCGACCGCGTGGATCGCCTGCGTCCTCCACCCGCACGCCGCGAGAGCTGATATCAGACGGCGCGCGGCCCACTGATTGGCCGATTTGGCGCACTGCTGCGTTCCTGTGGCGGACGTGACCCCGTGTCGGCCGTGAAAACGGGCTCGCCATGCGTCGTGGTGTACCCTACAGGTGTATGGGGTACATGCTTTGCCGTCCAACTTTTCGTGTCGTCTCTTTGTCACATCGTGACTTCTATTACTACTGCTACTACTACTATGTCTGTATCCCTGTTTTCCTCCTCTGTCTGTTAGCGTTGAATATGAGGTATCGCGCAGGCATACACGAGCTCTCCCCGCTGGCTCCGTGCCGCCACCATGTCCGGCTGACCAGCGCAGCCCCGTGGCCGTCCGGTGTGCGTGCCGCCGTCTCACGCGCGCTACCGTCGGCAGGGCGTCTCGTAAGGAGATGATGGACAACGCGGCAGACAAGAACCCGATCGTCAACGAGGCGCAGCCAATGGCCACATCGTAAGGGGCGCCGCTCCGGACCGGGCACCGGTCTCTGGACCTGTCTCCGGCTGGACACCGGACCGGACTGGACCGGACATCGGTCCCCGGACCTATCTCCGGCTGGACACAGAATCGGATCGTCCCCGGCCGGACGCCGGGGCGGCGCCTGTGCCACCGCGAGCCCGGCGTCCGGCCGACGGGACCGGGTGCGCGGCACCGCCGCCGACGGCGCCCTGTCCTGGCGCCTCCCGTCGGCGTTGTCGCGCGCTGACGGCTATTTATTGGAGAGGGCCGCCGCCCGGTAGCTTCCCCTGGCATTGTTGGGTACGAGAGGCCCACAGGTGCCACGTGAACCTGCGGTATTCGTGGTGGTCGTTCTAATTTGATGGGGTAGCCCTGTTTATAGGCGATGGTTAACTCAACTAGCCTAGTGATGACAGCATATCCGAAGTCAATGGGATTGTCTGTGGGGTGCCGTCCTCGCGCGGCCACGTCTCAATAGCGATTGATGGACTTTGTAACCCATGTGCTACTCTCTGCCGTGTCTCCCTGCTGCCATGATGTTACCACCCGATGTCAAGAAACGGGGGCTAAGTATTCTATTATTCGTTCTGCACCTTGGAGTCGTACGACCTTGGCCGTGGCCGTCATCGCAGTCTGTGACGCGCGCCGTCTCCAGCGGTGTCTCAGGTACCTGTGAGTCAGGTACGCGCCGCCAGCGCGGGCGTGACTCAGATACCCGTCGCCGTGGGGTCGGCTGGAGACGGCCGCCCAGGCGCGCCGCCGACCTCGACCCGCGACCGGTCACGTCCTCACGGGGCGGGGGCGAGCGGGCCGCCGGCCCAGAGGCGTGCGGCCGCTGACAGGGCGCGCTGCCGTCTGTAGAGGCTCACCAGCCGGCCGCGCACGCTTAGTTTCCAGCTTGTCGCTCAGTCACGTAGCCGTAGCGAAGTCGCGACAAAGGCTTCGGCTCGACCTAGCGTTGCTCCGGTGGTAGCGCGGCGGGTGCTGTAGGTTGCCGTGTCCGGCCATACCACAGGCGTGTCGCTCAGACGCGGCGGCGACAGCGCTGCGACATACGCACCATCAGTCAGACGCGGTGGCGGCAGTGCTGCAACACAAGCGCCATCAGTCGTGCGCGGTGGCGACGAGGCTGCGACACACGCCATCGGTCGGTCGGACGCGGTAGGGACAGTGCTGCGTCACACGCGTCGTGTCAGATACTGTGCGGACAGTGCAGCGACACGCGCCATCGACAGGCGCGCGCGAGCCGTACCCGACCGGCGCGTCCGGTGTGACGTGTCCCAGTGCATGATTAAATCGGTTATCCCCAGCAATTGCGGTGATTTGGGCGGTTACGCGTCGTGTTACGGACCGGTGACTCTATCTTGCTGAAATGCTGCGCCTTTGGTGTTCTTCGTTGTAGTGTACTGTATACATTTTCGGTGTTTGGCGAGTGCTTTCAGGTGGTGCAGCTCCTAACGGGTGCTGGCGCGAGGTCGCGGCCCTCCCTGCGCCGGCCCGGTCACTCGCGGGCGCGCTCGGTCCGGTGCCCGGCCCGCGGCCGCGCTGACACGCGCCGGACAGCGTCCTCGGTGGCGTGACGTCACGCAGTCAGTCATCTGGTGGTGCTGTCGCCGCGAGCGGGCGCGTGCGGACGCCGCCGCCGCACCTGCGGCGCTCCGTTGCCGCGGACTGGCGGAGCCGCCGGTCGCATGGGCCCGTCACTGCGCCGGTAGCTGTGGTGTTCTAATCTAGCCGGTGTGTTCGGTGTCGTCACATTCCGACATATCCGGGCTGAGGGCCGGTTCAATACACGATCAGTTCCGGTAGCTGTGGTGATCTGGTCTAGCCGGTGTGCTCGGTGTCGTCACATTCCGACATATCCGGGCTGAGGGCCGGTTCAATACACGATCACTTCCGGTGGGTGGGCGTGTGACGGGAGCAGCCGTGTCAGGGCCGGCTCTGGCCGGGACTCCGCAGTAGTGGCCGGCAGCGGGCCACGCCGACGCCGGGTCAAGGTCCGCCGGGCGTCCGCGGTCTCCGCCCGACGGTATCACGGGGTATGCTCCTCATCAGACGTCACGTGACTCATCAGCGCCGACCGATAACGGCACGCTACGGCTCGTGCTTCGGTAGGATTGGCTTGAAACCGTTCATGAACGGACGGTTGGGAACCGACAGAAGGATGAGGCACTAACGCTCAGGCTGCAGCCGCTGAAAAATTAACGAATTCGTGAGGTTCGCAGATACCAGTGGTGGGGGTCAATAGTCTAGCCTTGGCAGTATCCACAACCGGGCAGCGAATGCGTCGCGCTGCTGACGGCAAGAGCGCCTCGGCGTTTGCTCCGGAGTCTGCCAAGGTGGAACGACGGGCGTTCGACCGAATGACGGATTCGTGGATGGGCGGGGTCGGTTTCAGCAATTGACCCAATCCTTGCCCTGCGTTGGCGACGTTACGGCGCACGACAGCAGGAAATGAACGTCGACGGGCTACTGACACCGGTTGGTGGATGCAGGCGCACCACCCTGCGGAAGGGGAGGGGGGGGGGTCGCCCAGGGTCGTCGAACATTAGCAGACAAAAGCTGAGACGGCTGTCCTCGATTGGTGGTGGAAATCGTGCCAGCACGCTTCGCCAGGCGGAACAATGAACAGCCAAAGTACGCGTGAGTAGTCCGCGCAACGCTTCGTCTTCCAGCATCGAACGGGCATCCACCGCACTTGATTCCGCCCACACAGAATGGCGCCAAGTTCAATGGACACTTAATTTCATTCCGCGGCATCGCCACTGTTCCCGGAATCGCATCCTGTGTCCAGCTAAGGTCGCAACGCATCAGGGCTTGGCGGCGCCGGCGGCGCGTGCGACAGCGTCTCGCACCCGCCCGGGACAGCGGGTGAACACAGCTGTCTGAAGGCCTTGATCGGATGCTGCCATTTATTACGTGAAGAAGATGAGCCTGCCCGACGTTCTGACCCGGCCTCGTGCGCAAATATCACCCTGGAATTGATGCGCGGCTCCGTCCACCGCACCCGGCGCCCACGGCGGGTCAGACGGGTGAGACGGGCAGACAGGCCACGCATGTGGCGCGCGAACGGTTCACAATGGCCGGAGCTTGACTTCATTGGTAGGACATAAAGATGGCGGCCGACAGGCATGCGTTGGTAATATGGGCGCCCACTGAGTATGATGCGAATCAGGGGGTACTGAGACGCAGCCAAGCGAAGGATTTGGTGGGAGCTCCGCGCTGCTCGTGTGGATCACGTGTGTTGGGATAATGGACGCTGATGGCGCACGAACGCAGAGCACCTCCGCAATTTAATTTAAGTACACTGAGTTCACAGAGCGCGCATCCCACACACCGTTCATAATCTAGCACGAAAATAACTCATTCTAATGCGTCTTAAAGCTCGACTGACAGAAGCCGCGACTGCCGGACACCTGGAGGACGCGCGGGAGCGTCCCACGCACACCCCGGACGGCGGGACGGCAGAGCGGCGTGGTCGGCCGACAGTCTGTACCTCTCTAGCCACTGCGGGCCGCCCCCGACCCCGGCGGCGTCGCAGGTTCCCCGGGGCAGCCCGCACTTCAGTCAGTGGTCCCAGTTGACGGGCCTCGGCCGCTCTCGTCCGAGGCGAGCGGACGGCCGGGCGCCGCGCGGAAGCTGCCGCCGCCGCGGCCGCCCTCCAGCCCCGGCCAGTGGGACCGGCGCCGTTCTCGCCACACGCCGCGGGGTCCCTTCACCGGGGTCCCGTCACCACGTCAGCGCGCCGGCCTACTGTCGTTTCCACCGCCGGCCGGCAGCCGCGCGCCTAGGGCGGCGGTTTGCGGAGCGAACGGCCGCGGCGGGGCTGGCCGGCGGGCGGCGGCGAGCGGGACCGGGCGGCTGGCGCCGACGCCCGTCACCACAGCTGGCTCTCGCTGGGCGGCAGTCGGACCACGCCCACGCCGCCGCCCAGCCGCCGATAGTTCATGGTGCCGCAGATGCGCCACGTGTTTTCGTCGGGGTCGTACATCTCGATCGTCTTCAGGTAGGTGGTGCCGTCGAAGCCGCCGACGGCGTACAACTGGCCGTTGACCACTGCCAGGCCCACCTGGAGGCGCGTGCGGCGCGGTCAGACGCGGTCTCGCTCCCTCAGTCTCTCAGTCTCGCGAGCCGGGACTTCTCACACGGCGAGCGTCATGTTACTCTCTCAACGCGGACCCCGGGGCCGAGACAACGAGAAACTCTCACACCAGTCATCCATGTGATACTGTTCATCAATTAACGTTACCTGAATTTAGAAGAAAAGTTGTGCATGAAAATATTGAAAAATAAAGGTCTAACTATTAACCTCAACCGTCGAAAAAACAGGAAAGTATTCGGATTCGCAGAGGGTCCACCTCACCACCCATGCAATCCCGACAGCCGCTTCTGTGACCGGCCGGCGTCCCCCTGCCCGAGCCCCGACCCTGGCGCGCGGCCGGGGCAGGCGCCGCCGACCGCCGCTCCACTGACCCCACTGCGGCGCGAGCTCATGGCTACGATCGGGCTCCACTGCTTGGTGGCTGGGCTGTAGCGCTCGGCCGACGAGAGCTCGGTGCAGTCGTCGCGGCCGCCCACCGCGTAGATCATGTTGTTGAAGACGGCGCAGCCCAGGTGCTTCCGCCTCGTCGACATGGGCGGCACCATAGTCCAGCGGTTGGTCTTCGGGTCGAAGCACTCGACTGCAGCGGCGCGCGCACCGTTAGAGGGGCCGGCACGCCGGCTCGGCGGCGGCCGGAGCCCGGCGACCGCCGCAGGTCCGCACAGGCCGGCACACACGCTGGTCAGGGGCCAGCGCGGCAGCCGACGACCTGACGCGTCAGCCGCGGCCGACGGCCGATAGCTGTGCAACCATACCGCGCACGTGGCGTAGTCTGCTGGCGAGCGAGGGGGAATCTCGACTGAGCCGGACTCATCGAGGAACTTTCAACTGAGCCCTGTAGACTCCCAGAGACCCAACTGACCTCGGTGGTCTCTGGACTCGATGCTGCTCAGTGGCCCCGGGAAGAGATCTTCACCGAGCCCAGTGGCCTCGGGCACAGATCCCCACCAGGTCCCGTGGGCTCTGGGAGTGACCGCTCGGCAGACTCTCGGAGACTATCATCTGAGTTCCGTGAACCTCCGAGGACCTATTCCCTGATCCGCGGAAACTCCGAGACCCTCACCTGAACTCAATGGGCTCTGGCCGTCGCTACCCCCGACGGCGTACAGCAGGCCTCCCAGGACGGCTACGGCTACCCCCAGCCGCCGCGTGGTCATGCTGGAGACCTTGCTCCATCGGTTAGTCTTCGGGTCATAGCTGCAGATCGGGTAACAACTCGGTTACGAAATGGTGGAAGACGAAGTCAACTATGGCACACACAGCTGACAACCGCAAACACTAACCACTGCTTAAGATGACTAAATTAAACCGCACCATTGCACAGCAACCAATTATCTCGGAAGACCACCGACAACCGGGCACCTGAACATGGGTAGTGCGTGGTCCAGAAGCAAGGAACGGCGAGTTCGAAACCGACAGAAAGAAGCGGCAATTACACTTGGGCTCAGGAGCATTAAGCACATTGTGTATAAATTTGGAGCCTCTGCTGCATTTAGTACTGCCGCCGCACGCTCCATGTACTGCACAGCTCGGGCCTGGTATTTACGTTCCCGTCGAACATGGCGATTGTAACTAATAACTGATTATCTACACCATCCGAAGATGTCTACATAGTGTCCTCCCTTTCGCCCATACGCCCACAGCCAAATGCGACGAGCAGCCAGATGAAGAGAGGCGACCCTGGCAGGGAATTGATTGATAATAGTTTCTAATCAATTTTCTGACAGCACACAAGACAACTGGCGCACGGATCGGCTCGACACCCTTCCGCATCACAGACACCACGGTGAGCGCACCATCGTCGCCCAGCGCCGCGGCCGGAGCCGGGTCTCACCGCTCGACGAAGTTGAGGCAGGAGACGCCGTCCTGGCCGCCGACGGCGTACAGGTAGCCGTCGAGCACGGCGACGCCGACCGAGGTGCGGCAGCTGGAGGTGGGAGCCACCTCCGACGACCACTGGTTGGACAGCGGGTCATACCTGGCGGCGGCGGCGGACGGACGGACGGCTGAGGCACGGCACTTCCAAACGGCCCCGGAGCCCAGCGAGACCTTCGTCGACGCGGGTGGTGAGTGCCAGTTGACGCGGAGAGGGCTAGATATCGTTCTATATAGCACTGTGATGTGGACAGGGGCGACCACTGACCGAACACATACCAGAAATGGCGAGATGTTCCCACCCTCCTCGCCAGCACCGGCATCCTCACAACTGCGAGGCGCCACTGCCATCGAGCCGCGCCGTTCCGGCGGACACCGCGGGCGAGAGAAGCAGGCCCGAGAAGTGCCTTCGGCCCTGAGGCACGCCTGCCATTACCTCTCGATACTGTTGAGGTAGGAGTGGCCGTCGTGGCCGCCGACGGCGTACAGCAGGTCGTCCAGCACGGCCACGCCCACGCCGCAGCGTCGCTTGGACATGGGCGCCATCATGCGCCACTCGCAGGTCTGCGGGTCGAACTGCTCCACCGAGGCGATGGCGTCGCCGCTGCACCAGCCGCCCACTGCCGCGCGTGCAGGGCAGCGCCGTTAGTGTCGGCTCGCCGCGCACAGTTCAGGGGCACCTCAGTCAGTGACAGGACGGGGACGTGCTAGTTCTATGGTAGGGTCATCTTACTGTCGACCTGCTCCCAGTGCCCTCATACTGTCGAACCGCCCCCAGAACTTTCAGACAGTGCTCTGCCCAGACGTCATAACAAAAACTGCATTCTCCTATGACGAAATCAGATGAATGCAGATAACGTTCACAAAGACGGAACAAACAGACCAAATCTCCCACAAACCTCGCAACAACGGCGATCTCCTCCCGACATGGGTCGCAGATATGTCCTCTACCAACACACTCTCCAAATAAAGCCCGTCCTGCCGCGCTGTGACCGACGGGCCGCGTCCCCAGACCAGCAGCCCCCTCCCTCTCCCCCATGAGCTCGGGGCTGTAGGCTGCGTCTCACCTGCGAACAGCACCTCGCCGCGTTTGATGGGCTTGCGGGGCCGGGTGCGCGGCCCCTGCATGAGCGGCCGCTCCTGCGGCAGCAGCAGGTAGTTTTTGGCCTCGTCCACCAGGTCTCGGCAGCCCTCGTCCGACTTGATGAGCAGGTCGGAGCCCACCGTGCCCACCAGGAACTTGGGGTTCAGCAGCGGCATGCGCACGTGCTGCAGAATCTGACGGCAGAGGGAAGGACGTCAGCCGGCGGGCAGCTTCGGTCGACCGGCGGAGATCGGGAACGGTCGCCGGGGGGTGATGGAACTACACAAACGCAGGCGGACATGGCCAGTAGGTAAGATTGACGATTACATAGCTCGTGGCATTGTGAGCTAGCCACCTCAAACGCCCCTGACACATTTACTAATCAGGCCCTTTTTACTATTGCTTCTCATCTAGAATGACAGCCTTACTAGATTCCACAAAAAGTCGACATTTTGCTTGTCACAGCAAACAAAGCAATGATAACCTCATCAACGAGTACTTCCCACGTCACAAGCCCCGCCCTGCGCCGCCAGCCTCTGCGGCCTCGGCCGACGAGGCTGGCGGCGTGCTCCATCGGCGCCATCGCCGCACCTGCAGCAGGTGGTGTCGCCGCTCCGAGATGTTGTACTTGACCCAGGACATGACGGCGCTGTACACCTGCTCCTCGTTGCGCACGTTCAGCTCGTCTGAGGAGATGATCTCCACCAGCTGGTTGACGGGCAGCAACAGGAACTCCTCGCTCTCCATCACCTGGAGAGGGCGCGGCGCGCCAGGCTGCGTCAGCCGGGCGGCGCGACCGAGACCGGCGGCAACAGCCGCACACACCGGTCACCCGGCCAAGCGGAAACCGTCATGGCAAGCACGCAACGACCACAACCTAGATCAGTCACGGGCGTTGTCCTACAATTCCTCCAACGAAGCCGGCCTCACCAACACATCAGCCCCACCGACAGGTCCGGCTGCGCCACAGCAGAGCAACACCCGCAACATACGACCGAAGCGAACGAGTCTGTCCCAAACCACCGCGAGAGCTCCCCAGCGCCGCACGTCCCAGCCGCGCCGACCGCCGTCTCCAGGCGCCTGACCTCCTGGAAGTTGTGCTGGGTGAACTTGTCGGCGATGCGCAGCAGCTCTCGGCAGGCGTGCGTGTCGGCGAACGCCCGGATCCCCAGGCAGTTGGTGGGGTCGAGCTGGCGCTTCAGGAACTCGCAGCACACCTCCTGTATCTCGGTCAGCTGCAGCAGGCACGCTGCAACGGCGGCGCACGGCGCTGACACGCCGGCACCGGGGCGCCGAGTCGCGTGCGCGACCCCGCACGGGCGTCGACGGGTCAGCCGATCGGCACGGCACGCGGGGAATCCTGCACGGCTGCGATGCGATGAAAACTGTCTGAGGGGCACGCGCACGCGCACGCGCACATGCACGCGCACATGCACGCGCACGCGCACGCGCACGCACACGCACGCACGCACACACGCGCGCGCACGCCCGCACACACACACACAGATGTTTGAAGCACTTCTCACCGACGCTGCGCTCCAAAGTGCGCCTCCGACGGCCCAGCGTAGGAAAGGTGCAAGGGTGGTACGGCCGGCGTTCACAGCTCAGCACGGACCACATGGGAGGGGAGGGGGAGGGTGGTACGACCGACGACAAGCCCACAATGCGGTGAGCAGTGTGGCGAAATGGCCCGCATGAACAACTGGCGGCGGTGTGGTGGGCACGATCAGGTGCGGCGATAGGCCCCCTCCCCCTACCCCCCCCCCCCCCCCCTCTGCGCAGCTGAAGGCTGCGTGTAGAAAGGCTCGGCCGAGTCGCGCGGGGCCGTCACAGCTGTCCCTGGCGGACGGCCGCCGCAACCGCCGGCAACGGCCGGCACAAAATAAAACATCACACGCATATGCACGTAAAAGGGTGGCAGCCCCGTCCAGACCGACCAAGCGAGCCCGGCGAAAGCTTGGCGGCTGTGGAAGCTCGGCGGTTTCGGAGTTGGTCCACAGTTGGACCCCTCTCTCTCCCCTTCCCCCCCCCCCCCCCCGCCACGCGCCACTCCGGGACGAGCAACCGCAAGTGGGGACAACCACCAACAATGGAAGGACGCCTGGGTCTTGTTTTGGACGCAGCACTTGCACTCGTCTCACGTATCAATGAGAAGTGATGTGAGCACACGAAACATCTTTTAGCTGCAACCGTCATGACCCAATGATTGTCGCTTGGATGAAAAAGGCTGGATGAAACGCAACATCCATAACAAACGCAGCTTTCTTGCACTAGCATGCCCAAGTCAAGGCCCAAAAACAAGACTGCTTGACGGCAAGATTGCCGCTAGCCTAAAATCATATTTCCCTGTCACAAGGAGGCGGTATAGCGCCTCTCTTCTCTGTACAGTCACATTTTCGATGGTGCAAAACACCACTGGCCCCTTGTTACATCTCCACGTGCTTTGGTTAAAACGCTGGCGTGATAATATATCAAACGATCTCGCTGTGCAGCGGAACCGTCGAGCCAACCATGGTGCCGACTGAACTGAGACGTTAACGACTAACACGGCTGACGTGTTCGGTATATCCGTCCCTAGGCGGCACTCACAGTTCTAACCAAAAGAAGCGTAACAAAGCTGGTGAGTTGAACTGCATACGCCTGACCCTGGCACTGCAAGCGGTAAGAGTACAAAGCTGAAATACCCTCATGACCCCGTCACACACCATTTCGTGACCATACCCGGGATAAAAGCTTCCAGCCCAGCCGAGTCCACACGTCGTCAAAGTCAGAACACGTACCATCCCACAACGCGACTCGAAGTTCTACCACGTCGCGCCAGCTGAGATCCATCCGTCACACCTCAGCGCCTCGCGCCCTCGACGCGAGACAGCGGCCCCGGGCACTGACCGGCCGGCAGCAGCGTCTGCACGTTGGACTCCTCCACCACGATGTGCGAGGTGTAGCAGAAGTCAATAAGCAGCTCCATGGCCATCTCGTCGATGTCGCGGATGGTGACCTCGGTCTGGCGCGACTCCACCAGCTCGCCGGTGAACATGGCGTGGAAGTAGGGACTGCACGCCGACAAGATCACCCTGCGGCATGGACACGCCGCGGGCTCGCGTGTGACGCTCCGCCAGACGTCGCCATCGACGGCGAGTTGATGAACGTGGCACTCGTCTTGGTGGAAGCAGCATTCAAGCCCGAACGCTTAGAGAGAGCGCACTTTGCGCTGAAGGGCATAATCGAAGACTGCCAACATGCGACGCAAACAGAGCTGGCTCACCCCGTATTACGCGTGCGCCGACACAGCCAGCCCCGCGGCGCCGCCACCCCGTCCGCACCGACAGCGGCGTCAGCCGCCACCTTCACCTGTGTGCGAAGATCTTGCGCGCGCCGACGAACAGGACGACGTCGCAGAGCTCGCGGTGCTTGCGCAGCGCAGCCAGCTCCTTGAGCGTGGAGCGCGGGTGCTTCTCGGAGGTGAAAGGCAGCCGGGCCGGCGACGGCGGCCGCTCGGCCTCAGTTAGCTCCGTCAGGTTCATGACGCTGCGGCTCATCGGACCATTGCCGCCGACCGGGGCCGCCGCTGTCGGCACGAGCGCCGCCTCCCGCCTCCTGTCGGCCCAACATGGGGGTCCGTCACACAGAGCTGTCATCGGACCATCGCCGCCGACCGGGGCCGCCGCTGTCGGCACGAGCGCCGCCTCCCGTTTCCTGTCGGCCCAACATGGGGGCCCATCACACAGAGCTGTTAGATATGTCTGACCAGTCAGAGCTCTAGCTCTGCTCACTGAGGATGTCTGTTGGGTTACATTTCTTGAAGCAAATCACCTGTGTGTCGTCAAATTGATGTCTGTAAAAAAAACATGAACACCAGAACACTCTGTGGCTGTTCCTTGACTAGTCTGTGGAGTGGCCAATGCATGTCAGACAGTCACATCCTAAAAAACTATCCATACATGATTATATATGAGCGCATATAATATCCACTAAAAAAAATAACTTACAATATATCAACTTGATTATATTCTATTATTATTATACAACTAATCAGTTAATTTGCTCTTTGTGGTGAACTGCATAGTGATAATGCTTATATGATTTAAGAGACAGTATCCACTTCTTGAGAGATGGTGCTCCAGCATAGAAAGATTATCCTGCTCCAATACCATGCTTTGAGGAAGGCATGCACACTGAAAGGTGGAGAAGGGCTACAGATTTACAGGTGAAGATAAATCATAGTCCTATCATAGTCTCATATACAACACTTCTGTCTTCGAGCACAGTGATAAGATATTGGTTAACCTAGTTAGAAATTACTGGCTAACTGTGACTGCTTTTTTGTTGGTCTAACCCAGAAACTTGTTTCATATACTGAAATATGCAGGCAACAGTAAGTGGGCATCCAGGAATTCTAGAATGCTATCTGAAATGTATGTGATAATTATAACCAACCAAAGAAAAAGACTAACTCGGTGAAATGCATGTCATGAAAAATATTAGATATGCTTAAATAATCAGCAAAATGCATTCACCTGATCTGGATATCAACAAAAGCTATCCATCTAAGCCAAACATTTGCATTGATTAATAAAACATAGCTGCATTTTGGTTAACCAGCCCCCTAAAATTACTTGTGGCCAATGTCAACCAAATGCAAGTTATTGCCTCCATGACTAATTCTGCTAGATATTGTATGCTAAGTCACTGTAGTAACTTGAGCTAAACTGGAGTCCCTCTAAGGCTTGGGATAGGCTGTAACACAGCCATCAATCATGATACATTTAATATGTCTGTATGATCGCCGAGACAAAAGTTAAGAATCGTCAATTAACTGACAACTCTTGCCATGCCAGAGTCCTTACATGTTCTACATGAAAAGTGAAGAAACATCCGACAGTAGGGTGCAAAATTCAAATTCAAAACTGATCCTTTCCATGGATCACCACAGAGTTTAGCTCAATCACTTTCTGAAAGTGAGGGTTCCGTGGCACTCAAGGACCCTATGCTCCTATGCCTATGTTCTATGCAATGATCTTATTTTGAAATGATCTACCAGTTAAGAAAGAAATGCATGACATAAGCTAATAAAGCAGTAATGATATGACTATATGAGCACAGGCCACGCAGGGCTCAGACAATAAAGTAAAGAACAAGGACAGACATCCAAACCAATGTAACACCGTCATTTCATGACCATTGAAGTGAACCCGGCCGCAGAAACCCTAGACCAACTCAAATTATTATGCTTGAATTAAAGGGCTACGTGCGTTTGCGTGCACCCAGCGATTAAGTGTTCATGAAGTTTTAACACTAGGGTGCACCAGGAACAGAGGAATTCTATCGTGTTGCGACAAAAGAAACCTGAGGTGTCCCATGATTTGTAATGCTACGTTTCAGAGCCCACAGCAACAAACAGCCACGGACATACCTGTTGACTCCCCACGGACACACACACACCCTTTCTCGTCCCTCTGTCCGCAACACGCGCCCAGCGCACAACCACGGGCGTCGCGCGTTTCTCCCATAGCCAAACGATCAAGGAACGCAAATAACCAACCCCAGCTCTGTTCATTAAACAGCTGACGATGAGGGTGATGTACTAAAATGTCGTCACACTCAAAAGAAACGTTGGCAAGCTAAAATGCGTACCTTACTCCTGCCCGTTTCAAAACAAAAACTATGTTCTTCGACACAAAATAGCCGACTTGTTGGAAAAACTCCAGATGCGTCCTTGTGCACGTAACCCAGAGCCCCGTTGGGCCCTGGGTTACGTGCACATCGTTATCAAAATGTACGCATGAATACTCATTTTGTCAAATTTATCATTGATCTATACAAGTCTGTTATAGGTCAGTGAAACATGTGAAGTGCGTGAGCAGATGTTGACAACCAAAAATTCAAAAATGACTTGTAAATTTTAACAGATCGAGAACGTGAACACTCGAAAGTGCATCGCCCTATTCCGTCGCGCTGTCGTCCAACAAAAGTGCAAAAAAGTGTAAATGCAAGGGGCGAGTGATGTGCAAAACAAAGGTTTTGTGCAGGAAAAAACTCGGAATCAAGGGATTTCAATAACTTTTTAGCATTTTGGAGTCGTTTTCTTGATCTTAAAGTTTGTACCACATGATGATGTAAGATGAGTCGAATGCCCCGCGCCCGCTGCTAATCCAGCCAACACGTCCAACTGGAAACAATGTCAGTGCGAGATTGGGCAGCCGTATGGGGCCCATCCAGACTGCCCACCCCGATCCCATGTGGGCATCTCACGAGCAGCCAACTAGGTCCCACATGGGCAGCCCACCTGGGCTCATGTGGGGTCAAACTGGGACCCACATGGGCCAACCTGGTCTGCCCAGCTAGGACCCACTTGGGCCGTTTAGTCGAGATCCACATGGACACGTCCAGATAGAACCCATATAACCATCCCAGATGAGCCCCGTTGGGCACCATCAATCTGTCTTTTCAAACTACATCTGATTGATGAGCCGCCTTTATTCCAGGCAGGTTTCCTCACATCATCAAAATAACCCAAATAAAGGTTTAATCGCCACGTATTTGCCGCAATAGTGTCGGCAACAAGACTGTGGTTCAAAGCGCACACTTAACCGTTCTCATGTCTGATCTGACGACCTCTGAACAATTGAACAAACACTGTTGCCGTTGCTCCCATTGTTCGCGCGGTGTTGCTTGCCGCCGTCGCGGCATCTCTCGCTGGAATCTATTTTCCTAGTGCATTCTCCGCTTCGCTGCGGGAGACACCGTAGCTCGCTGTGTTGCACAGATAGGCTGCTGAAAAGGCGACATTGGCCACCTCGGGCCGCCAATCCACATACTGGGTGCTGACGAGCATTCATGTAAACAGGTTAGAGTACTGTGATAATTGATTTTATATTCAGTCGTGCACCGAGCCTGATTATAATGAGAGCAGCTACGTCGAAAACCAGTGCGTAAATGCCAGTTGGGCGGCTGCTGCAGTCGACCCATGTAACGTGGAATGACCGACATAACTTGATGTCACAACAGTTATCTGTTGAGTTTGGCAAATGTGCTGAATGTGTCAAATGTTTTGCTTGAATGAGTTACCAATTTATCAATATATATTAGAATATATATATATAATAGATATAGATATAGATATAGATTATCATATATAATATATCATATATTCTATCCTATCATCTATCTATCTATCTATCTAACTATCTATTATCTATCTATCTCTCTATCTATCTATCTATCTATCTATCTATCTATCTATCTATCTATCTATCTATCTATCATCTATCTATCTATCTATTCTATCTCTATCTATAGCATATCTATATCATATTCTTATATCTATATCTATATCTATTATCTAATATCAGATAAGATCTAATATCTAGATCTATATATAATATATATTATATATATATCTATATAATATATATATATCTATATCTATATCTATATCTATATCTATATCTATATATCTATATATCTATATATATATATATATATATATATATATATATATATATATATATATATATATATATATATATGGTTCTAGTTCGTTCGTTCGTTCTTTTTTATTCGCATCGTTCTAGTTCCCTGGCTTTTGACTTGGTGTTGTCGTTTAGATTAAAGATGGTTCGTACGAAATTACTCATATATTCGTCGCTCTGAACATTCTTACGTTTCGAGATCCTACCTCATTGTCGGAGAAAGCTGAATACAACAAGCGATAAGTTTTTGAGTTTTAAAGGATACAAATTGTGCGCTACTATTAAAAGGCATTTTTTGGTAAGGAGAACAAAGATGAAGCATGGGTAAGTGAAGTAAGACAGAACCCCATTTCACTTTGATGCAGATATCAAATACGCTCATCATGGGAACACTACAGAGACACAAACAGATTGTCACAATCATATCAATAGTGCTCCCCGCTCGCCACCTACGGGTTAAGGGTTGTACAAGAAGTTGTTTGTTTAGGGCTGGGGAGGGATCGTGAATAAACACACTTCGCCAAATTTGAAGGCGTCTTCTGCTATTGCACGTCGGTAAAATGTCAGTGTGGTCTGGCAGTTGTTGTCGTGCCAATGTCCTGTCGTGTCCGTGTCGCATGTGGTCCAGAGGTGCCCCGTCGCGTAAGTGCATTGTCAGACGTCTTGAGAGTGTCGCGATCACGCCGATGTAGTGTATGAAACGAAGTTTGCGGCCTGTGATGTTCCATTTGAATTGATACACCACATTGGTGCATTTTAGTTTGCCGGGTCTGTCTGGGCTGTTCCTCATAAGGAAGTCAAAGATTTTCTTATTATGATAATACATGACAATGGATATTTTGTGGTCGTTCTGGCCTTTTACATGTCGAGAGATAATTTCCTGTGGAGCCTTTTCGTGCTGTTTGTGGGCAGATGTCATTTGACTCTGATAATGTAGTTTGACGGTTGGTTGGTTGTCTTGTCTTGGTTTGCTGTCAAAGTGTCTTGTCATATGTGGTATTTCGTTTTCAATGTCAGAATTTGAAAAACCGCTGCTCACCAAGATCTGTCTGGTTCATACCAATCCTGAATGCAGTCCTGTCAGATCAGAGCAGTGCTCAAATGCACGTCCAATGAATTACTTTATGACGCTAATTTTGCAGCGTCGAGGACACTCACTGTCAACATTTCAGCACCGTCTATTATAAGTCTGCTTTCGGCATACAGTAGCTTTGAATCGCTGCCCTTGTCCATCCACAGTCATGTCAACAAAGCGTATTATGTTTTGCACACTCAGTTCTTTTGTGAGTTTTAAGCCAGATCGCTCTCCACATGTGCTTTGAGATGTTGCTCTTCAAATGTGTTTTTGAGGCGCTCTAGCTGGTCAATGTCCCTATCTTCCCGAAAGATATCGTTTACATAGCGACAGTAACTGTCCGGTCTTATGTTGTCATTTTGTAGTGTGTCGTCTTCTACATGTCCCATAAAGAAATTAGCGAAAAAGGTCCTCGAGGTGAGCCCATTGCAACACGATCAATTTGGCAATACATTCATTGATTGGGCCCGCGGAAAGGAACTTCCAACGTATAGGCGTTAAATAATTGTTCAAGAAGGCGCTTTGATGTTTTGAGAGGAGGAATTTCGGGATGATTGTAAATGCGGTCGAGGATGATTGATACTGTTCTTTCAACGGGCACGTTTGTGAATAGATTTTCAACATCCAGAGAGGCTAGTAGACCCTTGGGTTGGCGAGATCGCACTATATTAATAAACTCATCCATTGACGATCAGCTGTAGGACATGGGAATACATGGAGACAGAAAAGCATTAAGACGTTTTGTAACTTTATAAGTTGGCGAAGAAATCTGTGAAATTATTGGGCGAAGGGGGTCGCCATTTTTGTAAGTTTTACAGACAAAAAAAGATGTAGTAGCAAGTTTAAACTTTTTGTTTACAAAAATGACAGCCCCCTTCGTCCAATAATTTCACAGATCCCTTCACCAACTTATAAAGTTGCAAAACGTCTTAATGCTTTTCTGTCGCCATATATTTCCATGTCCTACAGCTGATCGTCAGCGGATGAGTTTATTGATATAGTGCGATCTCGTCAACCTAAGGGTCTACTAGCCTCTCTAGATGTTGAAAATCTATTCACAAACGCGCCCGTTGAAAGAACGGTATCAATCATCCTCGACCGCATTTACAATCATCCCGAAATTCCTCCTCTCAAAATATCAAAGCGCCTTCTTGAACAATTATTTAACGTTGGAAGTTCTAGCGTCAGAAGTTCCTTAGGCCCATACGTTGGAAGTTCCTTTCCGCGGGCCTAATCAACGAATGTATTGCCAAATTGAGCGTATTGCGAAGGGCTCATTTCGAGGACCTTTTTTGCTAATCTCGTTTTGGGATATGTAGAAGCCGACACACTACAAAATGACAACATAAGACCTGACAGTTACTGTCGCTACGTAGACGATATCTTTCGGGAAGATAGGGACATTGACCAGCTAGAGCGCCTCAAAAACACATTTGAAGAGCAACATCTCAAAACACATGTGGAGAGTAATCTGGCTTAAAACTCACAAAAGAACTAAGTGTGCAAAACATAATACGCTTTGTTGACATGACTGTGGATGGACAAGGACAGCGATTCAAAACTACTGTATGCCGAAAGCAGACTAATAATAGACGATGCTTAAATGTTGACAGTGAGTGTCCTCGACGCTGCAAAATTAGCGTCATAAAGTAATTCATTGGACGTGCATCTGAGCACTGCTCTGATCTGACAGGACTGCATTCAGGATTGGTAAGAACCAGACAGATCTTGGTGAGCAGCGGTTTTTCAAATTCTGACATTGAAAATGAAATACGACGACATATGACAAGACACTGACAGCAAACCAAGACAAGACAACCAACCAACCGTCAAACTACATTATCAGAGTCAAATGACATCTGCCCACAAACAGCACGAAAAGGCTCCACAGGAAATTATCTCTCGACATGTAAAAGGCCAGAACGACCACAAAATATCCACTGTCATATATTATCATAATAAGAAAATCTTTGACTTCCTTATGAGGAACAGCCCAGACAGACCCGGCAAACTAAAATGCATCAATGTGGTGTATCAATTCAAATGGAACATCACAGACCGCAAACTTCGTTTCATACACTACATCGGCGTGATCGCGACACTCTCAAGACGTCTGACAATGCACTTACGTGACGGGGCACCTCTGGACCACATGCGACGCGGACACGACAGGACATTGGCACGACAACAACAGACAGACAACACTGACATTTTACGGACGTGCAATGGCAGAATACGCCTTCAAATTTGGGAAAGTGTGTTCATTAACGTACTGTCTCCAGCCCTAAACAAACAACTTCTTGTACAACCCTTGAGCTATAAGGTGGTGTGCGGTGAGCACTACTGACATGAATTTGGCAATCTGTTGGTGTCTTTGTGGTGCCCCATTGTGAGTGTATTTGATACAAGTGAATATACATGCATATATATATATATATATATATATATATATATATATATATATATATATATAATACATAAATAATGTATGTAAGTGATATAAAGTGAAGTAGTGTTCTGTCTTACTTCTATTACCCATGCTTCATCTTTGTTCTCCGTACCAAATGATGTTTTCTAATATTAGTGCACAACTGTTATCTTAAAACTCAAAGCTTATTTCCTGTGCCATTCAGTCTTTTCCGACGATGAGATAGGATCTCGAAACGTAAGAATGTTCAGAGCGACGAATATATGAGTAATTTTGTGCGAAACATCTTTATTCTTAACGATAACGCCAAGTCAGAAGCCCGGAAGCTAGAGCGATGCGTCAAAAAGTCAGTCAATGCTGAGTGAGCAGTCATTTTGAATCGAACGTACATAAAATAAGGATTCTGACAAAATATTCCAACAGATGTACACACACACACACACACACACACACACACACACACACACACACACACACACACACACACACACACACACACACACACACACACACACACACAACACACACACACACACCACACACACACACACACACACACACACACACACACACACACACCACACACACACACACACACACACACACACACACACACACACACCACACACACACACACACACACACCTATAATATATATATATATTATATATATATATACATATATTATATATATATATATATATATATATATATATATATATATATATATATATATATATATCAGTGGGAAGGCCTGTGACATCATGAAGTCAACAATGGCCTCATTTTTACAGTAGCTTGCCTGTTTTTTTACAATTCGTGGAACGGGGAACTATGTCTTAGCACATAGATTTGAAGGAACGTTGACTTGAAAGCAAGCACAAAAAGATACTGAGCAACTTATTCGCTTCTAACCTCACCATGACACGGACGTCATCAAGTGCGGGCAAAACGTCGGTACAGAGACATATTGCAGATCTATTGGACATATGCCAACTATGAGCCACATTCCATAGGAACCAAAGACACCTTTATTCGAATTCCGTCTCCATACGTCTTTGGTGACGTGACATGTCGAGTCAGCAGTTTCGGCCATGCGAAAGACCCTTAGATAAAGTTTCGGTTTCAAGCTCCATCGGCCACACAAGGGATGCACAAATTTATGAACGTAGCGAATTGGCTGAATGCCTCGAATCGGTTGCCAACTATGTCAGACGTGCAGTTGATGTGTGGAATATGTCGAATGTCCCGAATCGGCTGCTGACCGTACAAGTTCTGTCGACAGTGCGGAATGTGCCGAAAGCCTAAAATCGATTCCAACTACACACTTGAATGTGTCGGCTTTCTCCAATCATCTGCTACCCATAAATTTTGGGAACGTATCGAGCGTTTCGAGTGTCTCGAGTCGACTGTTATGTACTCGACAAATTTCTATCGGAATTGAGAAACACTGTGCAGCAAAGAGCACAATGCTGATCGTAACTGCAGCATGTGCTAAACATGCCGAATAATTGTATATGACGAAATTTGCTCTGAGACCACCAGCAATGGAGATTGCTAAGCTCGCGACTAGGCAAGACTTCATAACGCATTTCTTCATTATGCATTTCTTGGTACGCAAAGCCTCGTTTTCGCACGCAAATATTATTGTCCAGATATTTTTATCTAGATATATACGTATCTGCAGGTCTTCGTGTCAGCACACTTCGTATACACAATTCGTCATATTGCGTTTCGTTGTGCACTCATTTGTCTTTGTATTGCAATTGTTCGCACTATTCCTTATATCGCATTATTCGAACATGACATTCTTTGAATCGCATTTCTTCGCATGCTCAGTTATTCTCAGAACACGCTTCTTCTTCGCGTGCGCGATTTGTTTTCTCCGACTCCTTCGCATCGCACTTGTTCGTGACCGACTTTCTCCACTTCACATTTCTAGCGAACGCAATCCCTTGCATTAAATGCGTGATATTGAGAGCAAAACAATGATGTGCAACGATGTGCGCTTTACTTGTGCCTCCTAGAAGGGACATGCCCGCCAACAGATATTTTTTGTACTTGGCCTGGTGGAAACGTCCCCGATAAGACGATGTGGCCTACTGGCAAGTTTCCACAGGACTTTTCGTGAGGGCGGCTTTCTCTCCGAAAGGGGTACCCTGACCTGTGATATATCCCAGTGCGTTAAATGTGACCGAGGCCATGTGCCGCCAGTACCATAAACGGAAGAGATTGCTGCCTTACCTGTCGGAAGAATACCCAAACAGAGGAATTGTGTTTTGTTGGACCGGACAGTCACACTTCATGTCGCTTAGACGCTCAGGCTGTTGGACAATTTTGAAGCCGACAACAGCCAGGAGCGTTGCCTGTATTTTGGGGGGCTCTGCAGATACATTGAGGGCCTATGGATTAAAGTTGAAGCCGAAGGCCTACTCTGCGGACTAGGCGAGATGCCTGGCAGGGCGTATCGGAACCCATGTCCTGTCAGGCGGATATAGCAGGAGAATAACCATTCTACCGGCTTCTCTCGATATCATTATGTTCCTAATCTCAGCCTCAGACTCCACCCTGAGCGGTGAAGTACGCATGTGTTTCACAAGGCATTGGCTAGCCTCACTCTGGTATGTAGCTGTGAAAGAAAGCACGGGGCACAGCACAGTGCTAAGTGCAGATTTTCTGCGAGACGGCCAGATTGTATGAACATAGGAGGACACCACTGGCATTGAATGAGATGGGCAGGAAAAACGAAGGAAGGTAGCACCCTAAACACTTTTAGTGTTATGGAGAGGTAGGAGAGCTTCTGAACAAGCATTTTGGCAATTGTAGCAAAAGAATGCAAAATTTGTAAAGGCGGTTTGTGGTAAAAGGGAGCATTATAGCTCTCCAGGATCACTTCCAATCCCCTCGGAAGGCCTGAAAGCACCTAAAAAAGAGATTGATCAAAAATTGAAAAAATGCAAAAATAATATTGCACAGCACGCGGCCCGTTGCAACGCTATACAGGAGTAAATGCTCAAAACTTTTTTTACATAG
Organism: Pollicipes pollicipes; assembly: GCF_011947565.3. Lineage (NCBI taxonomy): Eukaryota > Metazoa > Arthropoda > Thecostraca > Pollicipedomorpha > Pollicipedidae > Pollicipes > Pollicipes pollicipes. Next base: position 49,249,132 of record NW_023596576.1, read on the forward strand.
CCTTTTCACGAGCCGAGTACGAAAAAGTGTTGAGGTCCCTAGTAAAACATGTGCTGGTCACATCGAAAAAGTTGTTGAACGCTTGTCGACCCACCCTATTGGATACTAAGGAAATTCCTTTTACCAGGGGAAACCGAAGTCCCTTCCCCGGACGGAGAGCAGCATGCGCTGAACAACAGGGGTTGCATCACATTTCCCGGCTTGGAATTGAAGCGCTCTTTCGTCCCAACCCGGGGTACCTACCGGCTATCGGCTATCCTTTTAACGGCACGTGGAAAGGGCTCCAGGTCGACCCGGAAGCCCTTAGAGGAATACACGATACATCGGCTCTCCCAGGTCGATCCGGAGGCCCTCAGAAGAATACATTATGCATCGGTGCTCTCCCTGACACGGCAGGCTCTCTGGCCGGGACAGTCAGTCGGACTCGGATCGGCGCAAGGGTCCGCACTAACGCAAAAGTATTCCTTATCGGCCTTATCGGTATGGGGGTCCGATAACTGGCGAGATACGCCAGTCCCCCCAGTCGCCGCGAGGCGACCGACCCTTGCTCAGCTGACGAACTGGGGAAAACATCTACCAAACAACTGCCAACGACAAAGGCGATAAGCCGCGCGGACGACGCGTCGCTCGTCGCGAGATGCGTGACCGCGGCCATTACGCGACATAACGGTCCCCCACGTGGTCGCTCCACGCGCCGACCCACGTGCATCCCGTATGACCGGAATGCAGCTCTCCCGCCAGCGTCTTCCAGGGACAAGTGCGCAGGATGTACGCGTAATGATCCGAGAGTGGGTGCGTGTGGGACCAGTGTAAATTCCGAGCCCGTCTGATGCAAAACAACCAGTGTCCTCTCATCAGCCTTTGGCGCAACATCTCTGAGATCCCCGACCACTTCTGGCACCCGAAACTTACAGGGAATGTTCCGTACTTGATGATATTGAACCAAGCATAAGATACAAACATGATATGCCACAAACCTTGATAAGCTGAGAGATTCTGTATCATTTGATGAAACGTGGCGTGTATATTTTCCTGAAAATCAGATCATAGGATTTCAGAAATGTAAGTCGAGGAATCGGCATCGATTTCAATCCCGATATCCAGGATTCTGATCCCGTGATTGGCATCTACGCGTGTCAACGAACTTTGCATGGCGGTAGAAATCTAACCGGATACCTTTACGCGCCGAGGCCTCCATCTGAGAGCCATGCCGCCATCATATCCCGCCATCATATCCCGTCATATCCCTCCATCACATCCCGTCCTGCCGCCAGAGTGCTACCGCCCCGGATAATCCAGGCCTATGACGACATCTCAGCTGGAATGCTGCCTCCCATGGTGCCACATCTGTTCCGTCTCGAGAAGCCACTGGTGCCTCAACCGGCCACTTTTCAAACCTCATTGTCCGATGCCGCGGCTTGTGTCTGGTCGTGGCCGGCCCATGATGTCATGTTCTTCTTCGCCGCTAGATGTTTTTCTCTCTGATGCAAGCCCCCGTGCCGCATGTCCTGCGACACTCAGATCACAATTTCCGATACTCCTGCTAGCCGTGCTATAATTTTGTCGGCACAAACCACAAACGGTATGTTAGAGACTGGGCTAGCAACGAGCAAAATGTTACGGGAAAAAGTCCGGGTCAATGTCCAGGGTCGCGTGTTTCAAGCAAGACGGTTCACACTTTAAGTAAGAACCACGATCCAAGGGCCTTGGACTGTTTTTTACGATTAATTCCGGTTTCAACAGGGGCAGACAAAGAGTGGAGACTTACTTGCGCGGATGAAAACCGTCTGCCGTTCACCAGCGGGCGCAACACTTGGATGCATGGCGACGTCAGTCTGCTGGTGGTGACTTCATCACAGGCACCCGCGCGGCTATTTGGGAACTGATGGCTTGACTTGATCTGTTGGTAATCCAGAAAAGTTTCAGGACGACACGCATTGATTAGAGGCTATACCGCACACAGAGTTTTGTTTAATATTAAGCAAGGCATGATGTACATGCGTTTTGCACTGGCCACAGCATCCAAAAATCGTTTGGAATGAAAATAAAGCGGTTGTTGTTATGTGGAGGCCATAGTGAACTGCTGGTGGCAACGCATAACGCTGGCATGGGTCTTAAGGTCAAAAAAGGTCATAGAGAAACATTCTCTATGGGTGGTTGTCGAACGAAATGATGTAGGCCATACCGCTCGGGCTCCTGAGGTCGCCTGTGGGCAGACGGACTTATTTGTCACCGTTCGGGTCACCTGCCAGGACGGTACTCTGGGAACAGTGTGTTCTGAGAAGAATACAATGACGCTTCCTGTATGGCCATAGTTGCTGATGCCTTGTCCGACGCAAAAACTGAAACGTGAGGCCCGATTGATGCATCCGATGATCGTTGGCTCTCTTCTAGTCGAATCGACTTCCATCTAGGGCTAACTTCACGTGTGACTAAGAACTTGGCTGTTAGCTGAGGGATGCCAGCCTGAAATGTTGATTATTGGATACGCATGTCAGTCACACATATTTCCCTCGGATCCGGATGACAAGCTCTTCGTCGAGATGCGTGGTCCAACCGATTTGCCTGCAGCGCCGGAAAACACGATATTCGGGGAGATTTAAGTGCGTCTCTGTGAATCATAGAATGTCCGCACCACTCGAATAGCTCCCAAACACTGCCGCACAAGTATGGCGCCTGATAAGGCGGTTACTCGCGTGCGGAGTCGACGCGGGGTACCCACAGATTGGCAAATCCAGGCCAAAGTTCACTGCTGGTGGACGCCAAGACTGCCCGCAAGGTGGCCACCTCAGCGCCCAGAACCCCTTCACTACTCACATAGGGCGCAACGCGGTACGGCAACCTTAATTAAACCAAACGCTGAGAAGAGGGTTTGCCAGGCTTACTCTGACCAGGATCCGAGCCATTGCGGGAGGCGCAGGAGCCACGGCAGCGCGCCTCGCGTCATACCTCGCCGCCGGTCCGCCTGTCACGGCCGTGACGTCACCGGCCGTCCCTGGGCGCCCTGTGATTGGCGGAGCCGGGCACGCGGTGCGGCGAAGGCAGCGTGGCGGCGTGGCGCGGCACAACGGCCAGAAGGTGGCCGCCAGCCCAGCGGGTCTGTACTGCAGCGTGCCGGCGTCGAGCCTCCGCGGCGGCGATGGCGGACAGCGTGCTGCTGACCAAGGTCGTCTGCCTGGTGTTATTTGCTGTCATCTCGCTGACCTGCGGCTTGCTGCCGCTGGTGGGCTCGCGGTTGGCGCGCGCCTGGAGTCGCCACCACGCGCCGGGCAAGACGCTGCTGCGTTTCTCGGCTCGGCTCGACCTGCTGGTCTCATGCGTGCTCTGTCTGGGCGGCGGTGTGCTGCTCGGCACCGTCTTCACGCACATGATGCCCGAGATTCGCGAGGTTTTCGCGCAGATCGCGGGCGCCGGCCTTCTGCCCGGCATGGAGGCGCCGGCCGGCGAGATCTTCCTCTGCGTCGGCTTCTTCCTCGTCTACCTGGTTGAGGAGCTGGTGCACGCCTTCCTGGCCGGCCGCGGCACGGTCCGCAAGGCCGGCAGCGTCCTAGCGCTGGCCGCGCCACCGGCCGCCGACGCGCCGGCCGACGCCGTGGTCGTGCATGTGCATGGCGACCGGGAGGCCATGTCATGGAATGACAAGCTGTACCGCTCGACGGCGCCGGCAGCGGCGCGGCCAGCGGAGGGCTCGGCGGCGGCGGTCCCGACCGCCGCCGGGCACGGCGACGGCACGGCCGGACACGGACACGGCACATCCGGGCACGACCACGGCACGTCCGGACACGACCACGGTACGTCCGGACACGACCACGGCACGGCCGGACACGACCACGGAACGACAATCGCGACTCTGCACGCGTTCCGCGCGTATGTGGTGATCGTAGCGCTGTCCGTGCACTCGGTGTTCGAGGGCTTCGCCGTGGCGTTCGAGACGGCCAGCCGAGACGTGTGGATCCTGTTCGCCGCCATCGCCACGCACAAGGCCATCGTGTCGTTCTGCCTCGGCGAGCAGCTGCTGGCCACGCGGCGCTCGGTCGGCTTCGTCCTCACCAGCCTGCTGCT
>NW_023596576.1:49254193-49259111 GCF_011947565.3 Pollicipes pollicipes
CGAGCCAACCATGGGCCGACCTGAACTGAGACGTTAACGACTAACAACGACTGACGTGTTCGGTATATCCGTCCCTAGCGGCACTCACAGTTCTAACCAAAAGAAGCGTAACAAAGCTGGTGAGTTGAACTGCATAGCCTGACCGTGGCACTGCAAGCGGTAAGAGTATAAAGCTGAAATACCCTCATGACCCCGTCAGCACCATTTCATGACCACACCCGGATAAAAGCTCCAGCCCAGCCGAGTCCACACGTCGTCAAAGTCAGAACACGTACCATCCCACAACGCGACTCGAAGTCTACCACGTCGCGCCAGCTGAGATCCATCCGTCACACCTCAGCGCCTCGCGCCCCTCGACGCGAGACAGCGGCCCCGGGCACTGACCGGCCGGCAGCAGTCTGCACGTTGGACTCCTCCACCACGATGTGCGAGGTGTAGCAGAAGTCAATAAGCAGCTCCATGGCCATCTCGTCGATGTCGCGGATGGTGACCTCGGTCTGGCGCGACTCCACCAGCTCGCCGGTGAACATGGCGTGGAAGTAGGGACTGCACGCCGACAAGATCACCCTGCGGCATGGACACGCCGCGGGCTCGCGTGTGACGCTCCGCCAGACGTCGCCATCGACGGCGAGTTGATGAACGTGGCACTCGTCTTGGTGGAAGCAGCATTCAAGCCCGAACGCTTAGAGAGAGCGCACTTTGCGCTGAAGGGCATAATCGAAGACTGCCAACATGCGACGCAAACAGAGCTGGCTCACCCCACATTACGCGTGCGCTGACACAACCACCCCCGCGGTACCGCCACCCCGTCCGCCCCGACAGCGGCGTCAGCCGCCACCTTCACCTGTGCGCGAAGATCTTGCGCGCGCCGACGAACAGGACGACGTCGCAGAGCTCGCGGTGCTTGCGCAGCGCAGCCAGCTCCTTGAGCGTGGAGCGCGGGTGCTTCTCGGAAGTGAAAGGCAGCCGGGCCGGCGACGGCGGCCGCTCGGCCTCAGTTAGCTCCGTCAGGTTCATGACGCTGCGGCTCATCGGACCATTGCCGCCGACCGGGGCCGCCGCTGTCGGCACGAGCGCCGCCTCCCGCCTCCTGTCGGCCCAACATGGGGGTCCGTCACACAGAGCTGTCATCGGACCATCGCCGCCGACCGGGGCCGCCGCTGTCGGCACGAGCGCCGCCTCCCGTTTCCTGTCGGCCCAACATGGGGGCCCATCACACAGAGCTGTTAGATATGTCTGACCAGTCAGAGCTCTAGCTCTGCTCACTGAGGATGTCTGTTGGGTTACATTTCTTGAAGCAAAATCACCTGTGCTGGTCGTCAAATTGATGTCTGTAAAAAAACATGAACACCAGCACACTCTGTGGCTGTTGCTTGACTCAGTCTGTGGAGTGGCCAATGCATGTCAGACATGTCACATCCTAAAAACTATCCATACATGATTTATATATGAGAGCATATACATATCCACTAAAAAAATAACTTACAAACTACTCAACTTGATTATTATTCATATTATTATTATACAACTAATCAGTTAATTTGCTCTTTGTGGTGAACTGCATAGTGATAATGCTTATATGATTTAAGAGACAGTATCCACTTCTTGAGAGATGGTGCTCCAGCATAGAAAGATTATCCTGCTCCAATACCATGCTTTGAGGAAGGCATGCACACTGAAAGGTGGAGAAGGGCTACAGATTTACAGGTGAAGATAAATCATAGTCCTATCATAGTCTCATATACAACACTTCTGTCTTCGAGCACAGTGATAAGATATTGGTTAACCTAGTTAGAAATTACTGGCTAACTGTGACTGTTTTTGTGTTGGTCTAACCCAGAAACTTGTTTCATATACTGAAATATGCAGGCAACAGTAAGTGGGCATCCAGGAGTTCTAGAATGCTATCTGAAATGTATGTGATAATTATAACCAACCAAAGAAAAAGACTAACTCAGTGAAATGCATGTCATGAAAAATATTAGATATGCTTAAATAATCAGCAAAATGCATTCACCTGATCTGGATATCAACAAAAGCTATCCATCTAAGCCAAACATTTGCATTGATTAATAAAACATAGCTGCATTTTGGTTAACCAGCCCCCTAAAATTACTTGTGGCCAATGTCAACCAAATGCAAGTCATTGCCTCCACGACTAATTCTGCTAGATATTGTACGCTAAGTCACTGTAGTAACTTGAGCTAAACTGGAGTCTCTCTAAGGCTTGGGATAGGCTGTAACACAGACATCAATCATGATACATTTAATATGTCTGTATGATCGCCGAGACAAAAGTTAACAATCGTCAATTAACTGACAACTCTTGCCATGCCAGAGTCCTTACATGTTCTACATGAAAAGTGAAGAAACATCCGAAAGTAGGGTGCAAAATTCAAATTCAAAACTGATCCTTTCCATGGATCACCACAGAGTTTAGCTCAATCACTTTCTGAAAGTGAGGGTTCCGTGGCACTCAAGGACCCTATGCTCCTATGCCTATGTTCTATGCAACGATCTTATTTTGAAATGATCTACCAGTTAAGAAAGAAATGCATGACATAAGCTAATAAAGCAGTAATGATATGACTATATGAGCACAGGCCACGCAGGGCTCAGACAATAAAGTAAAGAACAAGGACAGACATCCAAACCAATGTAACACCGTCATTTCATGACCATTGAAGTGAACCCGGCCGCAGAAACCCTAGACCAACTCAAATTATTATGCTTGAATTAAAGGGCTACGTGCGTTTGCGTGCACCCAGCGATTAAGTGTTCATGAAGTTTTAACACTAGGGTGCACCAGGAACAGAGGAATTCTATCGTGTTGCGACAAAAGAAACCTGAGGTGTCCCATGATTTGTAATGCTACGTTTCAGAGCCCACAGCAACAAACAGCCACGGACATACCTGTTGACTCCCCACGGACACACACACACCCTTTCTCGTCCCTCTGTCCGCAACACGCGCTCAACGCACAACCACGGGCGTCGCGCGTTTCTCCCATAGCCAAACGATCAAGGAACGCAAATAACCAACCCCAGCTCTGTTCATTAAACAGCTGACGATGAGGGTGATGTACTAAAATGTCGTCACACTCAAAAGAAACGTTGGCAAGCTAAAATGCGTACCTTACTCCTGCCCGTTTCAAAACAAAAACTATGTTCTTCGACATAAAATAGCCGACTTGTTGGAAAAACTCCAGATGCGTCCTTGTGCACGTAACCCAGAGCCCCGTTGGGCCCTGGGTTACGTGCACATCGTTATCAAAATGTACGCATGAATACTCATTTTGTCAACTTTATCATCGATCTATACAAGTCTGTTATAGGTCAGTGAAACATGTGAAGTGCGTGAGCAGATGTTGACAACCAAAAATTCAAAAATGACTTGTAAATTTTAACAGATCGAGAACGTGAACACTCGAAAGTGCATCGCCCTATTCCGTCGCGCTGTCGTCCAACAAAAGTGCAAAAAAGTGTAAATGCAAGGGGCGAGTGATGTGCAAAAGAAAGGTTTTGTGCAGGGAAAAACTCGGAATCAAGGGATTTCAATAATTTTTTTAGTCTTTTGGAGTCGTTTTCTTGATCTTAAAGTTTGCACCACATGATGATGTAAGATGAGTCGAATGCCCCGCGCCCGCTGCTAATCCAGCCAACACGTCCAACTGGAAACAATGTCAGTGCGAGATTGGGCAGCCGTATGGGGCCCATCCAGACTGCCCACCCCGATCCCATGTGGGCATCTCACGAGCAGCCAACTAGGTCCCACATGGGCAGCCCACCTGGGCTCATGTGGGGTCAAACTGGGACCCACATGGGCCAACCTGGTCTGCCCAGCTAGGACCCACTTGGGCCGTTTAGTCGAGATACACATGGACACGTCCAGATAGAACTCATATAACCATCCCAGATGAGCCCCGTTTGGCACCATCAATCTGTGTTTTCAAACTACATGTGATTGATGAGCCGCCTTTATTCCAGGCAGGTTCCCTCACATCATCAAAATAACCCAAATAAAGGTTTAATCGCCACGTATTTGCCGCAATAGTGTCGGCAACAAGACTGTGGTTCAAAGCGCACACTTTACCGTTCTCATGTCTGATCTGACGACCTCTGAACAATTGAACAAACACTGTTGCCGTTGCTCCCATTGTTCGCGCGGTGTTGCTTGCCGCCGTCGCGGCATCTCTCGCTGGAATCTATTTTCCTAGTGCATTCTCCGCTTCGCTGCGGGAGACACCGTAGCCTCGCTGCTGTTGCACAGATAGGCTGCTGGAAAAGGCGACATTGGCCACCTCGGGCCGCCAATCCACATACTGGGTGCTGACGAGCATTCATGTAAACAGGTTAGAGTACTGTGATAATTGATTTTATATTCAGTCGTGCACCGAGCCTGATTATAATGAGAGCAGCTACGTCGAAAACCAGTGCGTAAATGCCAGTTGGGCGGCTGCTGCAGTCGACCCATGTAACGTGGAATGACCGACATAACTTGATGTCACAACAGTTATCTGTTGAGTTTGGCAAATGTGCTGAATGTGTCAAATGTTTTGCTTGAATGAGGTACCATTTTATATATATATATATATATATATATATATATATAGATATAGATATAGATTAGATATATATATATATATATATATATATATATATATATATATATATATATCTATCTCTCTCTCTCTCTCTCTCTATCTATCTATCTCTCTCTCTCTCTATCTATCTATCTATCTATCTATCTATCTATCTATCTATCTATCTATCTATCATCTATCTATCTATCTATCTATCTATCTCTATCTATCTATCTATCTATATATCTATATCTATATCTAATCATATCTATATCTATATCTATATCTATATCTATATATATATATCTATATCTAATCTATATCTAATATCTATAT
>NW_023596576.1:49259211-49285391 GCF_011947565.3 Pollicipes pollicipes
TTCGGGACCGAAGGTTGCCTCCGGCACTGGGCTGCCATATCATGAAAGCCTTACCAAAAAATTCGCAAGAGTTGAAGTATTTCTACGGATTCCTTTACAGCGGAGAGCTGTCCTCAACCGTAGTACCACACGCGAAGAAGTGCATCAGAAAGTAAAGGCATCATTTCCAATTTTGACAGGTCCTTACCATGTATCGTCACAGGATACATTCTATCCAATACGCCCGGAAAGTGGGGCCTGCGACACCCCACGTTCCTGCGGTTATGCATGGAATAGCTCATTCCTGTCAATGATTTGGAAGAAAACAGCAATCAATAAATTCAGCGGCTTAGGGTTAGCAAGCCAGATATTACACGATGGTAACTGCCCTAGCCTTCCCACAGCCGATTGGTGAAAGGGACAACTCATTCAATATTGCAAGCACAGCCCCATGCAAATCAATGGCCCCGAAGGCCGATGATACGGCATGTAAGGCGCTGCGTCACGAAATATTAAAGGCCTCCAGCATATACGATATGCCAAAATAGAGCAGCAACGGTCTTGCATTAACCAAAAAGACCCCATAAATCTGTCTTTTAGTAACTCAGCCGACAACGGCGGCGATGGGACTAAGACCGCAGTGGCGGATCGTTGACCAACCACTTCCCCGCAAGCTCCAGCGATTGCGGGAGCGACGCACGGCTCTTGAATACACCACCGGCTCGTGTCCGGTTCCCCTGCCAGCACAGCAAATATTCCCCAGCGTCCTCGCGAAGAGAGAATTTCCAACACAAACCCTCATTCCTGTATTTATTGTGAAACATTACCACAATGCAGGTAAGTCGACACAATCCAATAATTATCTGACTAGACAGGCTGTTCTTGTGGGCTATGTACAATTCACCCGCGCGTCTGTCCGCACGCAGCGCATTACTGCATGCGGGATGGGGGCCTCACGAGCGCGTCACAGTACCCTCTCGGCCGGCGACGCGGGCACCGTCCTGCATGCATGCACGCACACACCCACACACACGCGCACGCGCACCTATCGACTCACACCTAGCGAGGACGGTCTGCCCGGCGCCGGCGCGCTGCCGGTAGTCTGATTGATGCCCACGGCAGCTGCAGGGGGAGGGGGGGGGGGGGGGAGCGACGGCAGGGATTGGGCCTGCTGAGCCTGCAGGCAGGGATTGGCAGCATCTTGAAGTGTAGGGCGGGGCTGGCGCCCCCCAGGTGCACGCGGGGAGACAGACGTCGCCCCGCGACGCAGGCACGAACTGATGTCGCTGTGACGCGGGCGCGGACCGGCGCCCCCACGTGCCCGCGGGCAGGCAGTGACGCCCCACGTGACGCCGCTGTGGCACCACCCTGTGACGCAATCGGGGCTGGAGCCATCCTAAAGCTGCCACAGGTCATGGGCGGGGCACCACCACAAGAGCTAGATTTGGGTTGGCTAGACGCTGACGTCATCACTGGATCCGTATCACGGGGAAGTACTTGTGGGAGGCGAAGTCGAATAGCGGCGAGCGCGCCCGCTCGTGGCCACCAGCTAGGATCTTCGCCACCACGTAGTTGGTCTTTGCTACCCTCGTCAGGGTAGACACCTGGTGGCAAGAGCGCGTGTGAAAAGACGCTCCGTTATACCTACTAACTAGCTTTAACTTTACATTAATACTTTGTGAATGCAGATGATAAAGAAAACAAAATCGGCACTTCGAAGATGCCACAGAAAAATAAAGTCCCTGGTGCGATATAACCGATATACATACTGCGCGAGAAGAGTGCGCAAAATATGGCGACGTTTGTTATGAAACAATAACATCATCAAACAGCTTAGGATGCACCCTTGCTAGTGTGCTCAAGTCAAACTGTTCTGAGCAACTTATGAAGCACATTTATGTTCCTCTGACACGTCGACCCCGCTTCCACAGTCAACTGTGCCTCGAGCAGAGACCATAGCCGTACCTCTGAATCGTTGGCCGGCAACGTCTCCAGCAAGTTCCTGGCTTGGTGAAAGCATCGGCAGGCGTCCGAGTACGCCACGGCCGCTCGGTTCTGCGGAGAAGCAGGCCGCCTTACGATCAGGCTGCCTCCGACGACACGCCCGGGGCGGGACCCGCAAGAGCGGCGCCCGGGCGCAGGGTACGCACCGCTGCAGCGTCAAGTCTCAGGCAAGAGCAGGCCAAACTTTGCTGAAGAACGGCTTAATTCACCATCCCTTGCTACGCATATCACAAGCACTACCTCATCTGATAAAGAACGCATCTGTTCGAGCACGAAACGCATCGGATCACACCGGTCCGGTAAAAACACACTGGGGCGGGATATCAGCGCGCCCACGGCCGCGCCGTACCCACCTGGTCGGGTAGCATGCTGGCCATGTGCCGGTACTGGCCGTACTGGACAGGCGGCGGCGTCGCCACCACGTTGAACGGCGAGAAGCGGTGCTCGTACCGCACGCGCTCGTTGTCAAACTCGGCGTGCGGCCGTTGCAGCCGACCCTCCTCCTGCAGACCCACGCAGGTCTGAAACAGGGCGGCGGGCCGGCGGTCAGGTGACGTCAGACGCTCCCTGCCGAAGGCCGCGGCGCGGCTCCCGCAGCACTGCAGGTCCGCACAGCACCGAGAAGGCGCGGGTCCCGCAGAACTACAGGTCCACACAGCGCCGAGAAGGCGCGGCTCCCGCAGCGCTGCAGGCCCGGACAGCACCGAGAAGGCGCGGCTCCAACAGAACTGCAGGTCCACACAGCACCGAGAAGGCTCCCGCAGTACTGCTGGTCCACACAGCACCGAGAAGGTGCGGCTCCCGCAGTACTGTTGTTCCACACAGCACCGAGAAGGTGCGGCTCCCGCAGCACTGAAGACCCACACAGCACCGAGAAGGCGCGGTTCCGCAGCACTGCAGGTCCACACAGCACCGAGAAGGCGCGGCTCCCGCAGCACTGAAGACCCACACAGCACCGAGAAGGCGCGGCTCCCGCAGCACTGAAGACCCACACGGCACCAAGAAGGCGCGGCTCCCGCAGCACTGAAGACCACACACAGCGCCGAACAGGCGCGGCAGCCAGCAGTCCGTTTCTGCAGTGCGCCACCGCCAGCCGCGGCAGGCGCTCCGCCCACTACACACCACGGGCTGTTCAGGCCTGAGACGTGCTGCTGATCCGCTAACCTCCCGCCGCTCAACAAGCCACGTCACGGCAGGACAGCCGCGAAACATCGCACTCTCTTCGGCTCCGGACGAGCCCCTGCCTCCCGCATACGTCCGGCCCGCCGACAAGGCGCCACGGCGAGGCTCCGCACCGGGCCGCCGGCCGGCGGCAGGGCGCGGCGCGAGGCGGCACGCGGCACCAAGACGCAGCGCCGCAGGGTCCCCACCTTGTGCAGACCGCCGCACAGGTTCTGCAACGCCTGCGTCATGACCACGTCGCGCTCGTAGCGGCCCTTGCGCTTCTTGGCGCGGCTCTTCTTGTTGCTGCGCGCGCGCTGGGCGGCCAGCTCGGTGGCCGCCTCGTGCTCGGCCAGGAACGAGTCGGCCCGGTTCAGCGTCGACACCATCCAGCCGTACAGGCACTCGGACAGGTACCTGCCACCACAGCACCGCGTGTTACCCAACGCAACGCTCCGTAAACGGGTGTACAGATAAACCAGCCGCATAGGCAACCAGCGATCACCGGAAGGCACAAAACCACAGGTAACGGCTAGTTTTTTGTTGTTTTACTGAACTGAGTTGCGTTGTCGCAACTCAGTTCAGTAAAACTGAGTTGGTACTGTGAAAAGAACGCGGAAAGTGAGTTGCCAACTCGCTTTCCGCGTTCTTTTCACAGTGCCTGCCGCGCACGGCGCCACACTGTTTCTTCGATTCACGAGTGGATTCTACCAGTACGGGTAAACCAATGCGAGAATGCACTTTCCGGCAATTAACAATCCAGTCAGGACAGCGAGCGTGCCATTGCCGGCAACGTCAGCACCGCCCAGCCCATTTTGCTTCAGCATCCACTTATGTTCAGAAGCCAGTCGCACGGCAATGATCGGCATGCCTTGGTCTAAAGCCCGCTGGACTATGCCGCCACACAATCTCAACCGGCTTGCTTCGAATAAACGACGCCACCCAGCCCAGGCCGCTGTCAGCTGGCTGCCAGCGTCGGTCGGGCCGGCGGGCGAGCCGCGGGCGGTAGCGGGAGCCGCTCACCAGTAGATGTAGTGGTACTCGTGGACGCTGTACAGCTCTAGCTCGAAGCCGGAGAGCAGGTACTGGATCATGACGCGCAGCACGTGGTACAGGATCCAGGTGGTGAAGCAGACCAGGTGGTGGCGCGCCGGCTCCAGCTGCCGACACAGCCCGTCCAGCAGCGTGTCCACCCGCTCCGCCTGCCGGGTCACGGGGTCACCGCGTCAGTGGCCGGTCCGCTGCGCGCCAAAACCGGGCTTGGGTTCTCCTCTGGTGGGTGTTTAGCGTCAGGTCAGGTTGTAGTCGTCAGGTCGGCCCACTGGTGTCCGGACGCACGTGAGGTCAGGTCATGTCACTCTAAAGGTCGGGTCATGTCATGTCGGCCCAGGAGCGACCACCGTCTTACCCATCGCATGGTTACCCCCCCCCCCCCCCCCCCCAAAGGACCTGCTTTTACGGAAATGTATTACGAAAGGTTTGCGTGAGTAGTAATGAGCCTGGCTAAGTAGAGCTTATCACTGCTTTCCTAAACCCGGCAACCAGCTAACGACACTGCAGTTCACTGGATAATTTCCCCTAGCCTTTCCTCCCGACGGTTCACGGAGGTTGTTTTTAGTACAAGCTTTTGACCATAGCGCCATATGCCAGCCTGTCCAATTAACAACTCATCGACTGGACAGAGCGTTGCCAGGTCAACATAGTCAGGTCAGGCCGGGTCGGGCCACTGACCTCCTCCTGCAGGCCGGCCAGGTCTGCCAGCACCATCTCCAGCTTCTGGCGCTGGCGGGCCCGGTTATGGCCGGTCACCTGCAGCAGCTGGTAGAAGGCCACCTGGCAGTGGCACATGAACAGGTCCACCGCGTCCTTGGCCTGCAACCGCGCCGACACACCGTAAAGCGTTTGCACACCACACCCCGCACCTAGACCTCAACGGCAAACAGGGGTTGATGGCGATGATTGGGGTTTTAGGGCGCGTCGACTTCTAGGGTCATTTTGCGCCCATAACAGCTGGCAAACAGGGGTTACTGCAGGGTGATAACGAATCGCAGCATGGGAGAAGAGGTTCTGAAATTTAACACACGCTTAACGATACATCTGTACGTGTCCCACGTACAAAATCTTTGGCCTCCTGCTAGATACGCCTTCGGTGGGAGACACTACGCCTAGAACAAGAATGCATTGCGCTTGCCAATGGACCGCGAAGTGAAAACTACGACAACTCAACGTTCATCAATTGATACACAACAAAAATACTGTTCAAACTTTGAGCATTCAAGTCAAACATGCCTGTTTGATTAAATATGAACAGCCATAAAGGCATGCCTCAAACTGAACAGGACCAAGTCTACGGCAGCTTACCTTCCAACTAAGAACTAGGTGAGCCTGTGAGTGAGCCTGTGAACACCCGTACCCTTCTGCTGGCCAGACCTGAGACAGCATGGCGGACCTCCTGGTTGACCAGTACCCGTGAGCGTGCCTACCTTCCCACTGACCAGACCTGAGATAGTGTGGCGAACCTCCTCGTTGACGAGCACCCGTGAGTGTCCCTACCCTCCCTAGTCGGAACCCCGCAAGAGCATGCTGCACCTTGTCGTTGGCGAGGACCTGTGAGTGTCCCTACCCCTCCCGCTAACCGGACCTCCGAGAGCGTGCCGCACCTTGTCGTTGGCGAGGACCTGTGAGTGTCCCTACCCCCCCGCTAACCGGACCCCGCGAGAGCGTGCCGCACCTTGTCGTTGGCGAGGACCTGTGAGTGTCCCTACCCTCCCCCTAAACCGGACCTGCGAGAGCGTGCCGCACTTGTCGTTGGCGAGGACCTGTGAGCGTCCCTACCCTCCCCCTAACCGGACCTGCGAGAGCGTGCCCGTACCTTGTCGTTGGCGAGGACCTGTGAAGCGTCCCTACCCTCCCGCTAACCGGACCTGCGGGAGCGTGCCGCGACCTTATCGTTGGCGAGGACCTGTGAGCGGGGCGCGATGGACGGGCGGCGAGATGAACACGCGCGCCGCCTGCAGCAGCGTCTGAGAGCCGGCCGGGCCGGGCCGGCTCGAGAGGCCGTGCAGCGGCTCGGCGATCACAAACAGCACCGTCCGGGAGAACACGCACGGCCGGGTCACGCTGAAGGCCTGCATGTAGTCCTGCGGCACGGCCGGCCCGTCACTATCAGGTCACGGCCAGATGGCACCCCCGCCACGGTCAGATGGCACACCAAACAAGGCCAGGTCACGCCCGTCACGGTCAGGACACACCCGTCACGGTCAGGTGGCACACCCGTCACGGTCAGCTAACGCCCCTCACGGTCAGGGTACAGCGGCCAGTCGGGACATACAATTCACGGCCAGTTCAACCCACAACGGTCAGATCATGCTGGTCACCGTCAGGAGACATTCACAGTTGGGTCTCACCTGTCAAAGTCAGGTCACGCCATTCACGGTCAGGTCACACCCGATACAGCCAGGTCGCGCCCGTCACGGCCAGGAAACACCATTCCCATCTACGCCACGCCCGTCGCAGTCAGGCAGCGCCCGTCACGGTCAAGAAACACCAAATTCGCGGTAAGGTCGAGCGTTCTAGATCAGGTGGCGCTGGCCCGATTCGGTCACCAGCTGAGTCACAATCAGGTCACGATCAAGCGCCGCCAGTCACAGACAGGCAACAGACGTCACCACCGGATCACAGAGGTCGATGCCAGTCCCGCCAGTAAGACCAAGTCACATGCAAGCCGTTATCGACGGCGCAAACAGAACGGCAATCATCAAAAGATCCAGATTAGTCACGATCATACCAGGCCCGTCACGATCCGTTCACCGTCACGTCAGTGCACGCGCGGCCAGCTCACGCCCTGCGCGTTCGCGTCACTGATGCGGCCCCACAGTCGTCTCAGGTGGGAGGCGGTCGTCGCAAACGGCGTGCGGTCGCTGCAGCGGCGCCATGTTGCCCGAACTAACACAACCGAAGCACAAACAAACGACCCGTAAAAAGAAAACAAACAAACGCCTCACGAAACTTTCAGCAGCCACAAAAACATCCAATGGCGAGCAAAACACACCACAGGCCAGCAAAGCCGCCACAGCCAGGCCAGCACCATGTTATGACTGCACGTAACATCACGGCTGGTCGCCGCACTCCCCGCTCCCCTCCCTCCCCTCCCACCTGATCCTTCTACGCGCCGTCCCGCAGCGTGCCATGACCGTCGCGTGCGTACCATGAGCGCGTGCAGGTGCTTGCAGTCGAGAACGGAGCGCAGCCGGAGCAGGCGGTCGATCAGGGCGCCCAGCTCGTCCAGGGTGTGGGGGAGCGCGCGCAGGCGCGGGTAGCGCGGGAAGGCCGGCGGCAGCTGGCGCTGGTTCAGCAGCGGATCGAACCCCATCGTCACCAGGTGGCCGCCTGCCGGAGCAAGGAACGGGCGGTCGGTGCAGGTACCGAGCCATGACCCCGGGTCGGATCAGTCGGAACACTGAGGAGACGCATCCCCATGGCGGGCCCGCGAAGAGATCAACAATATGACACACAACAGGCACCTAGGCAGGAGAAAGCACAGCAGAAAACAGATGACAAAACATCTGGAAACTTGCATACCAGCCCAGAGATCGAGCATCACCATGATACCACGACAACACGAAGAACGCACTAACGTTACCTTTGGCAGCTTCTTCTACTTGGTGGTAGCTAGCGCCCAAGGTGCACGTATTCTTCAACAAAGGCAAAAGCTCCTTAGCGGAAGTCAACGCCTTCCAAGCCTCATCTAGACCCTGATTCTCCTTTTTGGAGAAAGCTAACACAGCTTGAAAGAGGCAGCGAAAGAACTTCAGGCGTGCTTGTACAGCAACAAGCTCATCCATCTCCTGCAAATAGATCACGGGCACAGGTGAACCCCATCCCGTCTCTTGAACATGGCTGTGCACGTGCTATCGGCGCAATCAGAAGCTATAGGTCGTAGGATTACCTTATGGGACAGTTTCGGCAGTGTGGTATAACGATTGAAGGCTCACGAAACTTTCAGCAAGTCACAGGGCCTGGTACAGCGGGAGATTTCGAAGTGATAGGATAAGTATCAAAGCTAGGCCCCAGAGCTCCTGATGTGTGCATGCACTGGGGCTGCTGGAGCCACCTACAACAAGCAACGGGTCCACGTGTGCGGGGTTCATGTTTCCGGGGTTCATGTTTGCATGGGGTTCATGTCTCCCATCGCTCCCCTCCCATGTAAGTCACGAGCATCAGCTCCGACCACAATCTATTCGCCAAAATGGACAGCCCGTGGAAGGAAAAACCACACCATCTATCATTTGCATGCAACATGATCAAGCCAGACCCACGCCGCGACTCGACCCATCTGTGTCCCTCGGCCACGTGGGCTTCCTCCGGACCAGGCCGCCGCTGCGGCGCTGGGGCCGGGACCCACCTGTCTGTGGGCGGCGTCGGCGCCGCGCCGGCGTCCGCGCACCTCCCGCGTCACGTCCTCCTCCGCCTCGCGCAGCATGCCGACGGCGCGCAGCGGAGTCACGCCCGTTCGGTCCGGCAGGCTCTGCGGCTGGAAGTCCTCCTCCTCGTACAGCAGAGCTCTGTGGGAGGCGAGGTGAAAGTGACGAGGCAGCAGGCTCTGTGGCTGGAAGTCCTCTCCCTCATACAGCAGTGCTCTGTGGGAGGCGAGGTGAGAGTGACGAGATGGCAGGCTCTGTGGCTGGAAGTCCTCCCCCTCGTACAGCGGTGCTGTGGGAGGCGAGGTGAGAATGGTGAGGCAGCGGGCTCTGCAGCTGGAAATATTTTTATACAGCAATGTCCTATGGAAAAGGAGTGGGGAAGCACGACATGAAAGTAGTCATGGAAATGTAGTCGCAAGTCGCAATGCATCATAGCGAGCATGACTACACTCAAAATGACCAAATGCACAGTTTAAGAGCAGACTAGCGGTTCCCATTTGCCCCCGGCGTCCACAGAGGCGACGCCGTTGGGGCTGGTGGCACCGCCAGCCGTGTCGTTATGCCGACTCGTGTCTCAAGACTGTGACGCAGATCCTGCGTTTCCTGTTTCACCTTCATATACAAAGCAAATGTCTCCTTGCTAAATGTTTCAGTATACCCACCTGTTGCGCCCACGGTGGCGGACACTCGCATCCCATGGGCATTCCTCCATGTGGCAGATCGTCATGCATGTTGAACCCGTTCGTACACTCAAATTTCACGGCAATCCGTGGAACCGTGTGCGTCGGGCGCCTGGCTAAAGAGACGCGCCCACACAGACTGCCAGACGCCACTAATTTAGTACACTAGAGGGGAGATGGACACCGGAGTCATACCAACTTCAGTTATCATCTTCATATGTCCAAAGAACAAACCACAGACAGGAAAATCCACCACGCGCTCACGGAACTGGTTGGGAGTTTATATGATCTGCGTTCCACCCGTATCACCAACAGCGTCCACTCCGTCCCCACCTTCCGACGGAAGGATGCGAGCCACCCACGCTGGGACACTCAGCGCAGAGCTGATGGTCGCCTGGCGGCCCGTGCCCGCCTCGCTGGGAGACGGCCGACTTACACCTGAACGAGCAGCTCGGAGATGGTGTTGACCACCTGGATGGTGGCGATGCTGAAGGCTTTGACGACGCGGTCCTGGATGAGGTGCGGCGCCTGCAGGTAGACGTTGGTGGAGACGGTCTGGGTGAGACTGTGACCCTCCAACCAGGACATGAAGTAGGCCAGCGCCGTGTCCATGACGCCCAGCTGCTCGCGGCACGTTAGCTCGGCCGTCTTCAGCAGGCCGTCCTGTGGCGGAGCATCAGCAGGGTCAGCAGCGGCGTCAGCAAGCACGGCCCGACACGCCCAGCTGCCACGCATAGTAGCCCGGCCGACACTGCTGCCTCGGTTCGTGGCTGGCTGGATGGACATCATGGTATTCAATGTTGTGAGGCATATCTACTTCATGATTATTTGGCGGCAACTTGAAAATGCTCAGCCTAGTGGCAATAAGGTTCAGCCTAGCCCTAGTGTTAAAATGCTGTTCAGCCAAGTCATTACCGCTGTTTATCTAAAACGATATAACTCATGCATACACCTAAAATGTGGTGTGGCCAAACGTGACCCCGGAAACGTGCAACAAAACGGCGATTCTGGGCGCTTTTTCACATCGTGGGCTCCAAACTATACGCCACCGGAGAAGGCTTGAGCAAGGTCCTACCGCCCGGTCCAGTCACAGGGACGAGAGCAGATAAGCACATCTCATGTCATCAAAGATCAGATCAGCGCACCCCATCTCCCTTACTGCGGCGCGTCCTGGCCCGGTCACTGAAACAAACACTTGATGTACGTGTGCTCAAGCTATAGCAGACAAACAGCAGCTTCTTGAAATCGATTTGTGAAACCGGAGGACCCTTATTCGCCAGCACATGGTTTCAATGGATGTGTCTGCTCGAAGAGCTTCTGCAACATACCATGTGCCCCCTTTGCACCTACGGACTAGGTGTTCGCGACTGGTGGATTAGTGGGGAGGGGTCTGTTTTGGCACGTTGCCGCAGAGGGCAGAAGCCGCGGCTTACGGACCGACAGCACGCGATTGCATAACGGCACATGCCACAGCGCAGCGCCCCACGGCGGGGTCGTCACGACCCGATGAGCCACCGGCGGCGTTGTGAATGAACACCTGTTTGCGAACAGTCAAAGGTTTTATATAGATCGTTCTTAGCGCGTAACGCTCTATTCATCTGTCTCCGGTTGTGCCTCGGTGTATTGACCAGTCCCCGTCACTGGAAGCGCGGGTGTCTCCTTTTTTGCTGCCCCTCCCCCTCCCCCACTTTGAGACCCAAGACAAATCCGGGGAAATATAGTTTTTTCCCCACACTAAGAGGGAAGATTTAGCTATTTCCCCTGATCAGCCCGCTCCCAACCTTGTGTCATGAAAGTACGCCTCTGACCGCAAGCAAGCATAACATGCACCAAGCCTGGTCCCCGTGTGGAATGGTGACGTCCGTGCGTGACCGGACTATACACAAGTTGACGACGCCGAGACGGCGGTGCGGCCAGCCATGACTGCCTTACATTCGCGACCCCTGCGAACTGCTCGACAGCTGCCGCTGCCGCACCAGCAGCCCGCGCCGCGTGGGCGCCCCTCACCTCCGCGGCCTGCTGGAAGCTGCGGACCTGCCGCTGCGCCGAGTTGCACAGCATGCCCACGTCCATCTTGGGGTCCATCATCTCGATCGCGGACATGGCGTCGAACAGGCCGAACATCTCGTCATGCACCAGCTCCCCCAGCTTCAGATCTGGGCAAACACAGAAAATGGAAGTTAACAAAACCACTTTTTCGACCATCATGCACAAAATAATCTTGCAAAGTCACTCACTGTTGCTCAATCAGCATGATGCATTGGAAAATTCGAGCACCCAGAAATTCTAAAATGCCACTGATCTGTTAGACACATTGGAGTTAAGTATCCTACCCCTGACTGTGAACACAGCACTGTCTGGTATCAAAATCCAAACAATGCTCCAATGCAAGCACTGTGCAACAAATAAATATACATTTTCATATTTTGTTGTCTTTATCCTAGCATCCACAATTTGTGATACCTTTGTCAAGCTCTGGTCATAACCACAGCACAGAAGTCACACATCTTTGCAGGCATCAAATAAAATCATGTGTACCTTTGCATGCATCAAAGAAGTTTTCAGTGATCTCTGACCAGTTGTATTCCACCTCTGGCTCTGGGGGCGCTGATGGCTCCAAGTCCATAGTTGCAGGTCTGAAATGGAACAGACAATGTAAACAAGCACAATGCATATAAGCCTGTTATGGAGTAGCAGTGACTACATTTGGGTCCCCTAGTGTCAGGGCCCAAGGCATGATCATAATCCCGGCCTGAGTCTCCATATCACAGCACAAAGCTTTAGCCACTAAACCAATTCCTTTCAAATACAATGTTTGTTCAACACAGCATGGATTTGATGAATGGTGTTAGACAGCACCATGTAGCAGTGAGAGGCATTGAGCAGGATTAATCATACTTTCTCAAAGTTCCAACAGACAGGAAAGCTTTACAGAAATCAATTTGGAAATAATGACTTTTAAGGAAACAGGTTTTGGGCATAGCATGACTTATAAAAAGAAAGCACACAAATTTAAAAAGCATACCATGCAACACAGATCAAACTTGATAATGACACACAAATGTGAACACACCTTGCCTATACTAAAAGATCATGAGCAGGGATAATTTGTCATGGGTATTCAATGTACTCCTCCTAGCACATTTTATCATATATGCCATGATAATCACTTTTTTACTAAAATGATCAATGTTTAGATCTTTATATATATATATATATATATATATATATATATATGTATGTATGTATGTATGTATATATATATATGCATGTGTGTGTGTGTGTGTGCATGTGTGTGTGCATGTGTGCATGCATGTGTGTTGAACTGTGTGACTAAGAGCTTGAGTACATAAGAGCAAACACCTCATCCCACACGTCTGACCCGTTTTCATGCTGAAACTCCGGCACCTTTTGATATTTGTGAACTCACTGGAATTAGTAATCATGGGAAGTATACATGAAATATCCCAGCATTAATCAGATGAAATCATGTAAAATGGGTTACCAGACAAAAATGTCTTTATAATGCTACTCAGGAATGAATCATTCCTTAGTGCAGGGTTGCATAATGCTGACATGAAAGATATGATTTGTTATCTTGCACACATTTGAAAATATTAATACATTTAGCAGAATGGCCAGCATGGTAAAAAAGAACTGATGCTAATTTAGACCATCCTACTCCAAATGTTGCTATCATTTCAAGCACAGCAAAGAAGCTACATAAGTATAATCTTCAAACAGAAGATTCTTAGTTGATTTGAAAAGCATATATTTTTTCAAGAGCCATGGTAAAATTATTCCCCCAAGAATTTTGGCAGGAATAAAATGGTGTCAGACAGCACCAATTATTTCTGCCATTTTTAGGATAGAGAACAGCAAAAAAGACCTGGAATTGGACAAAAACAATCCCTTTTTTAATTATCTCCATTTAGGAAAGTACTCTTACTCTGCTGTGCTAGTGACACTTCTCCTTGACATCTGTTATTTGATAACAAAATGAGCTTGGGGACTACTACATTGTCTCCATACCACAAAAAAACATGTTAGCAAGTGAAGCAGATCTGATGTAGAAGCAATATTTGAGCAACAATTGTAGTATATGCACAAAAGAGCTCACATAGTGAATAATGGTTGACACCATTTTCAGAGCATGGACAGGAAATGTTCCCAGAAATGATAATGCTGTTAAGTTTGTTTCAAGCAAAAATATTTTCAAAACAGCCTGTAAAGCAAAAGCTGCTAGAAAATGAAACGAATTTTAGCCAGGCTACATTAAGTATACTGCACTCCAGCTTCACAGCACCATCTTTTGTGGGCATCCAGCACAGTGGGTGATTTTTTCAGACTGATGCTGCTTCATGTATAACTGTGGCCTGACAGAAGCTTGAAATGTTCAAAATGTACATGAAGTTCCAAAGATTTTAGCATTCTTGATATGATGATATCCTCTTTAGACTTCATCATCCTCCAATTTGGGGAGTCAAACGAAGAACGGAACAATGTGAAGGTCACATTACGCTTTATGGTTTTAGATGCAAGCGGAACAGCGCACTCCAACGACCATGTAGCATTTTTCTCAAGCTGACAGCTGTGTATTAAGCAAACGCCAAACTTAAGTGACCTAAGAGGACGTACCGTGGCATCCCCACAATACATGAACGTCACTCCACAATTTACCATCAGGCGATGGGGCACCACCTACGCCTCCTCTCCTCCTACGCTTGGCGCTGGCTTGGCGCACGGGCAATCACGTTTGCGAATGTGCGCCGAAAACATCTACAAAGCTTTCGCGATCGCCCGACACGAAACAGGCAAATTAGAACCCATCGCGTCACCTTTGCTTCAGAAACTCAAAAAAAGCAATCGCGATCAACACCATGCGCTGTTCACGCACCTGTTCAGAGAAAAAGGTATTATTTTGAGCTCAGAACCATAAAAATTTAAACTTACACATTTCTGCCTTTTGAGTACCACCAGTCTCACATCAGCTTTCAGCGTGCGGGCCTAGAGGCCTGGGGCTGACTGACCTTTTCACTTCGGACCAATCGGAGAAGACAGCCTGTTAATCCTCCGAATTCCCCCGAAATATTCCTCGGTGCTTGGGTTGAGCAAGCACGATGGGCAAATCACATCCAGGCGCAGGGGGACGTGGGCGCGAGAGACAGTCCCCCCCCCCCATTTCAAGCGTCAGTCGAAGATTCCTGCGTGCTGCCCCTGTCTATTGGAAAAATAGCTGAATTTGAATTGCGATGTTTTCTATTGCGTGGATTCGATGACCCCAGCGCGGGTGGATGGAGTGAGGAACAAATCTGCATACACCTGCTGTATGACCATACCGTGTTACTGCCAGCAGCTAAACTCCTGGGTGGAAAATACCCCCACATGTTGCGTGGCACGGCGGATAAGGCCATTATATTTCATTGAGGAAGCATACAACATTTGCGATTTGGAATAGAAGTGATTTGGCCGCTGTCATGCGTGCTGTAACACATTTTCTACCCATCGATGTTCAGAATAATACGGTTACATCACTGACTGTGCCCACAGCAAAAACGAAACTACGTCTCGAGATCTGGACAAGAAACAATTTATATAAAAAGTACCAGCACGATATTCAGATATTTTGAGAAAAGTTGACACGGCTGCTCCCACAACTTACATAACACATGTCGCATCCATGACTATACTGCGCGTGTGGTGATATCACCGGCGGTGCCATCAACAAACGAAACTTCTGAGTTCCTGACACACACTGATTCATGTTCGAAGTACCAGCACGAGTCAAATCTGACCCACTCTTTTCGGCACCAGCCGTGAACTAACAATATCCGACAACACTAGGACACACGCCAAACCGCCGTCCAGACAGCACTGGCCCACCCCGGCCCGGCATGGCACCGAGTCCGGGAAGTGTCATAAATCAACCAGTGAGGGGCAACAGCGGACAGCCCTCACTCCCATCGGCGTCCGAGGAGTCGGCACACGCGTGACGGACATCGCCTCCTCCTGCGAGGAGGCCGCGGCAGGCAGTCGCAAACGGACAGCATGATTCCATGCAGCACAAGCGGCAGATCACGCAGAGCGCGGCGTGCCTCGGTCATTGATCAGGGGCCGGCTCCCATCCCTCCCGCCGCCGCTTGGCTGTTCTGGGCGCAGTGTCACCCGCTCTCTTCCGGCCGCCCGCCGTGGACGGCGCCGCGGACCCCTCCCCGTCGTCGTCCAACAGGTCGCCGAACATGTGGTCCACAATGTGACAGTGGCCGTCGCCGTCGCCGTCGGACTGCGCGGCGTCCAGGTCCCGCAGCTCGGCCGGCGGCTGGAACGACAGCAGCGCTGGCCAGAAGAACAGCGACACGAAGCGGGCGACCAGCAGGTTCCAGGCGGCCGCGTCCGAGTCGGTCGGCGGCGGGCCTGCCTGTTCCCCGTCGGCCGCGTTCGGCCGCGCAGCGAGCGGCGCCTTACTGATGGACATCTGGACCAGGTTCGGGATGCGCTGCATGAGCCGGGCGGCCAGCGCCGACGGGTCGCTCGTCTCCTCGACCGGCAGGACCACGGTGTGGACGTACGGCGCCGCTCCGGGCGCCTGCTGCGTCAGCCGCACGTGTGCCAGCCGGTCGCGGTGCCGCGTCAGCTCAGTCGACTGCAGCCAGGGTGTGACGCTCTCAGCCCCAGCGCCGCCGCCGCCGCCGCCAGACATCGCATCGTCCGCCCACTGCGCCGCGAACTGGTTGAAGTATTTGCCCTCGAGTGACCGCTGGGGTCCCGGCTTGACAGCCAGCCCCTCGAGCCGCGCCCGCTGCAGCAGCAGGCTGCGGAACATGGAGGCGCTGGCATGCGTGGGCGGCATTAGCGGCATCTGGCGCCAGCTGAACTCGGGCTGGCCCACTGCGTGCAGCTCCGGCTGCCCCGCCGCCGGCTCCGTCTCGGTCGCCGCTGCTGGCCCCGCCTCGACCGCCGCCGCCCAGTGACGCAGCATGGCCGCGTCGACGCCGTCGACGGGCGCGCCGGCGTCGGCGCACGCGCGCAGCTGCGCCGCGTCCGGCCGGCGCAGGCACCAGGCGCGCGCCGTGCGCGCCGCGCTCGCCGCGTTCAGCGCCGCGCTCGGGGTGGGCTTCGTCTTGTGCGGGTGGCGGGCCTCACAGTCGATGAGGTCGGCCAGCTGCTCACTGCAGCGGTCCATCTCAAGCTGCTTCTTGATGGCAGCTGTTCGGACGGCGTGCATCCTGGGCCTCCAGGCGGGTCTGCCGGGGCGGCGCGCGCTCGCCGTCAGGAAGCCGCGCGCGGCCCGTACGCGTGCGTCCTGGTCGCCGTCCGCCGGCATGTAGGGCGCCATTCGGCGCTCCAGATTCTTCCGCAGACCCTCGTAGTAGCCGACAATGTGCATGTTGGGCGGCTCGGCCAGGCTGCCGGTGGCCGGAAGCGCGCCCCGCGACAGGAAGGCGCGCTGGATTTGCCGGAACCGGGTGCGACAGAGCATGCCGTTGCGGCCCGAGCCCAGCTCGCGCGCCGCGGCAGCCCACTGCGGCCCGTTCTCGCGCACGAAGCGGATCAGCCGCTCCTCCTCATCGCGCGTCCACTTGACGCGTGTGAGGCCGGGCTTGAGACGCGTTTCGTAGCGGGAGTAGACCTGGCGCGCCGAGCGGCCCGGCACGAGGGCAGCCACGTGCTGCCAGTCGGAGATGCCGGCCCACTCCACGGCGGCCAGGATGCGCAGGTCCTCCATCTCCGAGAAGCGGGTACGCAGCACGCGCGGCGCCACAGCGAGGTAGCGCCCGGAGCATTGCGAGGCGGTGCGATCCTTCATCTGCGCGGCCACGGCCGTCCACGATATGAAGTTGCCGACGCGCACCGTCTCCACGATGCGCAGCAGCCGTTTCGTATCGGCTTGGTTCCAGTAGTTGCGCTGGACGCGGCTGAGCGCCGTGGCGTAGCGCTGGAACACCTGGAACGGCGTGCGGCCGGTGTCCATCACCTGCGCGGCGATCGCCCACGGGTTGACCGTCCTGTCCTCGGCCGCCGCCCGCACCTGCCTGTCCTCAGCCGGGGTCCACTCGGCGTGGCTGATGGTGGGACGCACGAAGTTGCGCCACTGCAGCCGGCACTCGGTGGGCGAGCGCTGGCCGGCGAAGTCGCTCTGCGAGATGCGCAGCCAGTCGTAGTCGTCCTGCTTCCGCGCCACCACCAGGTCCAGCTCGGGCGTATCCTCGGCCTGGCGGACGGCGCGCTCGGCGTCGACCAGCAGGTCGCGCAGCGCCTCCACCCGGCGCTGGTCAAGGTTGGGCTGCTCCGCCCGCTCGCGCAGCCGATCGTGGATCATCGCCACCTTATGCTGCGCGGCAGCGACGTTCTGGCGGCGCGCGTCGTCCCGCACCGCTTTGAAGAGCAGTTCGCGCTCCGACTGCAGCCAGGGACGCGAGACGCGCAGCGACTCGAACTCACCCCGCCTCGTCTTCGCCACCGTGTCGGCGTTCGGCTGCGGCCCGAAGCCTTGCGCGTCGCAGAAGTACTTGCTGACGAACACACGCCACTTGAAGGTGTATCGTGAGGGACCGCCGCCGGGTCGCGCGGAAGACGGCGCCGTCCGCTCGTTCCTCAACTGGACCACCAGTTCGCGCTGGCGGCGGCGGTTCTCACTCAGCAACCGCTGCAGCTCGCCCAGGTTCTCGTCCACCACCTCCTGATAGGCGGTGTTCAATGCCAGACAGTTCTCTAGGTTGACGGGGATGTCCGACCCGATAAAGTCGTCGTCGAGGAAGTCCTCCTGCGAGAGAATGTCGTCACCAAGTCCGGACGAGAGGCGCGGTGCGGCGGACGCCAGCGACGGCCGGCTGCCGCCGCCGCCGTCGCCCGGGGCCCGCCCCTCCGTCGACGCTAGCGACGGGGCCCGCCCCTCCGTCGACGCTAGCGACGGGGCCGACGGGCGCGAGGCCGTCCCCGGGCCGGACGGAGCGGGCACGGGCGCATCCGGCTCAGCCGGCGACGCGGCCAGCACCCGCGACAGCTTGTTGATGTCGCCCTGCAGCCCCGACGGCCCCGCGTCGCCCTTCGTGTCCGCGTCCGGCGGCGCCGCGGCGACGCTCCAATCCAGTTCTAATGAGTCGTACACGTCGTCCTGGTCATCCGCTTCCGAGTCGCCGGCGGCTAGCACCTGCGACAGCTTGTCGATGTCGCCTTGCAACTGCGACGGCCGATCCCCGGCGTCCCAGCTCGAGTATGGTGGTTCTTTACCTGCATGGTCTTCATCCTCGGGCGATCCCACTCCGTCACTTTGGTTCGGTTCGCCAATCTGCCAGTCTGGAACAGGTCTCCACTGCGGCGCCTTGCGTGGCTTTTCAAGGTCAATGCTCCAGTCCACCTGCGGTGGTTCTCCATTCAGGAAGCCGTCCGCCTCCTCCGACGGTCCTCTTAGGCTATCGTTATGCAGGTGATCGGACTCTGAACCCATTACAGCCAGAGGGTCAAGCATCTGCTGTCCAGCACCTCCTCCCGACCCCGGTGACTTTTCATCATCATTGTAGTCTTCTTCAGTAATTGCGTGGCGACCATCGCTATCAAAATGTTCACGCTCCACAGCTGTTGACATTAACGCATTCGTGGCCTTGCTGGCGCTCGCTTGCAGCTTTGGTGCTTCATTTCTTTCGATGCAGTCCAGCTGTGAGATTTTACCTCCTACTGCAGCATATAGCTGTCCTGGTTTGGAATCTACGGAAACTTGCGCCTTCAAAGACTGTTCGGTATCTGCTCGCGCTTCACGTGGCTCATCATTACTGACGCAGTCTTCACC
Organism: Pollicipes pollicipes; assembly: GCF_011947565.3. Classification (NCBI taxonomy): domain Eukaryota; kingdom Metazoa; phylum Arthropoda; class Thecostraca; order Pollicipedomorpha; family Pollicipedidae; genus Pollicipes; species Pollicipes pollicipes. The sequence goes on from NW_023596576.1 coordinate 49,278,246, forward strand.
CGAGACTCCCCCTTCATTGGACGTTGGCTCTTCAGAGCTTGGTTCTGGTGAAGCCAGTACATTCGAAAGCTTGTCAATGTCTGCTTGCAGCTCCAGCAGTCTTTCGCCCGATGTGACCTCAGTCTGAGCCTGAGTCTCAGAGGGCTGATTGGCAACATGCCTATGTAACTGTGATGACTCATCTTGTAGGCCGTGATCCAGCTCCTCAGAGCCTTCATCTGGTGTGGCAAGAATCTGTGAGAGCTTGTCAATGTCGCTTTGCAGCTCATCAGATGTTGTCTTGGTCTCCATTACTTCTTATGGCATGATCTGAAAAATACAACCCAGTATAAATGCTTTAAAGTTCCAATATATATGATATTTCTGGCTTGAACATTGCATATGTGGTGCATTACCAAATGTCTGACTTGCACAGATGTCTTCAGAAAATAATATAGAAATGATCCTGAAGCATTGTAACAAACCAAAACTAAAATCTCAATATTTTTCTGAAAGTAAGCATTAATCATTCCTTTTGCTTACCCGTCACTCCATAAAGCATGCTACTCATGTCAAGAAGCATGCCCCTTATTTTTCTGACATGCTAAGTCAAAAGTCATAGGCTACATACAGGCATGTTGATGATATGCTTTACTCATCCATCACAGCATTATATTTTTGTTAGTAATTGATCTGTTAAAAGATATAAGCTGAATAATTTTAACACAGTACTGCCAACACAGTAGGCCATGCCTGTCAGGGACAAAGAGGAAGCCCAAAAGCAACTTGAACTAACTGCCATGGGTTGGTGCATTGGCAGGTGTTCCCCATGTGCTCTAATCCACCCAACCAATGGGATGGACAAATATCTATTTGCATGCTTCAGATTTTATACACTTAAGGCCTGAGGTTTTCACTTAATTTCCAGTGGGTTCACACATGGGGGAGATGCCTGGGAGCAGTGAATTTGGCACACTTATTGCTTAGCCAAGTGTTGAAAAGCTAATTCTCATGAATGTGATCTGGCATCCCAGCCCTCAGCCATCAGAGCTTTTGATATCTTGCTGGGGCACAGGTAGGGTAAAATTTTGAACCTGGGCAAGTTATAAAAATATTTGGCAGATATCGTCAAATTGGAGTATTAGGACATCATAAGATGTTTTATAGCATGCACAACTGGCAACACCACAGAAATAACTAAATCTGATAGAATATTACATTTTGGGGTAAGGTTGACAAAGCATGGACCAAGTGCACCAGACTGCCAGCTAATTTGGGACACAATTTTACCTGCCCCAAACATCTTGTTAGTGTGCCTGCCATCACTTACAGACTGGCTGACACCTGTCACACCTCCTGTTCTGTGTTTCACTTATGAGTTCAGGTGGTTCAAAGCAGATACTGTTTTTTTGTATTTTGCCATTGGCATTCTACAGGATGTTTATTGACTAACAATACACCTCAAACCTGTCACTGTCAATTGTTACAACATTGTCACTTCTCAGCGATGTTAGTGAAACAATCATTGGCTGTGTACAAACTCTTTACACACCCATCTAATCTGACCTTTCATTGCAGTTATAACATAATTTTATGGCATACTTTTAGTGAATACTTATCTAGAAATATGATGGGTAAATGCCAAAATTATACTGTCAATGCTTCCTAACAAAGCCCTGGCCTGGCCTCATGAGAATGAAAGGACAGTGAACCCATCTTCCAAGTGCAGGCCATACTTGGGGGAAGGATATAGGGTAGGGGGCATACAACACACAGCCAACACTGCGTGTACAGACTGTGCCCTTAACCTGTACTCTCCTGACCTACCCACCATTGATTCAACAATGCATGTAGCTGTTGATGAAGGTACCTCATATGGTTAATGGTAACATATGGTGTGTGCCTCATATGGTGTGCGTATCACAGAACAAAACAACGTATTGCGCACCAAACCCAGCGCCTCACGGCGCGAAACCTCACGTACCTGAATGTACTTCAGCGCCCCACTGCCTGACACGCACAACCGCCCAAACACACGTGAAAGCCCACCGATACAAATGCGCGCCACCACCAAAAACGTTTCTTGACTTCGTCGCATGTGTTTTAAGTTCGCTGCACATATTAGCTACCAACTTGCAGTTATTTCTTCATCGCTCTAGAAGCCTTTACTCCGCTCCGCTTTGCCAGTGTGCAATAATTGTGTCGCAACACGCAGCGCCAGGGGAGGCCAGTTAAGAGACAGGGGGATGGAATAGCGGTCATCTCTCCTGGCAACATCACCCCTATGGCGTGGAAAGAAACGAGGTAAAAATCAAATTTGTCCCTCCCCCAAATGTCCACCGCGGCCCCGCCGCCAGCGACACAGCAAGCTGGTCATTAGCACGTCTGGGGTGTCAGTGCCTACCCGTGTACAGGGGCGGCGCCACGGATTCTCGGTTGGGCGGGCAGGTTTTTTCAGGGGACACCTCCTCTGGACGTCCTGGACAAAAGGGATTTTTCTCGCACGGGGCCTCCTGGGCAGTTTCGTATTCAATGGGAGGGGCACCGAAGGCATAAGCTCCCTCATCAAGTTGTTATATGTATCATAGTCAAACAAATAAATATTGACAGCTAAAAATCCGAAACTGGAGCCTTTTGATTTTTCAGCAAGCGGTTTCAGTGTCTCATCATTCTATAGCAGGCTTGTCTGTCCCAGAAAAGGCCTCCTGATGCATGAAGGAGCTTCCTGGTCCAGAGCAGGATGCCTCCGATCCGCGAAAGGGGCATCCAAATCTAGCCAGGGGGTTCGTTATCCCAAAACATGGCATCCTGGCTTAGAACCGCTGCCATATGATGCATGGAAAAAGTATCATCTTGTGTTTTTATCCGAACCTTTCAAATGGATGGATTTCTGGGATTAGAGCTCACGCCAAGCAATGGTGGTTGTGTGAGCCCTGGCCTCTACTATCTGATTGCGCAATTCCAGAGCAACGGAAGAATTTGGTGGGAAAGCTTTACGCGCCGAAATCTCTGACGTCAGCTGACCTTTAGGGCGGCGCTGCCACCAACCGCAGGTCATTACTGTCAAGGCCAAATAGCCTGCTTAACATGATATTGGGGCAATTAATCTAGATCGACTAATTACATACAACTAATTAGATAACCCACATAGACTAGCTTAACCATACAGGTGGCCCCATGATTCAGACAAGGACTCCTTCATGCAGAAGAGAGTCGGCTGAGCACGATGCATTACAGCCTAGCTTAGTTATGGGGCCTTTCTTGATCTGATTTTGGTAAGTTACACGTATCTACAATGCCACTAGTTTGGGAAAAGGGACCTCCAAAAATGTTTAAAGGGCAAAATCACACTCTTGCCCTCCTGCCTGACCAATAATGGGACTACCATTCTGCTCCCCCCCCCCCCCCTCCCGCCCTGCTGCGTCGTTCCAGCCTGTGTAGAATGCATGTACATACCACCACACCAGGCGAGCATGGTAATCCAATAATACGAATAGTATTCGTATCACAGATACGAATACTAATCATTCCGTAGGGACGAGAAGCGCTCTCACCCGTCACGCAATGACCTTTCGCTGGGTATCGTGAGGCAGGATCTCCACGGGCTCCAGGAGTCATTAAACGTAGGCTACTAAGTATCGATGAAATATGGACAATTATTCATTTAATACAGGGCTACAGTTTCCCATTCAGGGGGCTTAAGGTCTCTAACAGCTTGGGACCCAGTCCCTCTCCCCGTAAGGAAATTGAGAAGGAAGTGGGTCAAATCCAGGGAACATTTGTTTTTTGGCGTGTTTTGTAGGTGGGTTTCCTCATGTTAGCTATCTTGATCTTCCATGTTGGAGGGATCAGAGGTGGCGTAGCAGGGAGGGGGACAGAGTAGGCAGTAGACTTGCCTACTTGCCTTGCCTTGATATATACACTTGCCCGTAGACAAGTGGGACAAGATTATGTTTTCCCCATTTTTTCGGAGACCCCATTTACTCAAGCAAAGACATACGTCGATTACCGGAATTCTGCCGTCCAAAGGCAAAAAGGCCTAAGTGCAGTTCTATCTAATGGCGCATGGGCCTTTTTGCCTTTCGACGGCAGAATTCTGATCAAGGAATTTCTTATGGCTGAGCCGGAGAGTGTTTAATCGGGCTCAAAGGACTCTTTTCTGTCGCAAGAGACCCATTTTATCGATCATGACACCGCCTTTATGAATAAGTTTGCCCATACTTAAGCTCAGGAGACCCAATTTTGTGTTAAGGAGGCCCTTTACCCTCTCGGGAGGTAACCGTTACGAACCAGGAGGCCCTGTTATGAGCTAAGAGACCCCGTTTTCAAGTAAGTAGGATGATGTATATATATATATATATATATATATATATATATATATATATATATTATGCTACTCAGGAGGAGCGCACAGGCTCTAATGTTGCATTTATAGTGATGTATGACCTTGCTTTCTTTGAGCGGAGTCGTTGTGCTCTGGGAATGGATGTTAAGTTTGGCGCTGTCACCGGGATCCGTCGTTTGACTATTGCGATAGACAGTATCGTGCAGGCCTTTTTCGTCACCTTTGTAAGCAGGGGACATCACGCTTTTTAATGAACACGGGGTGCGTATTCCGATGTTTTGTACTTCGTTTCGATTTAAGGTATTGTGGCGTGGTCCGACTGATCTGATCTTCCAAAGTACGCACGTCACAATCGTTGTCGGCTTGGATTTGTCTGACTCGCCTTGTCAAACGATCTACACCATTTCGATCTACCATCTACGCGTATGGAGTCTTCGATAAAGTCTGTAAAAAATAATACCCGGCGAAGCACCTGAGTGTTTTTAGTATAGAAAGAGTTCGCTGAACCATTCTAAAAGAATAGCGCCGGTGGTTTATTCCATGAAGTCATTTAACGCCTGACAAAAACCTTGGTGTTATTTTATTTAGAGACTGTCGTGGACATTACAACTTCGTGGAATTGTGCTGAGGTGCACAGAGACACCAGTTGTGCCTTAACATCATCGTCATCTTATCCCAAAGAGTCTCATGTGTCAAACACTACAATCACCAGCGCTGTCCAATGTGTTCTACTACAAACATACTATTCCTAAGTAAAAACAAACATCGACTGCCGATGGCGCGACGGGCGCCGCACGGGTGCTGCGTTTGGAAAGTATTTTCGGCCAGTGATAGGGAATTTTTCAACGTCAAATCATCGTCAGTGCCCTCCGGAATCCATAAGTAGTCAGGCTGGCTAAGCGCGGGCGAGCTCCTTAAGTATCGATTATGCGTGCAGAAGGACAACTGCATGGTCACTGAGCATTCAGCTCAAGGGGCAACCCTGTTAGAACCGGCCTGCATCGCGGGTGGCATGGACATGACGGGCGTTTCGTTTGCTACACGTTCGAACTGAATCGGAGGGTGGCCACTCTGCGTTCAAAGGCAAAGCAGCCTGGAATAGTGTACCCAGTAGTACAGCTGGCTCTCAATGTATATTCATTGAAACGAGTGGGGAAGACATGTCCCTGGAGGGCATCCGCCTAAGCGTGATTGGGAAAGGTGATGTTCCATTAACTGACATAGTGCATGGAGGAGCAGATCTTTTACGTTAACACACATCCGGGTGGACTGCGGAACACTACACGTTTGGAATGAGGTCAGTTTTATCCCATAGTTCTTGAAGGTTAAAAGGACTAAGAGCACCAAATTCATAGAATAAGTTGGCTTGTAACTGAAACAACTGGTGTCATTTCCAAAATTTCTGGACGCTTCCGGTGAACACTCTCAGAACACTGTCTTCCAGTGGACACTTCCAGTGCAAGGTGGTTGTACTCAGCCGAATACAGTATATCTGCATATTATCATTTACCCTATGAGTAATTCGTCGCATGAGCAATTTGAAGAGTTTGAATAATAAAACCTGTTTTTGAAATGAAAGCAATCTAAGTCAGGCTCGGCTCGGGGGAGGGCAAAGGGATTTGCCCCCTCAAGGCTTTCAGAGCTTAGCGAAAAATGGTGGAGCGTGATGCATGACATTTTTGGCATCTTCATTCTTACTTACTCATACACCGTGTGCAAATGTCACTGTCTGAGATCATAATCGAGGTGAAACCTCAAACAAGTTGAAATCATCATAACTTGTTTAAAGATACAGTATTAACCGAGTCGGTAGCCGACTATGTGCTGCTCATTGGTGCGTTCATCTTATTGGATTTAATCAAACTACACCAACTTCCCACACGTCAGTCATTCGGTACTAAAACCGGATTTATTTAGAGTGGTCTTCAGTAGAGTGTCAGCGCCTAGAAAGTTCAAGTATGCGGCGGGTAACCACTGCTGCCAACACGACGATCAGAAAGCCATGAGTTTACAGGAGGCATTTCTGAACGGCTCTGATTTCCTGGAAAGGGGCTTACGAGGTATTACTCGTTAGGCTGGGCAAAACAGCTCAGTTTTCATGCACCAAAAGCGCCACACAGCACGTGCAATGCGTTTGCCTCGTTGTCACGATTCAGCGCCCTGAATCAGCAACAGACTGACAAACAACGAGCCTTGTTGTTCCCATGCTAGCAAAGTTTTGAAGAAGACAGTTTTCGTCTTCCTTTATTGAGTTGTTCTTGTGATGAGCCACGAAATGCTTGCTAGAGCTCTTTTAATAAATATACACGAGATTTTACTTTTTTTACGTTGCCCAAACGCCCTTCAGAGATAATTCTTCGCGACTACTACTTTGAGCATTTCTCAGAAAATGTTGCCTGCAACCGTCTGGGGGAGCCTTTTACGCGTTATCAAATACATCGACACGGTCATGCCATATAGAGGCGGAAACTTTCACCTCCCGCCAACTGGCATCTGCCATGTCAAGCAATCAGCTAACTCAGGAGCCCGACCACAGGTGCCTGCCTCATTCTGGAGTGGGGAGGCTGAACCACTCGGACATGACTGCAGGAACGGACATAAATATGGATATGCCTTAATATTTAGCTGCAACGACTAAGAGCCGCATGTTCGACACATGAGTTCGTGTATTAGTACTGTTTTATAAGATATAAAGATCACTGAACCACCGAACAGCATCAAATGATCATTGAATTGAACTCCAAACATGAAATGGCAATCAAAGCGTTCTGTGCACCGATTAGTCAGCACTGATTTAGGGCGCTTCATAAAATGTATAAAAG
>NW_023596576.1:49286391-49368910 GCF_011947565.3 Pollicipes pollicipes
TAAGGGTGTCCTGCGTCAGCGGACCCACCCCGAAACAAAACCTGGTGCATTCATCTTTAACGAAACCGCTCTGTCATAACGCTTTTTTCTACATAGTGCGTTTTAGTTCATGTTCGGTGACAAGTAGGCAAAGGAAGCGGCGTACACTCTCGGAAAACGGAAGTGTCGTGAACCCACCGGAATCACTGCCGGTGTCTTGTCGGAGGCCTTCCTCGTGACGTAAGCGGTGAATTCGTTGACCTGGTCTGCCAACTCATCTAAACGCTTTGTTGGCGATTGCCCCTCGCCAACGAAGATGGCACGGATGACGCAGTGCTCGCTTCTGGGCCTCGCAGTCTGTAGGCGTCGTTACTGATGCCTTCGCGGCAGTTGCATCAGCTGGCTGTACTTTCCCGACGATTTAGTTGCCTATACGTCGCGCCGGCGTGAAGAAGGGCGCAATGTTATGCTGTCAGCCCCTTATGTCACCATGGTCTGGAAACGGTAGAATATCGACTATCGCGCATCAGCTGCTGAAGGCTTTGTTGTGATCTGTTCCATATACTCAGAGCATGGGGTTGCTTGCAAACTGATTTTTTTCATTTTGTGGAAATTTGATGACCATTGACCTGACCCAAGGCCACCATTTTCTGAAAGGAAGAGTTTATCGACCATGGCACATCAGAAAGTGCAGGTTCGTGCAGACCGGACGAAAAGGTTCGACGCATGGGGTTGTCGGCAGGTAATTTTGGTGCTTTTGGGCGTTTTTGATGATCTTTCACCTGACACAGTCACGATGTTCTGAACAGGTAGGATATCAGCCATGGCGAATCAACTGGAAGGGTCTCTATGGTGATCGGTACGGTAGGCGTGTAGCATGGGTTGTCTGCAAACTGATTTTGCCAATTTGGGGCATTTTTGGTGATCCTTGACCCGACCGAAGGTTGCCGTCTCCCGGAAAGAATAGACCGTCGACCAAGAGGCGTCGAATGGTGAAGGTTCGGTACCATAAGCTCGGAGCCTGGGCTTGCCAATTGGTTTTACCGGTCGTTTAGTCCCTTCCCGCGATGATGCCTCCAAAGGTGTGCCGGGTGATGAGAGAACCCTCCGACGCCCAGCTCAGGCTACCTCCGGTGGCACTGACGTGACCACACTTTCGAAGATCCGCGATCGCCCCGGCCAACAAGTACGCTCCAAGTGCAGCACCTCGGTGGCACTTCGCTATGCCTTCAACAGTGATGTAATAAACGACATGTGATATCGATAGGGAATGCCTGTTTGATGCATGAGGGTCTTCGACATCACATGACGATGATGTAACAGTATCATTGGGACATCTGCGCACTTCAGCAAAATTAACATCGGCAAGCATGTTCTAAGACAGGTTTTATTGACCTCGTCCGACACAGAGATAGAGAGAGCAGTCGGGCTGTGAATCCGTGAACCTTTCTGGCTCTGGGGCAAGCCTGGCGAACAGCGGCTGCGCGATCGTCGGGAGTGTATCCCACTGTTCAGTGGTAAAAAGCTGCCGAGAAGGCGCTCCAGCTGGCAGCAGCCGGATCTTGAAGTATATCAGTGTTCAGGCGATTGTTGGGCATGCTTTTTCATCCAATTCCACTGTATCGTACGCTCAAGGTACGAGTGGCCGGGTGATGGCCACCGCAGAGGCTGGACACGACATCCGTGTGTTGGATCTGCTCCGACAAAACAGAGTGAGGTCGTGCCCCTGGAGCGGACCACCGAGCCGAAGGATCCAGTCAAAGTCAAGGATCTAGTCAAGTGAAGATCCAGTCAAAGTGGAGAGAGAGGGAGGGAGAAAGACAGAAAGAGAGAGAGAGAGAGAGAGAGAGAGAGAGAGAGAGAGAGAGAGAGAGAGAGAGAGAGAGAGAGAGAGAGAGAGAGAGAGAGAGAGAGAGAGAGAGAGAGAGAGAGAGAGAGAGAGAGAGAGAGAGAGAGAGAGAGAGAGAGATCACCATCTCCACACACGCGACACGAATGCTGCGGACGTTGGTTGGCGCAGCGTTAATCCTGGCACAGTGTGATGACGTCCCAACTGCTGCCGTCGCCTGGAGGGAACCAGTCGAAGAAAGCCCTGTCGAAATGAGGCTTGAACCATCACCGCTCATCAAGATTGGCATGCGCATCAAACAACTGTGTCACTGAAGTGGCCAGAGCGAAAAAGATCTACACTTCAACCTTGGCATTGGTGTGTATGTCCTTTGTTTCTATGATGTATGTTCTAGAGTGTTGGGATTTTGAACAGCATTTGTACAGTTAAGAATTTTTCATTAAAAAATTCAGGTTGGGATCTATGTGCCACAAGCATGTACTCAACGTGTTGCATAATTTCTGCATTGAATGTGATGGCCCACCCGGAAAACACGCTTCTACTGAAAGCATTGTGATCCAGATCGCAACATCTGTGCAGACTTCAGTGCTCACTCGCACTTTTGCGGATAGCAAATTTCGTAATTCGCAATAGACTTCCTCTCTCGTCTCTCTCTCTCTCTCTCTCTCTCTCTCTCTCCCTCTCTCTCTCCTCTCTCTCTCTCTCTCTCTCTTCTCTCTCTTCTCTATCCTCTCCTCTCCTCTCTCTCTCTCTATCTCTCTCTCTCTCTCTCTCTTCTCTCTCTCTCTCTCTCTCTCTCTCTCTCTCTCTGACACACAGCACACCTCTCTCTCTCTCTCTCTCTCTCTACCTCTATCACCCTCTATATCTCCCTCTCTCTCTCTTCTCTCTCTCTCTATCTCTATATAACATGTATCGGTATATGTATACCGTAATATATATATATATAATATATATATATATATATATATATATATATATATAAATATAAATATATACATATGTATTAATGCTATGTGCATTGTCATAACTACGATATGAATGCTTGAGATAGTGTCAATATCACAACGCATATTCAACAAGGCGGCTGATGCTGAACATGGGAGGCAGATTCGAGTCACTCAGTTCATTTGACGCATCGCTGGAGTTTTTGTGGGCGCGGTTAGGATCAGATCCGACGCATTCGCAAAGCTTTTTGCTGTTACCAGAATATCTTAGATGTTTGTCAGCTTCGAACCTTTCGGTAGATTTTGTTGAGTCGGTAGCGAATTCGAGACGATCAGCACATTCGCGACTACAGAGCTGCGAGCAAGAGCGTGCAAACCGAGATGGGGAAGGGAAAGTGCAGGGCTGCCAGCGGTGCCGTTTCCTTAAGATCTGGTGTTCGCTTTTCAAACTCTCAAGAAAAATTGAACAGCAGCCATGTGATGACGCATGGTGAAACATGCATTTCAAGACATCTTGGTCTCCACGCTTACATGAGCCTCCGTTCTTGCTCTCCTGGTTGCGAATGCCGCTTGGACGAGCGATTTTTTTGGTCAAATGCTGCCAGTCATGATAGGTAGTCATAGGGATGAATCGAATGCGTAATATATATCAAACTGCTACCGACGGCCAGTGCACGTTGATGAGTCGGTTCGGGGTCGGGCCCACCGGCGTATCGCACTACACCCTCGACCCGGCCCTTCACCTGCGGTCTGCCCGGTACTCCAGCGCCCGCCCACCTTCCGCCACCGGCGTGTGGCGTCGGCGGAACGTCCGAAGGCGGGCAGCACGTCCAGAGACGAACGGCACGTCCGAAGGGGGACGGCACGTCCTGAGACGGACGGCACGTCCGAAGGGGGACGGCATGTCCAGAGACGGACGGCACGTCCGAAGGAGTACGGCACGTCCGAGGAACACTGACGAGCTGCGTGCTGCAAACTCGCAGCAATAACCCGCTGGCGGCGGAGAGTTGTGGCTATGCCGAGTAGTGTAACTATGTAGCGGAACAACTAGGGAACAACTAGGGAACAACGCACATCGTCGTAGGCCACAACTCCCTGCTCAGCCCTCTCCTTCCGTTGGTAGTCAATCTGCTCACTTGTATTCACCTGTGCGGCCGGTTATATGCTTTGAGCCTCCAGATTTTTTATGCAGCTTTATCGCGGGTTCCTCCACCGCTTGTTTGGTTGGCCAAGAAAAACGTTTGGAAAAATTGGACCAATTTTCCTGCTGCTTAAAGGACTGAATTGCCACTACCGTGTTACATACCACATGTTTCGATGAACAGTGCGGCTTTTAGTTACAATGCTACAGACATGTACGGCCATGCCTTCATGGCAGATGGAAGAAAGGGCTCATGAGAAGGTTGAGAAGCCTCAAGAGGCGTTACAGTGACAGGCTTCTTTCCAGGACAACACATCTAAAGGAATATCAGCCTTGGAGCATGCCAGCATTAGAAACCGGTCTGAGAAGATCTCTGGACTTTTTGTGCTCTGAGGTTGAGACCTGCCCGGCGATAGTATGGGTATAAGAATATCCCCCCGCTGCTGGGTGCCGCGACCAAGCCGTGGCCCCTGGTCGCAGCCCGCAACGGTCCATTAGACGTCGTCAACGCCGGCGGGTCCCTTATTGACCCAAACGGGGCGCGCGCCGCCGCGTGCGCCTCCACGAGTCTTGTCACGACTGTTTCCGCGCGACGAACTCTGACAAATCAGATTTGTCCGCGCGCTTTGTGAAGTGGCGGCCGGGACGGGAAATCGAATCAGGCGCAGAGTAACATCAGGGTGGTGGGCCGAGTTAAAAATGGCAGCAGACGGCCCGCCGGAATGCCGAGTGGCTCGGCGCCGGCCCTGCAGCGCGGCCGCCATTGGAGTGTTCGGCGCTTGGTATGTCCGCCGCCGCGCGCCCGGCCCGCCTCGAGGGCGTCTGGAGAGGCCCCGAGCGAGCCGTCTGGAGAGGCCCGCGCGAGCGCGAGGATCGCGAGTCCGCCGCACGCAGACGTGTTTGGTGGTGGCTCAGCAGCGGACGGAAGCTTGGAGAGGATGCCCGAACAAATGTGAGGGAATTACTGCAGACATGGACGGGATGCCCTGGATGTATTTCAGACGCGTGAATGCGTTACCAGATGGTAACTTAGACTATTATTGTACCAAGGCATTGCCGGCTGTCTTTCGCCTCAACCCAGCACCGGGAACCCTGGTGGCACCGCATCAGCGTGAGCGGGGTGTCACAGTCTAACCACGGGTCGGCAGCCCTCGGGCCATGCGAGCGTCTGCCGCAGAACCCAGTGACGTCAGTGAGGGCGACAGCAGTGTGTCGCGGAGTGAGTCGATCGCGAGCGCTGTGCATGGGCATCAATTGAGCAAAATCGTGGGTGTGGTAACATTTACAATTCGTTGTAGGATCCTGACATGAGGAACGCGTCAGTTTTTGGATTAAATGCGAGTTTTTGAAACCGGTTTCAAAGCACAGGTGGCAGGACAGCTTAGGAGGCTAAATAACGTCAGCAGCTCGTCTTCTTCTCGCCGCCTCCCTGTTCTCGCCGTCTTCCTGTTCTCGCCGCCTCCCTGTCCTCGCCGTCTCCCCGTCTTCGCCATCTCCCAGTCCCGCCGTCTCCGTCTTCGCCGCACACAACACGTTGTCGTCTCTCAAAACTGGTCGTTGTCACCCATTTGTCGTCATCTCCACGGTCGTTTACGTTTCCGACACACGCGCGATGTATTTGGCAATGATTTCTGCTAATGCAGCTTTTGATTTGTTTACATCAATGTTGTTTTTAGGCATATATTTGCCCTGTGGTTTCAATTCTAAGTAAGCCAGCACCGAATGCGACATCGAGGCCCGTCATCATCCCGTCGTTTTCAGCGTCGCCACTATAGGCGTAGGAGCGTTCCAAAAAGTGGGGACCAGGCTTAGGGTATGTGTATGGAACTTTTACTAGAAGGCAAGCCGGTGACCGAGGGCGGAACGGGGCGATGTAAAGGCCTTGGCCTGCTCTTAATTCACGCAACAGATTTGGGAGATATGTAAGTGTCATGGCTACTGTGCTGAACATACACATACGGCTGCTTTCTTCTGTTTTACAATCTTACCTTTCGACTCATCTACGCCACTCAGCAAATAAGACTACCGAGCCTCCTAAAGTAATTTTTCCATTTCAATGTCGTTTCACACAGGGAGACGAAATTCAACGAGCGGATGGACATTTTAAGTCATTGGAGAGTCATCTACCTCTTTCTGGAAGTTGCATGCCTTACCGCCTATCTAGTCATGAATGAGTCCACCGGGCATTCATTTTCCCCTCCTTCAATGTAGCCGACTTGATCTTCTTTACACGCTTTTCGTAAACAAGTTGTGTACATACGTAGCGTAACCCAGCATCTTAGCACAAAAGTTAGGATTTCTCATACTACCGGCCTTCCTTGCAACATCCGTAAAATATGCATTATTACGCTATCTGGCTGAAATATTAGTCGTTATCGGAAATGGCTATTAGGCTGTGGGAGCCTGTAGCTAATTAAGTTGTTAAATGCATTTGCGTGCATTATTATGCATATGGATAAGACAGCAGCAATGGCCTCATTCCTGGTAGAAAAACGAGAAGAGTGGAGAAATATCCATGAGCATGTATACCGGCGAGACGCTAAAAACAAAACAGAGAATGCCTCTTTCGGAGACCGTTTTTTGGTAAAACACGCCCAGGCTGGAATCCAGGGAGGTATGGACCCTGTACCCGTTTTGGAGCTCAATGTAACATACAGAACACAGGAACATCCACTCAGAAAAATAAGGGAATCTTTTCTTTTAAAGTCAGCGACTAACCCTTGACACACAGGGCTCATTATGACTGATTATGCGAATGTGATAAATGCCTTGATGTGATGCGTGTTAGTTTAAAATCGTTTACATGTATGAGTGATGCCTGACTCGTGATGCACGACGCCTGTTCAATTGGAATTGTTTGCATGTGTAATTGATGTGTGATGCGTGATGGCTGCTTACCTGAAATCGCTTGCATGTTTGAATAGAGCATGATTCGTGATGCCTGTTTCCTTGAGTTCGTTCGCGTATACACGTATTTCTCGCATATTCTAATTCTTAGTTAGACATGCACTGTACCATGGTAATGGCTTACAATTGATTTTCGTTTAATTCCGTGAACGTCGGTACTATGTAAAAATATGGTTCGCTGTTTCGAAAAAAAAACTGAAAAATCGGGTAGGATCGGCAGGCAGTTTTGAGCTTACTACTTATGCCCGTTTTGATAAAGGCATGTTGCCGAAATAAGAACTCATCTAAACTCCATTCTCCTGGTTTTTCTACAAGGAATTAGGCTATTTCTACTCTCTCTCCTTTAGATACCATTATCACCTCATTTTCCCGAAGAATACTTATATATATATATATATATATATATATAAATCAAGCTTTTATACATTTTATGAAGCGCCCTAAATCAGTGCTGACTAATCGGTGCACAGAACGCTTTGATTGCCATTTCATGTTTGGAGTTCAATTCAATGATCATTTGATGCTGTTCGGTGGTTCAGTGATCTTTTATCTTATAAAACAGTACTAATAACACGAACTCATGTGTCGAACATGCGGCTCTTAGTCGTTGCAAGCTAAATATTACAGGCATATCCATATTTATGTCCGTTCCTGCAGTCATGTCCGAGTGGTTCAGCCTCCCCACTCCAGAATGAGGCAGGCACCTGTGGTCGGGCTCCTGAGTTAGCTGATTGCTTGACATGGCAGATGCCAGTTGGCGGGAGGTGAAAGGTTTCCGCCTCTATATGGCATGACCGTGTCGATGTATTTGATAACGCGTAAAAGGCTCCCCCAGACGGTTGCAGGCAACATTTTCTGAGAAATGCTCAAAGTAGTAGTCGCGAAGAATTATCTCTGAAGGGCGTTTGGAGCAACGTAAAAAAGTAAAATCTCGTGTATATTTACTAAAAGAGCTCTAGCAAGCATTTCGTGGCTCATCACAAGAACAACTCAATAAAGGAAGACGAAAACTGTCTTCTTCAAAACTTTGCTAGCATGGGAACAACAAGGCTCGTTGTTTGTCAGTCTGTTTGCTGATTCAGGGCGCTGAATCGTGACAACGAGGCAAACGCATTGCACGTGCTGTGTGGCGCTTTTGGTGCATGAAACTGAGCTGTTTTGCCCCAGCCTAACGAGTATACCTCGTAAGCCCCTTTCCAGGAAATCAGAGCCGTTCAGAAATGCCTCCTGTAAACTCATGGCTTTCTGATCGTCGTGTTGGCAGCAGTGGTTACCGCCGCATACTTGAACTTTCTAGGCGCTGACACTCTACTGAAGACCACTCTAAATAAATCCGGTTTAGTACCGAATGACTGACGTGTGGGAAGTTGGTGTAGTTGATTAAATCCAATAAGATGAACGCACCAATGAGCAGCACATAGTCGGCTACCGACTCGGTTAATACTGTATCTTTAAACAAGTTATGATGATTTCAACTTGTTTGAGGTTTCACCTCGATTATGATCTCAGACAGTGACATTTGCACACGGTGTATGAGTAAGTAAGAATGAAGATGCCAAAAATGTCATGCATCACGCTCCACCATTTTTCGCTAAGCTCTGAAAGCCTTGAGGGGGCAAATCCCTTTGCCCTCCCCCGAGCCGAGCCTGACTTAGATTGCTTTCATTTCAAAAACAGGTTTTATATTCAAACTCTTCAAATTGCTCATGCGACGAATTGCTCATAGCGTAAATGATAATATGCAGATATACTGTATTCGGCTGAGTACAACCACCTTGCACTGGAAGTGTCCACTGGAAGACAGTGTTCTGAGAGTGTTCACCGGAAGCGTCCAGAAATTTTGGAAATGACACCAGTTGTTTCAATTACAAGCCAACTTATTGTATGAATTTGGTGCTCTTAGTCCTTTTAACCCTCAAGAACTATGGGATAAAACTGACCTCATTCCAAACGTGTAGTGTTCCGCAGTCCACCCGGATGTGTGTTAACGTAAAAGATCTGCTCCTCCATGCACTATGTCAGTTAATGGAACATCACCTTTCCCCAATCACGCTTAGGCGGATGCCCTCCAGGGACATGTCTTCCCCACTCGTTTCAATGAATGTACATTGAGAGCCAGCTGTACTACTGGGTATACCGTTCCAAGCTGCTTTGCCTTTGAACACAAAGTGGCCATCTCCCGATTCAGTTCGAACGTGTAGCAAACGAAACGCCCGTTGTGTCAATGCCGACCGCGATGCAGGCCGGTTCTAACAGCGTTACCCCTTGAGCTGGATGCTCAGTGACCATACAGTTGTACTTCTGCACGCATAATCGATACTCAAGGAGCTCACCCGCGCTTAGCCAGCCTGACTACTCACAGATTCCGGACGGCACTGACGATGATTTGACGTTGAAAAATTCGCTATCACTGGCCGAAAATACTTTCCAAACGCAGCCCCCGTGCGGCGCCCGTCGCGCCATCGGCAGTCGATGCTTGTTTTTTACTTAGGAATAGTATGTTTGTAGTAGAACACAATGGACAGCGCTGGTGATTGTAGTGTTTGACACATGGGGGTCTTTGGAATAAGATGACGATGATGTTAAGGCACAACTGGTGTCTCTGTGCACCTCAGCACAATTCCACGAAGTTGTAATGTCCACGACAGTCTCTAAATAAAATAACACCAAGGTTTTTGTCAGGCGTTAAATGACTTCATGGAATAAACCACCGGCGCTGTTCTTTTAGAATGGTTCAGCGAACTCTTTCTATACTAAAAACACTCAGGTGCTTCGCCGGGTATTATTTTTTACAGACTTTATCGAAGACTCCATACGCGTAGATGGTAGATCGAAATGGTGTAGATCGTTTGACAAGCCGAGTCAGACAAATCCAAGCCGACAACGATCGTGACGTGCGTACTTTGGAAGATCAGATCAGTCGGACCACGCCACAATACCTTAAATCGAAACCAAGTACAAAACATCGGAATACGCACCCCGTGTTCATTAAAAAGCATGATGTCCCCTGCTTACAAAGGTGACGAAAAAGGCCTGCACGATACTGTCTACCGCAATAGTCAAACGAAGGATCCCGGTGACAGCGCCAAACTTAACATCCATTCCCAGAGCACAACGACTCCGCTCAAAGAAAGCAAGGTCATACATCACTATAAATGCAACATTAAAGCCTGTGCGCTCCTCCTGAGTAGCATAATATATATATATATATATATATATATATACATCATGCTACTTACTTGAAAACGGGGTCTCTTAGTTCCTAACAGGGCCTCCTGGTTCGTAACGGTTACCTCCCGAGAGGGTAAAGAGCCTCCTTAACACAAAATTGGGTCTCCTGACCTAAAGTATGGGCTAACTTATTCATAAAGGCGGTGTCATGATCGATAAAATGGTTCTCTTGCGACAGAAAAGGGTCCTTTGAGTCCGATCAAACACTCTCCGGCTCAGCCATAAGAAATTCCTTGATCAGAATTCTGCCGTCCAAAGGCAAAAAGGCCCATGCGCCATTAGATAGAACTGCACTTAGGCCTTTTTGCCTTTGGACGGCAGAATTCCGGTAATCGACGTATGTCTTGGCTTGAGTAAATGGGGTCTCCGAAAAAAGTGGGGAAAACATAATCTTGTCTCACTTGTCTACAGGCAAGTGTGTATATCAAGGCAAGGCAAGTAGGCAAGTCTACTGCCTACTCTGTCCCCCTCCCTGCTACGCCACCTCTGATCCCTCCAACATGGAAGATCAAGGTAGCTAACATGAGGAAACCCACCTACAAAACACGCCAAAATACAAATGCTCCCTGGATTTGACCCACTTCCTTCTCAATTTCCTTAGGGGGAGAGGGACTGGGTCCCAAGCTGTTAGAGGCCTTAAGCCCCCCTGAATGGGAAACTGTAGCCCTGTATTAAATGAATAATTGTCTATATTTCATCGATACTTAGTAGCCTACGTTTAATGACTCCTGGAGCCCGTGGAGATCCTGCCTCACGATACCCAGCGAAAGGTCATTGCGTGACGGGTGAGAGCGCTTCTCGTCCCTACGGAATGATTAGTATTCGTATCTGTGATACGAATACTATTCGTATTATTGGATTACCATGCTCGCCTGGTGTGGCGGTATGTACATGCATTCTACACGGGCTGGAACGACGCAGCGGGGCGGGGGGGGGGGGGGGGGGGGAGCAGAGTGGTAGTCCCATTATTGGTCAGGCAGAAGGGCAAGAGTCTGATTCTGCCCTTTAAACATTTTTGGAGGTCCCTTTTCCCAAACTAATGGCATTGTAGATACGAGTAACTTACCAAAATCAGATCAAGAAGGACCCCATAACTAAGCTAGGCTGTAATGCATCGTGCTCAGCCGACTCTCTTCGGCATGAAGGAGTCCTTGTCTGAATCATTGGGCCACCTGTATGGTTAAGCTAGTCTATGTGGATTATCTGATTAGTTGTATGTAATTAGTCTATCTAGATTAGTTGCCCCAATATTATGTTAAGCGGGCTATTTGGCCTTGACAGTAATGATCTGCGGTTGGTTGCAGCGGCCGCCCTAAAGGTCAGCTGACGTCAGAGATTTCGGCACGTAAAGCTTTCCCCACCAAATTCTTCCGTTGCTCTGGAATTGCGCAATCAGATGGTAGAGGCCAGGGCTCACACAACCACCATTGCTTGGCGTGAGCTCTAATCCCAGAAATCCATCCATTTGAAAGGTTCGGATAAAAACACAAGATGATACTTTTTCCATGCATCATATGGCAGCGGTTCTAAGCCAGGATGCCATGTTTTGGGATAACGAACCCCCTGGCTAGATTTGGATGCCCCTTTCGCGGATCGGAGGCATCCTGCTCTGGACCAGGAAGCTCCTTCATGCATCAGGAGGCCTTTTCTGGGACAGACAAGCCTGCTATAGAATGATGAGACACTGAAACCGCTTGCTGAAAAATCAAAAGGCTCCAGTTTCGGATTTTTAGCTGTCAATATTTATTTGTTTGACTATGATACATATAACAACTTGATGAGGGAGCTTATGCCTTCGGTGCCCCTCCCATTGAATACGAAACTGCCCAGGAGGCCCCGTGCGAGAAAAATCCCTTTTGTCCAGGACGTCCAGAGGAGGTGTCCCCTGAAAAAACCTGCCCGCCCAACCGAGAATCCGTGGCGCCGCCCCTGTACACGGGTAGGCACTGACACCCCAGACGTGCTAATGACCAGCTTGCTGTGTCGCTGGCGGCGGGGCCGCGGTGGACATTTGGGGGAGGGACAAATTTGATTTTTACCTCGTTTCTTTCCACGCCATAGGGGTGATGTTGCCAGGAGAGATGACCGCTATTCCATCCCCCTGTCTCTTAACTGGCCTCCCCTGGCGCTGCGTGTTGCGACACAATTATTGCACACTGGCAAAGCGGAGCGGAGTAAAGGCTTCTAGAGCGATGAAGAAATAACTGCAAGTTGGTAGCTAATATGTGCAGCGAACTTAAAACACATGCGACGAAGTCAAGAAACGTTTTTGGTGGTGGCGCGCATTTGTATCGGTGGGCTTTCACGTGTGTTTGGGCGGTTGTGCGTGTCAGGCAGTGGGGCGCTGAAGTACATTCAGGTACGTGAGGTTTCGCGCCGTGAGGCGCTGGGTTTGGTGCGCAATACGTTGTTTTGTTCTGTGATACGCACACCATATGAGGCACACACCATATGTTACCATTAACCATATGAGGTACCTTCATCAACAGCTACATGCATTGTTGAATCAATGGTGGGTAGGTCAGGAGAGTACAGGTTAAGAGCACAGTCTGTACACGCAGTGTTGGCTGTGTGTTGTACGCCCCCTACCCTATATCCTTCCCCCAAGTATGGCCTGCACTTGGAAGATGGGTTCACTGTCCTTTCATTCTCATGAGGCCAGGCCAGGGCTTTGTTAGGAAGCATTGACAGTATAATTTTGGCATTTACCCATCATATTTCTAGATAAGTATTCACTAAAACTATGCCATAAAATTATGTTATAACTGCAATGAAAGGTCAGATTAGATGGGTGTGTGAAGAGTTTGTACACAGCCAATGATTGTTTCACTAACATCACTGAAAAGTGGCAATGTTGTAACAATTGACAGTGACAGGTTTGAGGTGTATTGTTAGTCAATAAACATCCTGTAAAATGCCAATGGCAAAATACAAAAAAAAACAGTATCTGCTTTGAACCACCTGAACTCATAAGTGAAACACAACAGGAGGTGTGACAGGTGTCAGCCAGTCTGTAAGTGATGGCAGGCACACTAACAAGATGTTTGGGGCAGGTAAAATTGTGTCCCAAATTAGCTGGCTGTCTGGTGCACTTGGTCCATGCTTTGTTAGCCTTACCCCAAAATGTAATACTCTATCAGATTTAGTTATGTCTGTGGTGTTGCCAGTTGTGTATGCTATAAAACATCTTATGATGTCCTAATACTCTAATTCGATGATATCTGCCAAATATTTTTATATCTTGCCCGAGTTCAAAATTTTACCCTTCCTGTGCCCCAGCAAGATATCAAAAGCTCTGATGGCTGAGGGCTGGGATGCCAGATCACATTCATGAGAATTAACCTCTCAACACTTGGCTAAGCAATAAGTGTGCCACATTCACTGCTCCCAGGTGTCTCCCCCATGTGTGAACCCACTGGAAATTAAGTGAAAACCTCAGGCCTTAAGTGTATAAAATCTGAAGCATGCAAATAGATATTTGTCCATCCCATTGGTTGGGTGGATTAGAGCACATGGAGAACACCTGCCAATGCACCAACCCATGGCAGTTAGTTCAAGTTGCTTTAGGGCTTCCTCTTTGTCCCAGACAGGCATGGCCTACTGTGTTGGCAGTTCTGTGTTAAAATTATTCAGCTTAAATCTTTTAACAGATCAATTACTAACAAAAATGTAATGCTGTGATGGATGAGTAAAGCATATCGTCAACATGCCTGTATGTAGCCTATGACTTTTGGCTTAGCATGTCAGAAAAATAAGGAGCATGCTTCTTGACATGAGAAGCATGCTTTATGGAGTGAAGGGTAAGCAAAAGGAATGATTAATGCTTACTTTCAGAAAAATATTGAGATTTTAGTTTTGGTTTGTTACAATGCTTCAGGATCATTTCCATATTATTTTCTGAAGCTATCTGTGCAAATCAGACATTTGGTAATGCACCACATATGCAGTGTTCAAGCCAGAAATATCACATGATATTGGAACTTTAAAGCATTTACACTGGGTTGTATTTTTCAGATCATGCCATAAGAAGTAATGGAGACCAGGACAACATCTGATGAGCTGCAAAGCGACATTGACAAGCTCTCACAGATTCTTGCCACACCAGACGAAGGCTCTGAGGAGCTGGATCACGGCCTACAAGATGAGTCATCACAGTTACATAGGCATGTTGCCAATCAGCCCTCTGAGACTCAGGCTCAGACTGAGGTCACATCGGGCAAAAGACTGCTGGAGCTGCAAGCAGACATTGACAAGCTTTCGAATGTACTGGCTTCACCAGAACCAAGCTCTGAAGAGCCAATGTCCAATGAAGGTGGAGTCTTGGGTGAAGACTGCATCAGTAATGATGAGCCACGTGAAGCGCGAGCAGATACCGAACAGTCTTTGAAGGTGCAAGTTTCCTTAGATTCCAAACCAGGACAGCTATATGCTGCAGTAGGAGGTAAAATCTCACAGCTGGACTGCATCGAAAGAAATAAAGCACCAAAGCTGCAAGCGAGCGCCAGCAAGGCCACGAATGCGTTAATTTCAACAGCTGTGGAGCGCGAGCATTTTGATAGCGATGGTCGCCATGCAATTACTGAAGAAGACTACATTGATGATGAAAAGTCACCGGGGTCGGGAGGAGGTGCTGGACAGCAGATGCTTGACCCTCTGGCTGTAATGGGTTCAGAGTCCGATCACCTGCATAACGATAGCCTAAGAGGACCGTCGGAGGAGGCGGACGACTTCCTGAATGGAGAACCACCGCAGGTGGACTGGAGCATTGACCTCGAAAAGCCACGCAAGGCGCCGCAGTGGAGACCTGTTCCAGACTGGCAGATTGGCGAACCGAACCAAAGTGACGGAGTGGGATCGCCCGAAGATGAAGACCATGCAGGAAAAGAACCACCATACTCGAGCTGGGACGCCGGGGGTCGGCCGTCGCAGCTGCAAGGCGACATCGACAAGCTGTCGCAGGTGCTAGCCGCCGGCGACTCGGAAGCGGATGACCAGGACGACGTGTACGACTCATTAGAACTGGATTGGAGCGTCGCTGCGGCGCCGCCGGACGCGGACACGAAGGGCGACGCGGGGCCGTCGGGGCTGCAGGGCGATATCAACAAGCTGTCGCGGGTGCTGGCTGCGTCGCCGGCTGAGCCGGATGCGCCCGTGCCCGCTCCGTCCGGCCCGGGGACGGCCTCGCGCTCGTCGGCCCCGTCGCTAGCGTCGACGGAGGGGCGGACCCCGGGCGGCGGCGGCGGCGGCAGCCGGCCGTCGCTGGCGTCCGCCGCACCGCGCCTCTCGTCCGGACTTGGTGACGACATTCTCTCGCAGGAGGACTTCCTCGACGACGACTTTATCGGGTCGGACATCCCCGTCAACCTAGAGAACTGTCTGGCATTGAACACCGCCTATCAGGAGGTGGTGGACGAGAACCTGGGCGAGCTGCAGCGGTTGCTGAGTGAGAACCGCCGCCGCCAGCGCGAACTGGTGGTCCAGTTGAGGAACGAGCGGACGGCGCCGTCTTCCGCGCGACCCGGCGGCGGTCCCTCACGATACACCTTCAAGTGGCGTGTGTTCGTCAGCAAGTACTTCTGCGACGCGCAAGGCTTCGGGCCGCAGCCGAACGCCGACACGGTGGCGAAGACGAAGCGGGGTGAGTTCGAGTCGCTGCGCGTCTCGCGTCCCTGGCTGCAGTCGGAGCGCGAACTGCTCTTCAAAGCGGTGCGGGACGACGCGCGCCGCCAGAACGTCGCTGCCGCGCAGCATAAGGTGGCGATGATCCACGATCGGCTGCGCGAGCGGGCGGAGCAGCCCAACCTTGACCAGCGCCGGGTGGAGGCGCTGCGCGACCTGCTGGTCGACGCCGAGCGCGCCGTCCGCCAGGCCGAGGATACGCCCGAGCTGGACCTGGTGGTGGCGCGGAAGCAGGACGACTACGACTGGCTGCGCATCTCGCAGAGCGACTTCGCCGGCCAGCGCTCGCCCACCGAGTGCCGGCTGCAGTGGCGCAACTTCGTGCGTCCCACCATCAGCCACGCCGAGTGGACCCCGGCTGAGGACAGGCAGGTGCGGGCGGCGGCCGAGGACAGGACGGTCAACCCGTGGGCGATCGCCGCGCAGGTGATGGACACCGGCCGTACGCCGTTCCAGGTGTTCCAGCGCTACGCCACGGCGCTCAGCCGCGTCCAGCGCAACTACTGGAACCAAGCCGATACGAAACGGCTGCTGCGCATCGTGGAGACGGTGCGCGTCGGCAACTTCATATCGTGGACGGCCGTGGCCGCGCAGATGAAGGATCGCACCGCCTCGCAATGCTCCGGGCGCTACCTCGCTGTGGCGCCGCGCGTGCTGCGTACCCGCTTCTCGGAGATGGAGGACCTGCGCATCCTGGCCGCCGTGGAGTGGGCCGGCATCTCCGACTGGCAGCACGTGGCTGCCCTCGTGCCGGGCCGCTCGGCGCGCCAGCTCTACTCCCGCTACGAAACGCGTCTCAAGCCCGGCCTCACACGCGTCAAGTGGACGCGCGATGAGGAGGAGCGGCTGATCCGCTTCGTGCGCGAGAACGGGCCGCAGTGGGCTGCCGCGGCGCGCGAGCTAGGCTCGGGCCGCAACGGCATGCTCTGTCGCACCCGGTTCCGGCAAATCCAGCGCGCCTTCCTGTCGCGGGGCGCGCTTCCGGCCACCGGCAGCCTGGCCGAGCCGCCCAACATGCACATTGTCGGCTACTACGAGGGCCTGCGGAAGAATCTGGAGCGGCGAATGGCGCCCTACATGCCGGCGGACGGCGACCAGGACGCACGCGTACGGGCCGCGCGCGGCTTCCTGACGGCGAGCGCGCGCCGCCCCGGTAGACCCGCCTGGAGGCCCAGGATGCGCGCCGTCCGAACAGCTGCCATCAAGAAGCAGCTTGAGATGGACCGCTGCAGTGAGCAGCTGGCCGACCTCATCGACTGTGAGGCCCGCCACCCGCACAAGACGAAGCCACCCCGAGCGCGGCGCTGAACGCGGCGAGCGCGGCGCGAACGGCGCGCGCCTGGTGCCTGCGCCGGCCGGACGCGGCGCAGCTGCGCGCGTGCGCCGACGCCGGCGCGCCCGTCGACGGCGTCGACGCGGCCATGCTGCGTCACTGGGCGGCGGCGGTCGAGGCGGGGCCAGCAGCGGCGACCGAGACGGAGCGGCGGCGGGGCAGCCGGAGCTGCAGCAGTGGGCCAGCCCGAGTTCAGCTGGCGCCAGATGCCGCTAATGCCGCCCACGCATGCCAGCGCCTCCATGTTCCGCAGCCTGCTGCTGCAGCGGGCGCGGCTCGAGGGGCTGGCTGTCAAGCCGGGACCCCAGCGGTCACTCGAGGGCAAATACTTCAACCAGTTCGCGGCGCAGTGGGCGGACGATGCGATGTCTGGCGGCGGCGGCGGCGCTGGGGCTGAGAGCGTCACGCCCTGGCTGCAGTCGACTGAGCTGACGCGGCACCGCGACCGGCTGGCACACGTGCGGCTGACGCAGCAGGCGCCCGGAGCGGCGCCGTACGTCCACACTGTGGTCCTGCCGGTCGAGGAGACGAGCGACCCGTCGGCGCTGGCCGCCCGGCTCATGCAGCGCATCCCGAACCTGGTCCAGATGTCCATCAGTAAGGCGCCGCTCGCTGCGCGGCCGAACGCGGCCGACGGGGAACAGGCAGGCCCGCCGCCGACCGACTCGGACGCGGCCGCCTGGAACCTGCTGGTCGCCCGCTTTGTGTCGCTGTTCTTCTGGCCGGCGCTGCTGTCGTTCCAGCCGCCGGCCGAGCTGCGGGACCTGGACGCCGCGCAGTCCGACGGCGACGGCGACGGCCACTGTCACATTGTGGACCACATGTTCGGCGACCTGTTGGACGACGACGGGGAGGGGTCCGCGGCGCCGTCCACGGCGGGCGGCCGGAAGAGAGCGGGTGACACTGCGCCCAGAACAGCCAAGCGGCGGCGGGAGGGATGGGAGCCGGCCCCTGATCAATGACCGAGGCACGCCGCGCTCTGCGTGATCTGCCGCTTGTGCTGCATGGAATCATGCTGTCCGTTTGCGACTGCCTGTCGCGGCCTCCTCGCAGGAGGAGGCGATGTCCGTCACGCGTGTGCCGACTCCTCGGACGCCGATGGGAGTGAGGGCTGTCCGCTGTTGCCCCTCACTGGTTGATTTATGACACTTCCCGGACTCGGTGCCATGCCGGGCCGGGGTGGGCCAGTGCTGTCTGACGGCGGTTTGGCGTGTGTCCTAGTGTTGTCGGATATTGTTAGTTCACGGCTGGTGCCGAAAAGAGTGGGTCAGATTTGACTCGTGCTGGTACTTCGAACATGAATCAGTGTGTGTCAGGAACTCAGAAGT
The DNA here is from genome assembly GCF_011947565.3 of Pollicipes pollicipes. Lineage (NCBI taxonomy): Eukaryota > Metazoa > Arthropoda > Thecostraca > Pollicipedomorpha > Pollicipedidae > Pollicipes > Pollicipes pollicipes. The sequence goes on from NW_023596576.1 coordinate 49,304,786, forward strand.
TTCGTTTGTTGATGGCACCGCCGGTGATATCACCACACGCGCAGTATAGTCATGGATGCGACATGTGTTATGTAAGTTGTGGGAGCAGCCGTGTCAACTTTTCTCAAAATATCTGAATATCGCGCTGGTACTTTTTATATAAATTGTTTTTTGTCCAGATCTCGAGACGTAGTTTCGTTTTTGCTGTAGGCACAGTCAGTGATGTGACCGTATTATTCTGAACATCGATGGGTAGAAAATGTGTTACAGCACGCATGACAGCGGCCAAATCACTTCAATTCCAAGTCGCAAATGTATGCTTCCTCAATGAAATATAATGGCCTTAGCCGCCGTGCCACGCAACATGTGGGGGTATTTTCCACCCAGGAGTTTAGCTGCTGGCAGTAACACGGTATGGTCATACAGCAGGTGTATGCAGATTTGTTCCTCACTCCATCCACCCGCGCTGGGTCGTCGAATCCACGCAATAGAAAACAATCGCAATTCAAATTCAGCAATTTTTCCAATAGACGGGGACAGCACGCAGGAATCTTCGACTGACGCTTGAAATGGGGGGGGGGGGGGGGGGGGACTGTCTCTCGCGCCCACGTCCCCCTACGCCTGGATGTGATTTGCCCATCGTGCTTGCTCAACCCAAGCACCGAGGAATATTTCGGGGGAATTCGGAGGATTAACAGGCTGTCTTCTCCGATTGGTCCGAAGTGAAAAGGTCAGTCAGCCCCAGGCCTCTAGGCCCGCACGCTGAAAGCTGATGTAAGACTGGTGGTACTCAAAAGGCAGAAATGTGTAAGTTTAAATTTGTATGGTTCTGAGCTCAAAATAATACCTTTTTCTCTGAACAGGTGCGTGAACAGCGCATGGTGTTGATCGCGATTGCTTTTTTTGAGTTTCTGAAGCAAAGGTGACGCGATGCATTCTAATTTGCCTGTTTCGTGTCGGGCGATCGCGAAAGCTTTGTAGATGTTTTCGGCGCACATTCGCGAACGTGATTGCCCGTGCGCCAAGCCAGCGCCAAGCGTAGGAGGAGAGGAGGCGTAGGTGGTGCCCCATCGCCTGATGGTAAATTATGGAGTGACGTTCATGTATTGTGGGGATGCCACGGTACGTCCTCTTAGGTCACTTAAGTTTGGCGTTTGCTTAATACACAGCTGTCAGCTTGAGAAAAATGCTACATGGTCGTTGGAGTGCGCTGTTCCGCTTGCATCTAAAACCATAAAGCGTGATGTGACCTTCACATTGTTCCGTTCTTCGTTTGACTCCCCAAATTGGAGGATGATAAAGTCTAAAGAGGATATCATCATATCAAGAATGCTAAAATCTTTGGAACTTCATGTGCATTTTGAACATTTCAAGCTTCTGTCAGGCCACAGTTATACATGAAGCAGCATCAGTCTGAAAAAATCACCCACTGTGCTGGATGCCCACAAAAGATGGTGCTGTGAAGCTGGAGTGCAGTATACTTAATGTAGCCTGGCTAAAATTCGTTTCATTTTCTAGCAGCTTTTGCTTTACAGGCTGTTTTGAAAATATTTTTGCTTGAAACAAACTTAACAGCATTATCATTTCTGGGAACATTTCCTGTCCATGCTCTGAAAATGGTGTCAACCATTATTCACTATGTGAGCTCTTTTGTGCATGTACTTCAATTGTTGCTCAAATATTGCTTCTACATCAGATCTGCTTCACTTGCTAACATGCTTTTTTGTAGTATGGAGACAATGTAGTAGTCCCCAAGCTCATTTTGTTATCAAATGACAGATGTCAAGGAGAAGTGTCACTAGCACAGCAGAGTAAGAGTACTTTCCTAAATGGAGATAATTAAAAAAGGGATTGTTTTTGTCCAATTCCAGGTCTTTTTTGCTGTTCTCTATCCTAAAAATGGCAGAAATAATTGGTGCTGTCTGACACCATTTTATTCCTGCCAAAATTCTTGGGGGAATAATTTTACCATGGCTCTTGAAAAAATATATGCTTTTCAAATCAACTAGGAATCTTCTGTTTGAAGATTATACTTACGTAGCTTCTTTGCTGTGCTTGAAATGATAGCAACATTTGGAGTAGGATGGTCTAAATTGGCATCAGTTCTTTTTACCATGCTGGCCATTCTGCTAAATGTATTAATATTTTCAAATATGTGCAAGATAACAAATCATCTTTCATGTCAGCATTATGCAACCCTGCACTAAGGAATGATTCATTCCTGAGTAGCATTATAAAGACATTTTTGTCTGGTAACCCATTTTACATGATTTCATCTGATTAATGCTGGGATATTTCATGTATACTTCCCATGATTACTAATTCCAGTGAGTTCACAAATATCAAAAGGTGCCGGAGTTTCAGCATGAAAACGGGTCAGACGTGTGGGATGAGGTGTTTGCTCTTATGTACTCAAGCTCTTAGTCACACAGTTCAACACACATGCATGCACACATGCACACACACATGCACACACACACACACACATGCATATATATTTACATACATATATATATATATATATATATATATATATATAAAGATCTAAACATTGATCATTTTAGTAAAAAAGTGATTATCATGGCATATATGATAAAATGTGCTAGGAGGAGTACATTGAATACCCATGACAAATTATCCCTGCTCATGATCTTTTAGTATAGGCAAGGTGTGTTCACATTTGTGTGTCGTTATCAAGTTTGATCTGTGTTGCATGGTATGCTTTTTAAATTTGTGTGTGCTTTCTTTTTATAAGTTATGCTATGCCCAAAACCTGCTTCCTTAAAAGTCATTATTTCCAAACTGATTTCTGTAAAGCTTTCCTGTCTGTTGGAACTTTGAGAAAGTATGATTAATCCTGTTCAATGCCTCTCACTGCTACATGGTGCTGTCTAACACCATTCATCAAATCCATGCTGTGTTGAATGAACATTGTATTTGAAAGGAATTGGTTTAGTGGCTAAAGCTTTGTGCTGTGATATGGAGACTCAGGCCGGGATTATGATCATGCCTTGGGCCCTGACACTAGGGGACCCAAATGTAGTCACTGCTACTCCATAACAGGCTTATATGCATTGTGCTTGTTTACATTGTCTGTTCCATTTCAGACCTGCAACTATGGACTTGGAGCCATCAGCGCCCCCAGAGCCAGAGGTGGAATACAACTGGTCAGAGATCACTGAAAACTTCTTTGATGCATGCAAAGGTATACATGATTTTATTTGATGCCTGCAAAGATGTGTGACTTCTGTGCCGTGGTTATGACCAGAGTTTGACAAAGGTATCACAAATTGTGGATGCTAGGATAAAGACAACAAAATATGAAAATGTATATTTATTTGTTGCACAGTGCTTGCATTGGAGCATTGTTTGGATTTTGATACCAGACAGTGCTGTGTTCACAGTCAGGGGTAGGATACTTAACTCCAATGTGTCTAACAGATCAGTGGCATTTTAGAATTTCTGGGTGCTCAAATTTCCAATGCATCATGCTGATTGAGCAACAGTGAGTGACTTTGCAAGATTATTTGTGCATGATGGTCGAAAAAGTGGTTTTGTTAACTTCCATTTTCTGTGTTTGCCCAGATCTGAAGCTGGGGGAGCTGGTGCATGATGAGATGTTCGGCCTGTTCGACGCCATGTCCGCGATCGAGATGATGGACCCCAAGATGGACGTGGGCATGCTGTGCAACTCGGCGCAGCGGCAGGTCCGCAGCTTCCAGCAGGCCGCGGAGGTGAGGGGCGCCCACACGGCGCGGGCTGCTGGTGCGGCAGCGGCAGCTGTCGAGCAGTTCGCAGGGGGTCGCGAATGTAAGGCAGTCATGGCTGGCCGCACCACCGTCTCGGCGTCGTCAACTTGTGTATAGTCCGGTCACGCACGGACGTCACCATTCCACACGGGGACCAGGCTTGGTGCATGTTATGCTTGCTTGCGGTCAGAGGCGTACTTTCATGACACAAGGTTGGGAGCGGGCTGATCAGGGGAAATAGCTAAATCTTCCCTCTTAGTGTGGGGAAAAAACTATATTTCCCCGGATTTGTCTTGGGTCTCAAAGTGGGGGGGGGGGGGGGGGAGGGGCAGCAAAAAAGGAGACACCCGCGCTTTCAGTGACGGGGACTGGTCAATACACCGAGGCACAACCGGAGACAGATGATAGAGCGTTACGCGCTAAGAACGATCTATATAAAACCTTTGACTGTTCGCAAACAGGTGTTCATTCACAACGCCGCCGGTGGCTCATCGGGTCGTGACGACCCCGCCGTGGGGCGCTGCGCTGTGGCATGTGCCGTTATGCAATCGCGTGCTGTCGGTCCGTAAGCCGCGGCTTCTGCCCTCTGCGGCAACGTGCCAAAAACAGACCCCTCCCCACTAATCCACCAGTCGCGAACACCTAGTCCGTAGGTGCAAAGGGGGCACATGGTATGTTGCAGAAGCTCTTCGAGCAGACACATCCATTGAAACCATGTGCTGGCGAATAAGGGTCCTCCGGTTTCACAAATCGATTTCAAGAAGCTGCTGTTTGTCTGCTATAGCTTGAGCACACATACATCAAGTGTTTGTTTCAGTGACCGGGCCAGGACGCGCCGCGGTAAGGGAGATGGGGTGCGCTGATCTGATCTTTGATGACATGAGATGTGCTTCTCTGCTCTCGTCCCTGTGACTGAACCGGGCGGTAGGACCTTGCTCAAGCCTTCTCCGGTGGCGTATAGTTTGGAGCCCACGATGTGAAAAAGCGCCCAGAATCGCCGTTTTGTTGCACGTTTCCGGGGTCACGTTTGGCCACACCACATTTTAGGTGTATGCATGAATTATATCGTTTTAGATAAACAGCGGTAATGACTTGGCTGAACAGCATTTTAACACTAGGGCTAGGCTGAACCTTATTGCCACTAGGCTGAGCATTTTCAAGTTGCCGCCAAATAATCATGAAGTAGATATGCCTCACAACATTGAATACCATGATGTCCATCCAGCCAGCCACGAACCGAGGCAGCAGTGTCGGCCGGGCCTGCTGTGCGTGGCAGCTGGGCGTGTCGGGCCGTGCTTGCTGACGCCGCTGCTGACCCTGCTGATGCTCCGCCACAGGACGGCCTGCTGAAGACGGCCGAGCTAACGTGCCGCGAGCAGCTGGGCGTCATGGACACGGCGCTGGCCTACTTCATGTCCTGGTTGGAGGGTCACAGTCTCACCCAGACCGTCTCCACCAACGTCTACCTGCAGGCGCCGCACCTCATCCAGGACCGCGTCGTCAAAGCCTTCAGCATCGCCACCATCCAGGTGGTCAACACTATCTCCGAGCTGCTCGTTCAGGTGTAAGTCGGCCGTCTCCCAGCGAGGCGGGCACAGGCCGCCAGGCGACCATCAGCTCTGCGCTGAGTGTCCCAGCGTGGGTGGCTCGCATCCTTCCGTCGGAAGGTGGGGACGGAGTGGACGCTGTTGGTGATATGGGTGGAACGCAGATCATATAGACTCCCAATCAGTTTCGTGAGCACGTGGTGGATTTTCCTGTCCGTGGTTTGTTCTTTGGACATATGAAGATGATAACTGAAGTTGGTATGACTCCGGTGTCCATCTCCTCTCTAGTGTACTAAATTAGTGGCGTCTGGCAGTCTGTGTGGGCGCGTCTCTTTAGCCAGGCGCCCGACGCACACGGTTCCACGGATTGCCGTGAAATTTTAGGGTGCGAACGGGTTCAACATGCATGACGATCTGCCGCATGGAGGAATGCCCATTGGATGCGAGTGCCCGCCACCGTGGGCGCAACAGGTGGGTATACTGAAACATTTAGCAAGGAGACATTTGTTTTGTATATGAGGGTGAAACAGGAAACGCAGGATCTGCGCCACAGTCTTGAGACACGAGTCGGCGCAACGACACGGCTGGCGCTGCTACCAGCCCCAACGGCGTCGCCTCTGTGCACGCCGGGAGCAAACAGGAACCACTAGTCTGCTCTTAAACTGTGGATTTGGTCATTTTGAGTGTAGTCATGCCCACTATGATGCATTGCGACTTGCGACTACATTTCCATGACTACTTCAGTGTCGTGCTTCCCCACTCCTTTTCCATAGGACTTGCTGTATAAAAATATTTCCAGCTGCAGAGCCCGCTGCCTCACCATTCTCACCTCGCCTCCCACAGCACCGCTGTACGAGGGGGAGGACTTCCAGCCACAGAGCCTGCCATCTCGTCACTCTAACTCGCCTTCCACAGAGCACATACAGAGCACTGCTGGTAATGAGGAGAGGACTTCCAGTACCACAGAGCCTGAGCTCCCACAGAGCTCTGCTGTATGAGGGAGAGGACTTGCAGCCACAGAGCCTGCTGCCTCGTCACTTTCACCTCGCCTCCCACAGAGCTCTGCTGTACGAGGAGGAGGACTTCCAGCCGCAGAGCCTGCCGGACCGAACGGGCGTGACTCCGCTGCGCGCCGTCGGCATGTTGCGCGAGGCGGAGGAGGACGTGACGCGGGAGGTGCGCGGACGCCGGCGCGGCGCCGACGCCGCCCACAGACAGGTGGGTCCCGGCCCCAGCGCCGCAGCCGCGGCCTGGTCCGGAGGAAGCCCACGTGGCCGAGGGACACAGATGGGTCGAGTCGCGGCGTGGGTCTGGCGTGATCATGTTGCATGCAAATGATAGATGGTGTGGTTTTTCCTTCCACGGGCTGTCCATTTTGGCGAATAGATTGTGGTCGGAGCTGATGCTCGTGACTTACATGGGAGGGGAGCGATGGGAGACATGAACCCCATACAAACATGAACCCCGGAAACATGAACCCCGCACACGTGGACCCGTTGCTTGTTGTAGGTGGCTCCAGCAGCCCCAGTGCATGCACACATCAGGAGCTCTGGGGCCTAGCTTTGATACTTATCCTATCACTTCGAAATCTCCCGCTGTACCAGGCCCTGTGACTTGCTGAAAGTTTCGTGAGCCTTCAATCGTTATACCACACTGCCGACACTGTCCCATAAGGTAATCCTACGACCTATAGCTTCTGATCGCGCCGATAGCACGTGCACAGCCATGTTCAAGAGACGGGATGGGGTTCACCTGTGCCCGTGATCTATTTGCAGGAGATGGATGAGCTTGTTGCTGTACAAGCACGCCTGAAGTTCTTTCGCTGCCTCTTTCAAGCTGTGTTAGCTTTCTCCAAAAAGGAGAATCAGGGTCTAGATGAGGCTTGGAAGGCGTTGACTTCCGCTAAGGAGCTTTTGCCTTTGTTGAAGAATACGTGCACCTTGGGCGCTAGCTACCACCAAGTAGAAGAAGCTGCCAAAGGTAACGTTAGTGCGTTCTTCGTGTTGTCATGGTATCATGGTGATGCTCGATCTCTGGGTTGGTATGCAAGTTTCCAGATGTTTTGTCATCTGTTTTCTGCTGTGCTTTCTCCTGCCTAGGTGCCTGTTGTGTGTCATATTGTTGATCTCTTCGCGGGCCCGCCATGGGGATGTGTCTCCTCAGTGTTCCGACTGATCCGACCCGGGGTCATGGCTCGGTACCTGCACCGACCGCCCGTTCCTTGCTCCGGCAGGCGGCCACCTGGTGACGATGGGGTTCGATCCGCTGCTGAACCAGCGCCAGCTGCCGCCGGCCTTCCCGCGCTACCCGCGCCTGCGCGCGCTCCCCCACACCCTGGACGAGCTGGGCGCCCTGATCGACCGCCTGCTCCGGCTGCGCTCCGTTCTCGACTGCAAGCACCTGCACGCGCTCATGGTACGCACGCGACGCTCATGGCACGCTGCGGGACGGCGCGTAGAAGGATCAGGTGGGAGGGGAGGGAGGGGGGGCGGGGAGTGCGGCGACCAGCCGTGATGTTACGCGCAGTCATAACATGGTGCTGGCGTGGCTGTGGCGGCTTTGCTGGCCTGTGGTGTGTTTTGCTCGCCATTAGATGTTTATGTGGCTGCTCAAAGTTTCGTGAGGCGTTTGTTTGTTTTCTTTTTACGGGTCGTTTGTTTGTGCTTCGGTTGTGTTGGTTCGGGCAACATGGCGCCGCTGCAGCGACCGCACGCCGTTTGCGACGACCGCCTCCCACGTGAGACGACTGTGGGGCCGCATCAGTGACGCGAACGCGCAGGGCGTGAGCTGGCCGCGCGTGCACTGACGTGACGGTGAACGGATCGTGACGGGCCTGGTATGATCGTGACTAATCTGGACCTTTTGATGATTGCCGTTCTGTTTGCGCCGTCGATAACGGCTTGCATGTGACTTGGTCTTACTGGCGGGACTGGCATCGACCTCTGTGATCCGGTGGTGACGTCTGTTGCCTGTCTGTGACTGGCGGCGCTTGATCGTGACCTGATTGTGACTCAGCTGGTGACCGAATCGGGCCAGCGCCACCTGATCTAGAACGCTCGACCTTACCGCGAATTTGGTGTTTCTTGACCGTGACGGGCGTTGCCTGACTGCGACGGGCGTGGCGTAAATGGGAATGGTGTTTCCTGGCCGTGACGGGCGCGACCTGGCTGTATCGGGTGTGACCTGACCGTGAATGGCGTGACCTGACTTTGACAGGTGAGACCCAACTGTGAACGTCTCCTGACGGTGACGAGCATGATCTGACCGTTGTGGGTTGAACTGGCCGTGAATTGTATGTCCCGACTGGCCGCTGTACCCTGACCGTGAGGGGCGTTAGCTGACCGTGACGGGTGTGCCACCTGACCGTGACGGGTGTGTCCTGACCGTGACTGGTGTGTCCTGACCGTGACGGGCGTGACCTGGCCTTGTTTGGTGTGCCATCTGACCGTGGCGGGGGTGCCATCTGGCCGTGACCTGGTAGTGACGGGCCGGCCGTGCCGCAGGACTACATGCAGGCCTTCAGCGTGACCCGGCCGTGCGTGTTCTCCCGGACGGTGCTGTTTGTGATCGCCGAGCCGCTGCACGGCCTCTCGAGCCGGCCCGGCCCGGCCGGCTCTCAGACGCTGCTGCAGGCGGCGCGCGTGTTCATCTCGCCGCCGTCCATCGCGCCCCGCTCACAGGTCCTCGCCAACGATAAGGTGCGGCACGCTCCCGCAGGTCCGGTTAGCGGGAGGGTAGGGACGCTCACAGGTCCTCGCCAACGACAAGGTGCGGCACGCTCTCGCAGGTCCGGTTAGGGGGAGGGTAGGGACGCTCACAGGTCCTCGCCAACGACAAGGTGCGGCACGCTCTCGCAGGTCCGGTTAGGGGGAGGGTAGGGACACTCACAGGTCCTCGCCAACGACAAGGTGCGGCACGCTCTCGGAGGTCCGGTTAGCGGGAGGGTAGGGACACTCATAGGTCCTCGCCAACGACAAGGTGCAGCATGCTCTTGCGGGTCCGACTAGGGAGGGTAGGGACACTCACGGGTGCTCGTCAACGAGGAGGTTCGCCACACTATCTCAGGTCTGGTCAGTGGGAAGGTAGGGACGCTCACGGGTACTGGTCAACCAGGAGGTCCGCCATGCTGTCTCAGGTCTGGCCAGCAGAAGGGTACGGGTGTTCACAGGCTCACTCACAGGCTCACTAGTTCTTAGTTGGAAGGTAAGCTGCCGTAGACTTGGTCCTGTTCAGTTTGAGGCATGCCTTTATGGCTGTTCATATTTATCAAACAGGCATGTTTGACTTGAATGCTCAAAGTTTGAACAGTATTTTTGTTGTGTATCAATTGATGAACGTTGAGTTGTCGTAGTTTTCACTTCGCGGTCCATTGGCAAGCGCAACGCATTCTTGTTCTAGGCGTGTGTCTCCCACCGAAGGCGTATCTAGCAGGAGGCCAAAGATTTTGACGTGGGACACGTACAGATGTATCGTTAAGCGTGTGTTAAATTTGAGAACCTCTTCTCCCATGCTGCGATTCGTTATCACCCTGCAGTAACCCCTGTTTGCCAGCTGTTATGGGCGCAAAATGACCCTAGAAGTCGACGCGCCCTAAAACCCCAATCATCACCATCAACCCCTGTTTGCCGTTGAGGTCTAGGTGCGGGTGTGGTGTGCAACGCTTTACGGTGTGTCGGCGCGGTTGCAGGCCAAGGACGCGGTGGACCTGTTCATGTGCCACTGCCAGGTGGCCTTCTACCAGCTGCTGCAGGTGACCGGCCATAACCGGGCCCGCCAGCGCCAGAAGCTGGAGATGGTGCTGGCAGACCTGGCCGGCCTGCAGGAGGAGGTCAGTGGCCCGACCCGGCCTGACCTATGTTGACCTGGCAACGCTCTGTCCAGTCAATGAGTTGTTAATTGGACAGGCTGGCATATGGCGCTATGGTCAAAAGCTTGTACTAAAAACGACCTCCGTGAACCGTTGGTAGGAAAGGTGTGGGCAAATTATCCAGTGAACTGCAGTGTCGGTAGCTGGTTGATAGGTTTAGGGTAGCAGTGATAAGCTCTACTCAGCCAGGCTCACTACTACCCACGCAAACCTTTCGTAATACATTTCCGTAAAAGCAGGTCCTTGGGGGGGGGGGGGGGGGGGGGGTAACCATGCGATGGATAAGACGGTGGTCGCTCCTGGGCCGACATGACATGACCCGACCTTTAGAGTGACATGATCTGACCTCACGTGCGTCCGGGTACCAGTGGGCCGACCTGACGACTACAACCTGACCTGACGCTGAACACCCACCAGAGGAGAACCCAAGCCCGGTTTTGGCGCGCAGCGGACCGGCCACTGACGCGGTGACCCCGTGACCCGGCAGGCGGAGCGGGTGGACACGCTGCTGGACGGGCTGTGTCGGCAGCTGGAGCCGGCGCGCCACCACCTGGTCTGCTTCACCACCTGGATCCTGTACCACGTGCTGCGCGTCATGATCCAGTACCTGCTCTCCGGCTTCGAGCTAGAGCTGTACAGCGTTCACGAGTACCACTACATCTACTGGTGAGCGGCTCCCGCTACCGCCCGCGGCTCGCCCGCCGGCCCGACCGACGCTGGCAGCCAGCTGACAGCGGCCTGGGCTGGGTGGCGTCGTTTATTCGGAGCAAGCCGGTTGAGATTGTGTGGCGGCGTAGTCCAGCAGGCTTTGGACCCAGGCATGCCGATCATTGCCGTGCGACTGGCTTCTGAACATAAGTGGATGCTGAAGCAAAATGGGCTGGGCGGTGCTGATCGTTGCCGGCAATGGCACGCTCGCTGTCCTGACTGGATTGTTAATTGCCGGAAAGTGCATTCTCGCATTGGTTTACCCGTACTGGTAGAATCCACTCGTGAATCGAAGAAACAGTGTGGCGCCGTGCGCGGCAGGCACTGTGAAAAGAACGCGGAAAGCGAGTTGGCGACAACGCAACTCAGTTCAGTAAAACAACAAAAAACTAGCCGTTACCTGTGGTTTTGTGCCTTCCGGCGATCGCTGGTTGCCTATGCGGCTGGTTTATCTGTACACCCGTTTACGGAGCGTTGCGTTGGGTAACACGCGGTGCTGTGGTGGCAGGTACCTGTCCGAGTGCCTGTACGGCTGGATGGTGTCGACGCTGAACCGGGCCGACTCGTTCCTGGCCGAGCACGAGGCGGCCACCGAGCTGGCCGCCCAGCGCGCGCGCAGCAACAAGAAGAGCCGCGCCAAGAAGCGCAAGGGCCGCTACGAGCGCGACGTGGTCATGACGCAGGCGTTGCAGAACCTGTGCGGCGGTCTGCACAAGGTGGGAACCCTGCGGCGCTGCGTCTTGGTGCCGCGTGCCGCCTCGCGCCGCGCCCTGCCGCCGGCCGGCGGCCCGGTGCGGAGCCTCGCCGTGGCGCCTTGTCGGCGGGCCGGACGTATGCGGGAGGCAGGGGCTCGTCCGGAGCCGAGGAGAGTGCGATGTTTCGCAGCTGTCCTGCCGTGACGTGGCTTGTTGAGCGGCGGGAGGTTAGCGGATCAGCAGCACGTCTCAGGCCTGAACAGCCCGTGGTGTAGTGGGCGGGCGCCTGCCGCGGCTGGCGGTGGCGCACTGCAGAACGGACTGCTGGCTGCCGCGCCTGTTCGGCGCTGTGTGGGTCTTCAGTGCTGCGGGAGCCGCGCCTTCTTGGTGCTGTGTGGGTCTTCAGTGCTGCGGGAGCCGCGCCTTCTCGGTGCTGTGTGGGTCTTCAGTGCTGCGGGAGCCGCGCCTTCTCGGTGCTGTGTGGACCTGCAGTGCTGCGGAGCCGCGCCTTCTCGGTGCTGTGTGGGTCTTCAGTGCTGCGGGAGCCGCACCTTCTCGGTGCTGTGTGGAACAACAGTGCTGCGGGAGCCGCACCTTCTCGGTTCTGTGTGGACCAGCAGTACTGCGGGAGCCTTCTCGGTGCTGTGTGGACCTGCAGTTCTGTGGGAGCCGCGCCTTCTCGGTCCTGTCCGGGCCTGCAGCGCTGCGGGAGCCGCGCCTTCTCGGCGCTGTGTGGACCTGTAGTTCTGCGGGACCCGCGCCTTCTCGGTGCTGTGTGGACCTGCAGTGCTGCGGGAGCCGCGCCGCGACCTTCGGCAGGGAGCGTCTGACGTCACCTGACCGCCGGCCCGCCGCCCTGTTTCAGACCTGCGTGGGTCTGCAGGAGGAGGGTCGGCTGCAACGGCCGCACGCCGAGTTTGACAACGAGCGCGTGCGGTACGAGCACCGCTTCTCGCCGTTCAACGTGGTGGCGACGCCGCCGCCTGTCCAGTACGGCCAGTACCGGCACATGGCCAGCATGCTACCCGACCAGGTGGGTACGGCGCGGCCGTGGGCGCGCTGATATCCCGCCCCAGTGTGTTTTTACCGGACCGGTGTGATCCGATGCGTCTTCGTGCTCGAACAGATGCGTTCTTTATCAGATGAGGTAGTGCTTGTGATATGCGTAGCAAGGGATGGTGAATTAAGCCGTTCTTCAGCAAAGTTTGGCCTGCTCTTGCCTGAGACTTGACGCTGCAGCGGTGCGTACCCTGCGCCCGGGCGCCGCTCTTGCGGGCCCGCCCCGGGTGTGTCGTCGGAGGCAGGCCTGATCGTAAGGCGGCCTGTTCTCCGCAGAACCGAGCGGCCGTGGCGTACTCGGACGCCTGCCGGTGCTTTCACCAAGCCAGGAACTTGCTGGAGACGTTGCCGGCCAACGATTCAGAGGTACGGCTATGGTCTCTGCTCGAGGCACAGTTGACTGTGGAAGCGGGGTCGACGTGTCAGAGGAACATAAATGTGCTTCATAAGTTGCTCAGAACAGTTTGACTTGAGCACACTAGCAAGGGTGCATCCTAAGCTGTTTGATGATGTTATTGTTTCATAACAAACGTCGCCATATTTTGCGCACTCTTCTCGCGCAGTATGTATATCGGTTATATCGCACCAGGGACTTTATTTTTCTGTGGCATCTTCGAAGTGCCGATTTTGTTTTCTTTATCATCTGCATTCACAAAGTATTAATGTAAAGTTAAAGCTAGTTAGTAGGTATAACGGAGCGTCTTTTCACACGCGCTCTTGCCACCAGGTGTCTACCCTGACGAGGGTAGCAAAGACCAACTACGTGGTGGCGAAGATCCTAGCTGGTGGCCACGAGCGGGCGCGCTCGCCGCTATTCGACTTCGCCTCCCACAAGTACTTCCCCGTGATACGGATCCAGTGATGACGTCAGCGTCTAGCCAACCAAATCTAGCTCTTGTGATGGTGCCCCGCCCATGACCTGTGGCAGCTTTAGGATGGCTCCAGCCCCGATTGCGTCACAGGGTGGTGCCACAGCGGCGTCACGTGGGGCGTCACTGCCTGCCCGCGGGCACGTGGGGGCGCCGGTCCGCGCCCGCGTCACAGCGACATCAGTTCGTGCCTGCGTCGCGGGGCGACGTCTGTCTCCCCGCGTGCACCTGGGGGGCGCCAGCCCCGCCTACACTTCAAGATGCTGCCAATCCCTGCCTGCAGGCTCAGCAGGCCCAATCCCTGCCGTCGCTCCCCCCCCCCCCCCCCTCCCCCTGCAGCTGCCGTGGGCATCAATCAGACTACCGGCAGCGCGCCGGCGCCGGGCAGACCGTCCTCGCTAGGTGTGAGTCGATAGGTGCGCGTGCGCGTGTGTGTGGGTGTGTGCGTGCATGCATGCAGGACGGTGCCCGCGTCGCCGGCCGAGAGGGTACTGTGACGCGCTCGTGAGGCCCCCATCCCGCATGCAGTAATGCGCTGCGTGCGGACAGACGCGCGGTGAATTGTACATAGCCCACAAGAACAGCCTGTCTAGTCAGATAATTATTGGATTGTGTCGACTTACCTGCATTGTGGTAATGTTTCACAATAAATACAGGAATGAGGGTTTGTGTTGGAAATTCTCTCTTCGCGAGGACGCTGGGGAATATTTGCTGTGCTTGCAGGGGAACCGGACACGAGGCCGGTGGTGTATTCAAGAGCCGTGCGTCGCTCCCGCAATCGCTGGAGCTTGCGGGGAAGTGGTTGGTCAACGATCCGCCACTGCGGTCTTAGTCCCATCGCCGCCGTTGTCGGCTGAGTTACTAAAAGACAGATTTATGGGGTCTTTTTGGTTAATGCAAGACCGTTGCTGCTCTATTTTGGCATATCGTATATGCTGGAGGCCTTTAATATTTCGTGACGCAGCGCCTTACATGCCGTATCATCGGCCTTCGGGGGCCATTGATTTGCATGGGGCTGTGCTTGCAATATTGAATGAGTTGTCCCTTTCACCAATCGGCTGTGGGAAGGCTAGGGCAGTTACCATCGTGTAATATCTGGCTTGCTAACCCTAAGCCGCTGAATTTATTGATTGCTGTTTTCTTCCAAATCATTGACAGGAATGAGCTATTCCATGCATAACCGCAGGAACGTGGGGTGTCGCAGGCCCCACTTTCCGGGCGTATTGGATAGAATGTATCCTGTGACGATACATGGTAAGGACCTGTCAAAATTGGAAATGATGCCTTTACTTTCTGATGCACTTCTTCGCGTGTGGTACTACGGTTGAGGACAGCTCTCCGCTGTAAAGGAATCCGTAGAAATACTTCAACTCTTGCGAATTTTTTGGTAAGGCTTTCATGATATGGCAGCCCAGTGCCGGAGGCAACCTTCGGTCCCGAACTCGTTCTTCCGCAATCGCCGAGTGTCCGTGGACGGGGTTGGTGGTGAGCAGCGTGGCGGAGGGGTAGGCAAGCCACAAAGTTATTTGCTCTCCGGCGTTAGTGGGGGAGGAAATACGTCGACCCTAGTGGCAGCCGTTTTCTCCGAAGCTGCGGTATAAGTTGATGGTCTTTGTCTTCAGGCTGTTGCACCGAAGTAGCAAATAGGTGAGAACGGTGACTGAGCTGTGTAATAGCTGCTTACTGTTGTAGACGCTTTAGTGGTATAATGCAGTGCGTTGAATTCGGGCTATGGGAGGATGCATTCAGTGCATTCAAAAAATTGAATGACATTTTGATCATGATAACCTTAATGACAGGTGTGTTCTCAGATGCCGTAAGTGATTCATGATTTTAGTCAGTGTGCAATGTCAAAAGGATGCTTGTGTTGTTTTGCCTGTCAAACACATGTCATTACATTCAAACTGAACTTTGAAATGTGACAAGAATGTCAAGCACTGATCCTATGGTAAGAATGACACCCTCTTTCATTTAGTAAGTAGGTACAGGTCTTAACTCAAATGTTGAGCTTCTTTATATTTTTGTGGAGGGGTGATTGATATTTTTCATGTTGGCCTGTACTCAAACTTTTGGAGAGCAGGCCAGATTAACAATCCAGAGACACTGACTCCATTAACAGGCTCCAGACATGCAGATGATTTTTTTTCCTGACCAGCTTTAAAAGGCTACTTGGCATATGGGTGGTAAAAGCTAACCTGAGTGGTAAAAGCTGACCTGACTGCATGACTATGCCATGATGTTATGTAGCTCAAATTACCTGTCTCCTTTCCTATGTGGCTAAAATGCCTGGAGGCAAAATTGCATTGAGGTAGTGTAAGTAAAATAGGCATGGGGTGGATGTGGCTGTGCACTTATAAATTTTTGTTTGTCTGACCCTTTTTGTAAGTGATATCACTAAACCAATATTTATGTGACCAAGATCAACACAGTTCAAATCTGGCTTAACTATGTAATTTGGTGCTTTGTTTTATGCGGGCTACCATAAGAAACTTGAGCTCCCCTTCTCACTCCCTATGTGACAGATTGCCGGGACGGTGATTGTATAATGCTGAGCTAAAACTTGGCAGTAGATAGTTTTTTTAAGAGCATGTGTCAGGCTGGATAAATTATGTTGTGTACTTACTCTAGAATTAAGAATTGTAAATATAATCTCACCATGGATGTAAGGGAGAAGCCTAATGCCTGAGCTGGCCATGTCCGTAGTCTTAGCCTTCCTTGTGTGTCATTTCTTGAGGTAGCCCACCTTCCAAAACTGCTCTCCTCAGTCCTGGTAATCATGACATTGCCATCCCATGGGGGTTGACAGCATTTTTGAAAATGTTGCTAGTGCTTTAAGTGCTATGTGCTCCTGCATTATCTGGTGGGCCCTAACAAAGGGGAATGCCATATGTGCGCATTGTGGGCACATTTGGTATGTGATGCATCTGGCATATGTACTAGCTGACTGACAAAGGCTCCTTAGACATGCACATGACATATGCAAGTTGATAGTGCAGTTTTTCATGGCCTATAGATGTATATAATGCTAAAGGTGTTCAAAATTGGCTGCATTACTTCATTTAGGATATGCCTATCATTTTCTGAACACCTTAGGTCAGATCAGAGGTCACTAAAGATACCCCAACACACCAAACTTGACTGCAAGCAACCCTATGCCCTAAGCTGATGAGTTAGCAAGTGCCACCAAACCTTCAGCACTTGGTGCAAAATAGATGTGAACCTATTCTCTCCAGCGCATTATGACGTTGAGTTGAGTCAAAAGTTTCACAAATAACCAGAAATTACCCAAATCTGCTGCAGATGCTGCAATGCACTGCAATATGCACAATAAAAGTTGATGATCTTTTCCATCTAGAGCATGCTTGATTTGGGATAGGCTGAAATGTCACTGTAACACCAAAACTGCCAAGGTCAGTTTGCAGAGGATCCTGTGCCCAGAGCCCTTGTGGCTGATTGCCACCAAGCTTTCACCATTCAATACACCATACTTAGGTTGAACACCTACTTTCTGCAATTATGTGGCCTGGGGTTGGGTCAGAGGTCATCATAAATGTGTGAAAGCACAAAGATAGCTGAAGATGATCCATGGTTGATCCCATAGGTCAGGTCAGAGGTCACCAAAAACATCAGAAACTGCCAGCATCAGACAAATATTCGGCTGGTCTTTGCCCTGACCGAAGGTCACCACGTCGTACTGAACGACTGTCAAACGGAAAGATTATCGACCACGACACATTGAATAGAGAAGGCTCAGTGGCAATCAGTCCACAGGCTTGGAGCATGGGATCATCTGCAGCTAATTCGGACGGTTTTGTGTCATTTGGCCTCGCCCAAGGTTGCTATGGTTATCGACTGTAAGGCTTCGAACGGTGAAGTTTTGTCGACGATCGACCCCAGCTGCTCCGAGCGTGGACTACCAGCTAGTTTGGTCGATCGATTGGTCTGCGCACGGATATTTTCGATCCAGTTAATGACCCTTTATTGTTGAAATGACCACAAGTGAGCAGTCAGCAGACGAATCTCCCTCGCAGCTGTCTCTTGACAGGAATACCATGTCTCGAAAGTTTCGATGCTGGTGAGGAAGGTTCAGATATTTGCACATGCAAGATAATTTGAAGTTAATTTAGTTCAGAAGGATGTGCATATGTAAGAAATGTTGGCGCATGGAGTGCTCCCTCATGGGAGTGACACGGTTTGCCGGCACCATGTTTTGATGTTCAGAACATTCATGTTATGACTGTGTTTTGTTTGTTCTCAAAACAGCTTTCAATTTTATCAATGGAACATTGTTTTCGTGTTGCGCTAAAGTGCCGATAAGCGTGGGCATGGTCGCACATGCTACACAATGCACGACATGTTCCCAGTTTCGTATTTTGCAGCTAGCAACCGTGGACCCAAAACAAAATTCCGCTGTTGCTTCTGCAGCCACGCCTCGGCCATCGCGGCCACGCATCAGGCGCCTGACCGGTTCTTTGCAGGCCGCCGAGGGCTGCCAAACACCGGGCCGCGGCCGTGCCGGGGACTGGCTGTTTGTTCGGCCGCTTCCCGATCATTATCGGGGAGCCGTCTATTGACTGGACGCATCCGGTCCACCTTGGACCAGCTCGTTATCGTGGTGACCGCCGCCCGGCGCCGTCTCGGAGCGGCCACGGCCGCGCCCAGGCCCGCGACGCCCCGCTGGGCGCGGCTGCGAGAGCGGCTCACTCCGACGAGACGGCACGGTTCAGTTTTGCGCCGATGCTGGTGTCGTTTTGGCGGAGACGGCTCAGTGAGGTCCGTTCAGACCGAGTCGATACCGACAATATCGGTTGATTGTAACCTGGTTGGAGGCTAGGTATGCGCGGATCGTTACGTTGTCCGTATTTGGGCACAGAATAGGGACATGACACGCTGTGCATCCAGCCTGTCGTAAACAGTGCATGTGTCAAGAGTCATTCATGCATTTTGACGCAACCCAGTGACGGTTCCGGTCATTATGACTCAGTGCCTGCCGAACTCGCCGAAGTCTGCACGGATAATCAGTGAATCATGCGCCAGGACCCTGGGCTGCTCCTCGCGGACTGAGACAGTGCCAGCAATTCTGTGCTATCTTCGCTGCGGCCGAGGCGCTCCACACCGCGGCTGTGTCGGGGGACTCTCTTGGCTGTCCCGGCCGCTGCCGCGTGCCCTCGCTGTCCGGGGTGGCGGCGGACGAGTGTCCTCCAGCGGCGAGGGCGGCATTTCGTGCGCGTCATCCGCCCGGGGATGTCAAGGACAGCGCCAGTCTGAACGCAATTGGTCTGTATTAACTTCGCCCAGTTGGGCGACTTGGAGCGGGAACAGTACCAGGCAAATTGGCTTCTCGGACTAATTAGCGGGAGACGAGGCGAACGTGTTGCTGCTGCTGCAGGGCAGCTGGCAGTGAGGCCAGCCGGTAGGGTGAGGTTTTCTGGCGGCCGGGCGCGAGGCGAAGGCCGCCGGCGCACGGCTGGCCTTGTGCGCGCGCTGTGCTGACCGATAGGCGCGCGCGCCGGCGCCACCCGGTCGCCGTCCACCTGTGGCCGGCTCGAGTTTCGGGCGGCGTTGTGCGCAGCCCACCCGGCTGCGGGCCGACCGGAGTTTCAGTCTGCCACGGTCCGACGGCGGGGCTGCTGGGTGCCGGGGCTCTGGCGCTGCGGCGGGGGCGTAAAGCATCAAAACAGGGTCTTGGTAGGGAGGACTGCCCGACTGCCCCAGGCAGGGTGTCTCCAACACTGACCGTGTCTGGCAGAGACGGCCAGCTCAACACCGGCCGACGAGCCTCGCCGTCTCTGCGGAAGCTCCGCCGCCGCCGACAGTCCCCGCCGCCGACAGCGCCGACAGTTCCGTCCCCGCCGCCGACAGACCCGTCCCCGCCGCCGACAGACCCATCCCCGCCCCGTGCCTCGCGCCGCCTGACCCGGCGCTCCGTCTCGGCAGGGGCGCGATGAGCTAGCGGCGTCACCGGAGCGGGAGCGCCAGCCGGCGGCCGCCACCGCCGCGGGACAGTGCCGCGAGCGGAGCGCGCGCTCACGCGGCGCGGGACGGACGATGGGTGGCGCAGCGCTCTCCGCGGCGCTGCTGCTGGCCGGGGCCGCCTGCGCGGCCGCCGTCTACACGGACGAGTTCGCGCTGTGCGTGGACGGGCAGGGCGAGGCGCACGCCCGCCGCGTGGCGCAGAAGCATGGCTTCGAGCTGCTGCATCAGGTGAGTGGCGCCGGCCGGCGGAGTGTGCCAGACGGCCGCGCAAGAACGGGTGCGGGGTCCGCGTGAGACGGCGTGAGTGGGTGTGAGGGTCAGCGGGCCGTTTGGCCGCGCCTGGGTACTGTGTACTGCGTACGGCGCAGGGTACTGCGTACTGCCTGGGTACTGTGCACTGCCTGGGTACTGCGTACTGCCTGGGTGCTGCGCCGGTCGCGATAAGGGGCGCCGAGGAGCGGTGTCTTGGCTCAGACGGCATGAGTAGTGGTGGGATGTGGTGGAGTTTAGTCACGCCGGGAATTGGCAGGGCTGGGCAGAGCTGCAGACTGCAGGTGACATTCATGTATTCGATGTCAGCTAAACGAGTACCACGTGAACTGCCTCCTGTGAGATTTTGGGAACAGGTTGCATAACTTGCTATGCGGAGTTGGATGTCTTGAATACAGGTTCCACCGGAAGGATGTGCTCGAAAAGTCGAACACCACTCAGCGTGCTGTTCAACACACCATTATCTGCGGTTCAAGGGAAACCACAATCCTGCAGACATTTGTGTTTTACGTAATGTGCCACGAGGAGCTTCGGCGGCATAGCCATTGTTCCTCGAAGTAGTGAAGCATATCTTCCGCCCCGGGTTACACAAATGCAGCACCGCTACTCCGAATTGGCCAATGACCCTTGACGGTTTCTCGGGTGTCGCGGGGAGTGCTGTGTACGGCAGGCCGAACAGAGCATTCGCTGGGCTTACTCTCAAGTCGACACGTGCCAGCGTTCCCCGTGGGCTTCCGGTGATCCGAACGCTCCGGTGCCGACGAGCACCGGCTCCAGAGCGTCTGAGTATGGCCGGAACCGCGCGCTTCCCGCGGGCGTTGTCATGCGCCTGTTCTCCTCGGTCCGGTCCGGTCCGGTCTGGTCTGGTCTGGTCTGGTCTGGTCTGGTGTGGTCTGGTCCGGTCCGGTCCGGTCCGGTCCGGTCCGGTCCGGTCCGGTCCGGTCCGGTCGGCTGCCACCGTTCTCCTCCGCGCACCGGACCTGACGCGGCGGCGGCGCCGGAAAGCCGGCCGGCTGACCCGTCGGTCTCTTGTGACGGGCGTGCGGTCAACTGTCTGATTACGCGGGCCCGGCCGCCCACGCTGGGCGCCGCAAATGACATTACAGTTTCACACACGTGACACTGCTTGACAGCGCAATGACAACCGGCTGTCGTGACGGAAGCCGGACACTGCGCTCGGTGGGCTAAGCTCCTCATGAAGTCTCGAAACGCTTCCCCGCTTCTCGGTAGCTTCTGAAGTCGGTGTGATCGGTTAGGATTTATGGCACTCCCGTTTCTTTAAGCGTCCGCTTCACCCGCCGCTTGCTGAATGCTGATTTGGTTCTGAAGTTGTCCCCGCGGTTGCCGCACGGTACGTCCATGAAATTCCCACGCTCCGTGTGCCGGCACGTACACAACGGTGCCGTGATGTTGCCCGTGCTTGCCTCGCTCCAGGGCACCGGAGCTTGCATGTACGTGACGTCTGCTTCAAGGTACGATGCCGCGCAGCCTGGCCAATCCGGGGTCAGCGTCCATTGAGCGCGACGCCAGCCGAAGCGACCTTGACCTTAGACTGACCTTTGACGTGCGGCACGTGCGGGGCGGCCTTCACGTCCCGTTGGTGGCACCTAGCCGGGCATGTGGGCAGAAGGCGCTGAGCAGCAGCGAGTCCGCAGCTCGCGGGCGATAGCACCGTTATCACCAGCGATACTGTCTGTTCGGCGGTGGCCTCGGTTCGCAAGTCGCGCTCGCAGTGGCGTGGGCGACAAATTCTAGTGAACTTTACCCCTATATCTTCACTTTATCAATTCATTTCAAGCCATGCCTGTGTATTCCGTCAGTTTGGGCCATATGCCAAATATCACACATGACGGTTTTTCTATGTTAAGTTTACGACCGGATGAAGACGACAACCTTGGGATTTCACTGAACGCGCCGTTGAGCCATCGTTCCGACCTGTCAAAGAACAAAGTGGTATCGCCGGCGTGCTGCGATATGCAAAAGTCACGTCGCGTGGAAGTTGGATGTCTGATGGGATACGCGATTCGATTTGCATTTAGCCCTCCGAAGGTTCCGCCGCTAAGTTGAACAACAATAGTAAGTCACGTTCACCTTGTTTCCCGCGTCGCAAACAGATTTGATCGCCAACGTACCCATTCAACATCCTACTTCAGTAACTATGAACGTGGAAATGCGGCAGATGTGTCGTTGTTCTAAAGTTTTAGCTGAAGTTTAATTGTTTCTGACTCAGTCCAGATGCCACTCCATGAGTCCATTATGCAGATTAAAAAACGGCTTCAAAATCAACTGACGGCACGAAATCTGGTGTGCCGGGAATGCTGTTGATATAATTTGGGGCCCAACGCCTAGCAATAATAATAGACTCAATCATCTAAAAGGAATATGCTCATTTGAGACGGGAGGAATAGTTTTTTTTTCCTGTTCGGCTAGACACTTTAAACGTCTGGCATTGAAAGACCCCACTCCCCTCCAAAAACACCGGAAGAAGTACACAGAAACCCATAGGTTCCTAGTGGTTCAAGGCATGACGTATCGCGGATAATACGTCTCGGATTTTACTGGCCAAATGTCACAGCTATTTGTTATTAATATGAGCCCATCGTGCAGTCTGTCAAGGTCTGTACGATGCCGTTGTCCTTCGTGTCATGCCTCGCATAGCTCGTATGATAGAACTGATGCCTGAATTCACTGTTTTTGCGCTGTTTACCTCGTTTAAAGGCTGTGAAGTCACGGGGCGTGGTGTTCTATGACAGCAGGCCGGCACAGACTTCCGTGAGGCAGCCGAGCTCCCTTGCCGCTTGACCCTACTAGCATGTGGAATTTCCGTGGTGAGAACCTGTGAGATCTCGCGTCCGGCATCTAAAACAGCAAGCCATCGGCGTGGCGATGGTGAAGGCGGCACCGCCGGTGAGCGCGCCTCTGAACTGCAGCGGCGCTGGCGCCGTGACGCGGCTGGGGCCCGGGGCCGGGGGCCGGGGGCCGGCGCCCTCAGCGGCGGCTGCTCGGCGCGGGTGGTCCGGCCGCGTCTCTGTCGCCCGGCCGCCGGCGCCCCGGCCGCCGGACCACCCAGGGGCGGCGGCCGGGGGCCGGCCGCTGATCGGTGCGGCGCAACGCGCAACGCTGACTGCCGCCTCGGCTACCACCCGCCCACGCCAGAGGTCCCACCGGGACCCGCTGGTGACCGCCTAGGCGGCGGCGGACGGCAGTGCTCTCCGCCCGGCGTCGCCAGAGGTCCCACCCAGACCCGGTGAGGACCAGCTGAGCGGCCGCGGATGGCAGTGCTCTCCGCCCGCCTCAGAGGTCCCACCCAGTCCCGGTGAGGACCAGCTGAGCGCGGCCACGGATGGCAGTGCTCTCCGCCCGGCCTCGCCGCCGACCCTGGTCTGAGCGGTGAGCGCCGATCACTAGCGCCGCCGCCTTGACATCACGCACGTTCCGCTCCGATGCGCCCCGACCTCGGCCGTGGGCCGCCGGCGCCGCGGGAGGGGCGGCGCGCCGGGCTGACACGTGCTCGGCTCGGCACCGGCATCAGACGGCCGGAGCCCTGGCCCGGTGTGCGGCCGGGTGGCGGGCGCGCTGCGTGTGCTCGGGCGGCGCGCGCGAGCCTGAGTCTCCGGGCGTCATGGCCGGGCCGCGTCGCCAGCTGCCGGGTGCGAGCTTGTTAAGCTGCTTAAGTCCCGGCACGGACGGGCGTGTTGTGACAACGGTCCCAGGCTCGACGGCGTCAATGTTTTGCTGGTAGTCTCATAAAGGGCAAGGTGATTACCTCTTTGTAGTGCAAATGTTTCAGGGTCACTCAGCTGGAGCCCATGGGCTGAGGCGGACTCTGTGACGCGCGGTAGGTGCAGCGGTAGCTCCCAGACGTGGCAACGGCCGTGGTCTTTGGCGGGTGTCTGATACATGTGGCGCGTCCTCGTTCGGAGGAGGGCGGCCCGAGTGGGCGGCCAGGGGGCCATCACTAACGGCAGCAGCTGGACGTCGGGCTGTTTCGCCGCCACCAGTGCCGTGACCGGCCGCCGTCCCTTGAACCCGTCCGGCCCTGCCGTTACTCGCGCCAATGTTTGGCCCATTTGAGAGGCGTTGGCGATGAATCACGCCGCCGAACAATGGCGCTTCATCAAAACGTCGAGTGGGTCTGGGCTGCCCGAGTGACGCGACAAACAGAGCTGGCTGCGCCGTGCTGCGGGGCGTTTTGATCCGCCTCCTCCGGCCGGCTCGACACGCCCAGATGCGTCGGAAAGCGTCCGCCGACCCGGTCAACATCGCGTGCTGAATCTAGCCGTCCCCGCCGTGTTCAACATCAAAGGCGAATGGAGCCCCGACTATCGGCGAGGCCACCGAGCCGGTGACAGTGGCTGCCCGGGCCGCGCCCGGGACCTGGCGGCGGTGCGACGTTCGCTGTGCTGTGGATGCCGCGTGTCATTGTCATGCATTGGTGGCTGCTGTCCATCCATCCTGCGGCGGCGTCGCGCTGAGGGACGGCCGCCTGGGATCAGCGCTGGGGCCGTTTGAACCCTCGGGCGAACAGAGGCCGGCCCATCTCGTCCGCGACTCACTAGATGGACGGCAGCTTTTATTGCGCTCCCAGCTGGCAGCGCGGGGAGGTTCTCGTGTTCCGACCGGCCAGAGGTGCACTGCCGCCCGCGGCCTGTAAGAGCCTCGCTCTCGTGAAGTTTATGTCGTCTTCAGGTCAGTGAAGCAGTCTCATGTGACCCTTCTCCCGCCGATCAGATCCGAGTCAGATCAGACCGGTATCAGAATGGCTCTCCTTGGTCGCCGGTCGGTCTGAAGGTCACTCGTGCCTCGGTCACCGAACAAAATAACATCGCCCGGGATCAGCTCGGATGAACTGTGGCTGTGGCGACACGGGAGGGACGCGTAATCATTGTTTGGGGATGAGAAACAGTGGTGGCAGTCCTCGTCGACGGCGCTCTGGCCGGGCGTCTGGGTTGGCCCGCTCTGCCTGCGGGGCGACCAACGGGGCGCAGTCTCCGTCCGCCGCGTATCGATGGTCCCAGCTGGCTCTGCCGACGCCTGCATAATTAAGAGCGGCCGTAAGCGCATGAGCCTTTCCGCTCCGGCAGTTCATCTGCGAGTTCTAAGGGCCGCATTAGCCGCGTGAAGCTCTCTGCAGATGAGCAGTTCTCTGAACGCGACCGGTGCCAACTCGGGGTCCAGATCTAGTCGCTCGCGAGCCCGGAATTAGATTCTCGTCTGCGTTCTCCGGGGAGCGACGCTCGCCGTGTAGACCGACTAATCGCGGCCGCTGGTACTAGCTGGCACGGGCCCGGGGCGGGGATCCCCGCCCTCAGCTGCCGCTGGGATGGAGTCCGCTGCGGGCGAGTCTTGACCGCCGCTCGGCCGGGCAGGCGGCGCGCGTTCGCTCGCGACGCCCGGGCCTCGCGATGGCCGCGTGCGGCCGGACGTGTCGCATGGGCCTTCCAGGCGGGCGAGTTTTTTGTTCGGCTGCGTGACGGAATCGCTGGACTGGCGTGACGACGGGAGAAGGGAAGGGGAGCGGGCGCCGGATTGGAGCTTATGGCGCGCTCGGATGGGTGCGGGCTCACCCGAGGTTCCCCTCGCAGGTCTGCTGGGGGCCGCGGCGCAGCTCGCGTCGAGCCGGCGCTGTCGCCACCCGCCGAGGTATTACCCAGCACGGGAGAGGGAAGGACTGAGGGAGCGAGGGGAGTGCGGTGGATCAAAAGGGCGTCTGGGAGCGGTGCCAGGTGGCCGAGGGGTTCTAGGTCAGTTCACAGTGTGGGGCGTGACCAGGGTTAGGGTGTGGCTTTCGCTGGCCTTCAGAGGCAGCCGTTGCTAGGCTGACGCGTTTTATGTGATGGCTCCGCGCTAAAAGTGTGTCGGCGGCCGTGCCTTCGGCCACGCTTCCTCGCCGTAGCGGCGCCGTGTGGACGCTCCCCTCGCGCCCGTGGCCGACGCTCCCACGCCCGGCACAATGGACCTATCCTGGTGCCGGCCCGCTGCCGATCGTGCCGGATCGGTGCATTCAGCGTGGGCGCAGAGCCGAGCGTGTAGTCGGCACGGGGCCGCTGACCCGGGCTGGGACGCCCTAGCGGGCGTGTCGCGGCACCTCCGCGCCGGTGCCGGTAACTGGCGCGTGAAGGCGCCTTTGCTGTCACCTTGTTATTCTCGGTTTTTAATCAGTGCACTAATCGGACTGACGTCACGAGCCGATGTTTTTATTGTGGAGGAAACTGGTCTAAGGATTACGATGCGGACGATGGCGAAGCTCGGAAGCTGAATATCATCAGTAGAAGACTCCCCACGAAATGCTGGCCAGTGATCGGCACAGCACAGCTTCTGGCAGGAGCGGTGTCTGCCTCTGCTACCCTGACAAGTTGCTCGCCTGCGGCGGCACGGCAGCGGTCCTGACCCACCACGAAGTTCTGAAAACCCGGCCGCGCACCTGGTGGCCGCACATAGGGCGGCGACCGCCTTCGTAGAAGGGCTGGCCATCCGGCGCGAGTGGTCACCGGCCCCTCCCCGGTAACGGTGGGACAGCCCCACCGGCCACCGGGTCGGGCCGCGCGCGCTGGACTTCCCGGAATGGCAGCGCTATTACGCGGGCCGGATCCGCCTCGTGCGGAGGGGGTGGAGGGGATGATCGGGGCGTGTCGCCGCTGCACCGGCGCTGCTGCTGACGGCGGCGGTGCGAGCTGGCTCTCGGCACTCATGGTGCCTCCCCCCGCCCAGCCCGGGTGATGCCGGCCTCTTCCCACCCAGCCTGAGTGATACTGGCCTCTCCCTGCCCAGCCTGGGTGATGCCGGCCCCTCCCCGCCCAGCATGTGTGATACTAGCCCCTCCCCACCCAGCCTGGGTGATACTGGCCCCTCCCCGCCCAGCCTGGGTGACACTGGTCTCTCTCCGCCCAGCCTGGGTGATACCGACCTCTCCTCGCCCAGCCTGGGTGATGCCGACCTCTCCCCGCCCAGCCTGGATGATACTAGCCCCTCCCCGCCCAGCCTGGGTGATACCGGCCTCTCCCCGGCCAGGCCAGGCATTGTTCTTGGAGGACTGGCGGTTGGCGCTAGAAGTCTGGTGGTTTGCGACTGACGGATGGTTGGGTGGTTGATGCTAGCTGTGGACGGTCATTAACCCTCTGTCAAGAATGCCGAGGTGAACTTCGCATGCGTGATCGGGGTCCATCGATCCTGGCCTGACCCGAGGGTTTTCCTACCATCGTCCACCTCGTTGTCTCTGTTTCCAGCTAATACTGTTGACACTTACAAATAGGTGGGGTGACAGTTCAAGGACACACGCCGCCAAGCCACGGGACGATGTAACATTTTTCACGCGAACGGTCGCTTTCCTCGAAATCTTCTTGAGATTACTATGACTGATACAACCTTGTGGCGTTTCCGTGATGCGCGGTCCACCGACGCTATCTTAAGGGTATCCTAAAAGTATGGATACACTTCAGAATAGACCACAATATGCAATAAAAACAAACGAACTCGTATTGCATCACGCTCTAGAAATGTCGAACGTTGTCTCAGCGTCATTTGTATGCTCCCAGCGATCACTTACCACACAACATAGGAAACAATCAACTTCCTTTCATACACCTTCAGTGACTTCTGTCGCAAGCCTCTCCTGCAGAGCACGTCGGGCGAAACACGGGTGAACACGTCGACCGAGGAATACAGTCTGGGTTTAATCCGGAAGCTTCAGGAATACGTGTTTGCGCCCGATATTCCCAGGGCCGGCAGGGCTTCGGTCCTGGGACAGCATCGATTTGTGAAGGTGTCGCTGAGGTTTCCTCCCAAATACTTTTGTCATCAACGTTCTCAGCGACTTGGCATGTCGAAGACGACAGATCACAGCAATCAAGAGGAAGACTTCAACGCCCACGCACACGAACCGCACGCTGAGAACGCTTTAGGCGAGGATGACTGGGCTGTCAGGACCAAATCTGTCACTGTTTAGAGGGATCACTGATTAGAAGGCGAGCAAGGACAGCGAATGGATCAGCCACGTCTGTTTCTCAAACTGGGTCTCTACGGGACAGTTTTCCTGCGCGCCCACGCGAAGGACGAAGTTTTCAAGACGAAACCAAGGACATTACAGGACCTGAAAGCAGCTGTGGAGGCGTGCTTTACATCCATCTCCAAGGAAATGTGGCAACATACTATTGCAAGGTTCCCAGTAGCACCGAGACATGCCTGCAACATTGTGCAGCGTGCGTCGAAGGAAAATGGAGGAGACCCACGTATTCTCTGCGTCACTCATTACTGATAGTTCGCTCTTGTTTTCACATGAGTATCTTAATGCCCATAAGGAATTTCCACAGTTCCTGGTCGCAAAAGGATCCTACATTCGTCGGCGTCGAATGCTAGTTGATTTGTGCGTTTTGGAAGCGCGTACTTTCGTTTGGAACGGCCTGTCTGATGCGCGTTTTTTGTAGGATCGACGGGATGGATACAGACTCGCGATGCTTACATGCAACGCAAAGTCGTGGGAAAATCTTTGCTGCCAGCAATTCTGATCAGGCGTCCGTCCCAATCTCACGTTTATGACAAGGCGCACACCGTTCGTTAGTTGCGCAGTATTTGGGATACCGGACGGACGGACGGATGGGCGCGGCCGGTGCTCGGGTCGTGACCCCGACCGTTGATCGGACGGTTGGTCAGCGCCGCGGTCGGCCGGTCGTCGAGTGCGGCTACGGCCCGCCGGCGGGCGGCGCTCTGGTCGCCGGCGCGTGGCCCTCCGGCGGCGCCAGACGCAGGGTCAGGCCGGCGCACTGTGGGCACCGGAGAGGGCGGGCGGCGCCACTTCCTCACGCGCATCCCCCTGGCCGGGACACAGGCGGTCTTCGGCGACAGGGGCGGCGACCCGGCGCCGGATGTCACGCGCCGCCGCCACTGTGCTGCCACGTGCCGCTGTCGGCCGTGTCGCGGGCCCGGGCCGCCGTCACTCCGCCCCGCGGCCGCTCGTAAAGCGGTGCGGAGATTTACGCGCGCCGGCTGGCGGGACTGCCGCGCTGCAGCGGCCACGTGGCTCAGACGGGCGCGAGATGGGAGGGAAGGGGGAGGGGGGCTGAGGTGCCCCGCCCTGTGACCTTAGTGGTTGACGGGATCGACGGCGGGGATAGCCGCGGGATGACCGCCGGCATCGCCGGCGAACGAGAGGCATGCGAACGCCGTGCAGTGGTCCGTAAAATACAGTGTCTGTTAGCGGCGTGCGTACGCGTGCCCGTGCGTCACCCACGTAATAGTCCCGCTCGCACGACCGATGATGCGGGGCGCGCCGGCGACTGGTGAGCGTCCGCCGCTTCGCCCGTCCTCTCCACCCGGTCCATGCGTCCGCTGCGACCTTGCGCCCCGCGCCTCGCAAAAACCGGCGGTGCGCCTCTCCCACGGAATCGGCTGTCGGCGGTGGCGGCAGCAGCGCCCAGGTTCGGGTTTTTATGGCGCCGGCCGGGGCCGCGCCGCGGCTGACCTCATTTACCGGCCGAGCGGAGCCGGAAGGCGGCGTGCCGGCCGGGCTCCACGGCGCTGGCGGCGGCCGGACGGGCCGCGCACACGCCAGAATGCCCTTCCTCGCGTCATCGGTGCCGCCGACGGCAGCGTCTGCCGTCGGCCGCCGTTCAAGGCCAGCTCGCCGGCGACAAAGGCCGCTGTTGCGCTCGGACGGTGGCGGCGGACCGGACGTCGCCCCCGAGCGATATCCGGCACGCGCCGGCCCGCCGGGCGACCTCTGTGGCGCCGCGGCGCGGCGACCGGCGTGACGTCACGGGGCGGCGACGGCCGACGTGACGTCACGGCCGCTGTTGTCGGCGCGACTTTGCCGCGGTGTCCGCGGGCCGTATTGAGCGATGTAACGCCAGACTGCCGGCGGATGTTTGCCCTGGTTACGATGCCGCCGGCGTTGGCAACGACCCTGTGCTGCGGCGGAGACGCTGTGCTTGAGACTCGGCGCCGCGTCCACCGTCGCCCTCGCGAGTCCCGACCCCCGGACCTCGCGGGGCTCGGGAAACGGCTGGACGACTGGCCTGGCCCGGCCTGCTGAGCTCAGGAGGCGGCTGGACGACTGGCCTGGCCCGGACTGCTGAGCTCTCCCGGGGCCTGTGTCCGGGGCCGGTGGGATTGCTAGACGCGTGAAATGGCTCGCCGGCTGGAGGATTGTCAGTCGGGGCACAGACAAGGGCCTCGAAAGTGATCCAGGCCCAAAGCTGGTGGTGCTGGCGATTTACAAGGATTGGGCTCTGAGAAAGGTATGTTAAAACCAGATGGGTAGGAAGCTGCTGATGTCTTTATTCGGAGTGTCATCTTCCGTTTTCGGGAGCCGTGTGCTGTACGCCGCAGGCCTGCGGTTTCACTTAAAACGTGGGGCGGACGGAATGTGGCGGCTGGACGCGGTATTCGCTGATGTGACTTTGCATTAATTCATGGAGGTTTGACTCAATAAAAGCTCAGACTACAATATTACCGTTGCACAACAGTTTGCGCAACGGTAATAGTCGACTGAAAATGTTGACGTTTAGAAAATGTTTCTAGTTGTACAGCACCGGTTGATGTTTTGAAAATATTTTCTAGGAGCCGCCATTTTCTGTTTAAAATCACCATTTTCCGTTCGTTCAAGGACGAACTGAAATTGGAAAGCTTTTTTGCCTGGTGGGACTCCTGTAACAGCCGGGCTGCCGGGTGCGACCGCGTGGGCAGCGGCAGTGTCGGGTCGTGCCCACGGCCGCTGGAGAATGCGCGCGATGTGCGGCAGCTCAGGCGCCCCTCACGCGCCGCTGCGGGCGTGCCGGATCGCGAGACGACCACAGGCCGCGCACGTCCCGTTAATACGATGGGGAGGGGGTGCATCGGGAGCGTCTCGCGACCACGGCGACCTCGTGTCTGGCGATTGTGATGCCGAGAGAGGGAGACAGAGCGCGCGCCAGGAGCTGCGTGCGGCCGCGCCGCGGGCGCGCTCCGAATGGTGCGCGTCGGATGCTTATGAGGTCATTTAAATCCGATGAGGCGCGCGCCGTCTCGTCTCGTGGAGCTGGCGATGCATCACCGCGCCGCAGGCTCGCCGCAGTCATATTGACCGTCGCTCGACGGTGCCGCAGTGATGCGATGCAGCTACCCAGAGCGCGTGCCGCGCACGGCGCACCTCTGCCGGGTCGCGGCGCCGGGTCGTGATTGGGTCCGTGCCGAGCGGGGACGGCGGCCGGAGGGCCTATCGCGCTCTCGACCGGGGCCGTAGCGCCGGCGCGGCGAGCCCCGCGCCGCCCCGCACCGCGCTCGCCGTCACGTTCCTCCGGGCGCGGCCGTAGCGCGGCGGGAAGCGCGGACGCGGGGCGGTCGGCGCCACGTGCGTGCCGCGCCCGGCCGGTGTGCTGGCACGCGCCCCGCGCGTGCGCCGGCCTGCTGATTGGGCCGGTATCGCCGGCAATCGCGGCAGCCGTGCGGCGGCGCGTGGGACCGCGGCGCGCTGCGGCTGCCGCGGCTGGCCGGCTGGCTGGGCTGGCACGGGGCAGATTTTGAGCCCCGCTTGTGGCGGCCGACCTGCGGGGACGCCCAGGTCTGCGGTGTGGCGTTATGGCCGCTGTTGGGTCCAGGATGCAAGTGAGCTGAAGGCTTAGTTGGGGCTTAATGATGTTTGGACAGGCCTCGGACGCCAGTTTCTTACACGTAGATTGATGCTCAGCGCCTGTGTGCGTCAGTTCGATCGGCGCTGTGCCGGACTGGCGATGAGTGGATGCAGGTCGGGCAGTATTGAATGCCCCATGCATTGTGTTCGGCTATGAATGCAGGTCGGGCAATGCTGATCGGGCGATGCCCCGTGTGCCGTCTTCAGCTGGGACGGGGTGGGCCTGTTGGCGTGGCTGCGCCCGCGGTCTGCGGGACGGATCAGCCTCACGGAGCACGCCGTCCGGTGTCACGTCCCTCGAGCCGGACGTTCGTTGGCTATAGTGGCGTGTTCTCAGTCTGAAAGACCAGTGGACAGTTCGTGTTGTTCCCAATTACAGCGACGCTCCAGCGGCGCTCGTCTGTGTTGTATGTGCACGGTATTCTGTCTGATGAGGTTATGTTGAGCTGATATGGCTATCATAACATGTGTTTTTCTCTGTTTCAGATTGTGGGAGACTGTTTCCTATTACGTCACCACGAAGTTAGTAAACGATCGTTAACGTCTAGTCATGTTCATCATTCCAAGCTCGCAAGTGAACCTCTGGTAAGTGAATTCTCCGGCTACAGCCACACACGGCGGTTTTTCGTCCTGTCTGTCGCCGGATGTCGAAGGTCATAGCTACAGCCGTTATAGCTGGGCCGAAGTGCTGACGCCTAGCCGAAGTACAGCTGTGCACCAGCTGGTGAACAGCTGTCTGAGAGCTGAGGCGCGACTCCGCTCCGTCACCAAGGGTGCAACTTAATGTGCGGTTAGGTGCGGTGTCTAGAGTACCTTTGTTTCAGTTGACTGTGTCGTTTGTGAGCCCGTTGAGAAGGCTGGCCTGGTGGCACGATTCGCGCAGCCGCAGCAATGCGCTCGTCGTGGCTTGCATTACACCCTCATATATTACTGGCGTAGTCAGGTGCAGCGACTTGATGTGCTTTCGCAGAAGCGATTTTGCGAATCGCTTAGATGGCGCGGCGTGAGCGCGCAGCTGGGCCAGCCGGCGCCGTGTCAGAGTCGATCTTGATAACTCCGTCGTAAATATCGACACAGCTGTTGCAACGATTCAGACGCGGTTTTCTCCCACGTCGTGACCTGTTGTATACGAGGAAAGCGTGTCGCCATAGGAGTAGGAAAGGCCAGCTTAAACAAGCGGATGCCTGGTAAGCCGGGCTGCGTCTTCGTCTCTGTCACGGCGGTCGGTTCCGTGTCGTTCACTTCCCGCCACGGCGATCGGTCGTTCCAGTGACTTCTGACGGCCTCCGCTCCAGTCACCGCCCTTCCAGTGACCGTCCGTCTCGGTTCCAGTGACCGTCTGCGATCGTCCCAGCGACCGTCCGTTTCCGTTCCAGCGACTGTCCGCCTCCTTCCCCGCGACCGTCTGTCTCCGTTCCTGTGCCCGCCCGCCTCGTCTCCGTCACGACGTCCGTGTCCCTCACTGTGGCCCTCTCCATCAGCAGCCAGCCAGCTTCGATGCCCCCGCGCCCCTCTCCGACCCGACCCCGCCCCCGGCCTCTCCGACCCCTCCGCCGGACGGGCGCGTCGGTGCCGGCGGGCGGGCGCCCGAGTGCCGACACCCAGTGACGGCCTGTCAGCGGCGCGATCCCATTAGACCTCGGACGCCGGCGCCGGTGATTGGCGGGTCGCACCGAGTTCGTCCGTCCAAATATACTGGCCGGTCGCTAAAATAAGCCGTTCGCTCGGCGTGATGGACACCGCCGCCAGCTCGGCTGCCGCCGCCGCCGCTATTCGGGTCCGTTTCGGGCGGGTGAGCCCAGCTGTCCGGCTATTTGTGGTATTTCTGGCCTGATACGGCGATGCATTTCTGCGGATTGGCGCCCGGAAGCGGGCCGGACAGCCGCTCTGGAGCCGGAGCGCTTGTGGACGGCCTCCCACGTTGCCATGGTGTTCCGGCTGATCTGTCGTCGATGACACCGGCTTCATGCATGGCTCTGTCAAAGTTTCAGATGCTATTCTGGTGCAGTTTCGCTGTTATGTAATGCGTTGGTTCGTGAAGGCGTCATGCCTGACGTCCTGCGTCAGCAAAAAGCTGACATCGCGCATCGCAGCTGTTTGCGCCAGCAAAGGGCTGACGTCGCTTCGGTTCAGCCGGTTCTCGTTCGCGGTCCTCTCCGTCCTGTTCTGTGATCACCGGCGCTCTCGGGCATGTGTCGTGATCTTCCTCTCCTTCCGTCTGATCCCTGCTCCAGCTCGTTCGTCTCCGCCGCGCCCGGCTTACCCTCGCTGCCGACTGCCGAGCCGGCCGGCCCAGCCCCGTCTTTGTGCTGTGGCGGCGGCGGCGGCGGCGGCGGCGCCGACGGTGGTTACCGCTGGTGCGCCGGCCGCGCCCGCCGGCTATAGAGGCCCACTGTTGACGCGAACGCCGCCGGCCGTTTATCGCGCCCGTCCGCCTGCTGGTCCCGTGACGTCACACGTTCCGAGGCGCCCGCCGGGAGGCTCTCGACGCACGTCTTGTACTCGCCGACGCGACACAGCCGGAGCGTCGGCCGCCTTCGGACGGGTACGCTGTGAACCCGGCGCCGCGCAAAGACGGTTTTGTGGTGAACTGAGCTGGTCAACAGCGCGCTCTCGGGCGCGGTTTGTGAGCGCGAACCGTGAGGCATTTTTTCATAAAGGCGCCGAGCGATGTAGACGGCGACGCAGCGAACTTGTTCTCGCCTGCATCACCCTTTGGCGGGGTCGTTTACACGCAAGACTTTTCGAAAATACCTCTCCGCTCGTCGGGTTTTACGTCGTGCTCGGACGCTGGGGACCGTCTTTACGACGCCTTGATGTGAGCAGCGCCGTTTTCTCATTACACGGCGTCCGTTCGGGGCACGGTGTCGCCGGCCGTCGGGTCGTTTGGCGTCTTCATTGAGCGTTATCAGCGGCTGCAGCCTGCAGATGGATCGGAGGGTCGGCACCGAACGTGGCGCTCTATCGCGGCGGCGGCGCGCTGCGGCACGTGGCCCGGTCAGCCGGCCGCCCCCGCGCTCCGTGGCACCGCCCGCGACGCTCCGTCTGTCAGGTGCCGCTGCGAGACCGCTGGCGGGTGGTGACGGAGCCTTGAGCGAGCGGGGGCTGGCTGGCGCGCCTCGGTGCCGGCCGTCACGGCCGGGCCGCCGGGCCCGCCGACCGGAGGCCGGCGTCACGGTGCCGTGGCGGCGCCCACGGCCAGCTGCCCTCGCCGTGGGCGCTGCTGGAGGTGGGCAGTCTGCTGATGCCGGCGGCGCTGAGGCTGCTTTGTGGACGGCTCTGAAAACTACCGGCTCAGTTGCGTCATTCCATCAGTTCGAAACTTAGAGTTGCGCTGCCGGATTAATGGCTGAAAAGGGAGTAGGCTTCTTAAGGGCGTGGTATCATGCTTTGTGAACAATAACAGACAGCAAACTGTTGGCTGAAGTGTTGAGTCGAGCACCAAAGTGGAACCAATGACTGCCAAAATCACTTGATACGTACTGCTGCTTTGACTTGGCAGCCAGGTCAGTACTGAACATGTTTTTTATCTCTCAGCTTAAATGATGACGTATCGATTTAAATATATCAAATGGATCGGTATAGTCAACATAAAGTGGCTTATGCCTCAGCTCACATAATCGCCACATTAATATAGAATAAGAGCAATGTCGACTTCAACGCTATAGTGTCTAAGTCGACATTTCTCTAACGCTATAGCATACCTGCTGACAATTCACCTCTGCTATTGCTTTGAGAAAGGTATGTTGCCGAAATATCAACGCTTATATATCTCCATTCTCCCGTTTTTTTCCGAGGACTTAGGCTAGGACTGCTATCTGATCTAAGCGAATAATGTTCCTGGCGAATGTTGCTAGCAATCTATGCATCGTCTCTGTGTGCAGCTCCTAAAGCTGCGGCGTTAAAAACATTGCGTTGCGCGGACGCGAGCACACGTTCGCCGTCGCGTACACCGTTGTCAGTGACACCACAGAATGGTGGAGACGAGGCCTTCGGACTGCCATCCTTGTCTGGTGTATCAGTATGTGCACAGCGTTTGAGCTAGTCAGCTCTGTGGCCGTCAGCGAGTGTTATTGAGTTCTGGACGACCAGAGAGTTAACTGGCCGAAACGTTGTGTACACACTAACGCACCGCACCAGGACAATAGTCGAACTGTAAGCCCTTCCCTAACGTCTGCGCCAATTATCGTCGCGTCGGCGTACTTTGATTCGTGTGTCATATTAACGTATCCCTGCTCATGTGTTCCGTGTCCAACATGTACGTGAATACCCCGCGCGGCGGCGCTCCAGAGCGTCGGCGTCGACGATGGCCGCCCGGCCCGCGGCCGTGCCGCGCCGGCGGCCCGTCGCGTGACTGGACGCTGCGGCCGACACTCCTCTGATGCGGAGTCTTGTGATGTGCTGCCGTTGGCGAGGCCGGCGGGCCTGCAGCCGGCGGCGGCGGACCGCCACACCTGCCGCCGCGTGAGAGGTGCAGCTGAGCCGGGGGCTGACGCCGACGCCTCTGACGCCGCCGCCTCTGACGCCGCCACCTCTGACACCACCACCTCTGACACCACCACCTCTGACACCGCCGCCTCTGACCCCGCTGCCTCTGACCCTGACGCCGCCGCCTCTGATACCGCTGCCCCTGATTCTGACCCCGCCGCCTCTGACGCCGCCGCCACAGCTGTAAGTGACGTTTGTCGAGCAGCAGAGCAGCACCTCTGACGCCGCCGCCTCTGCCGCAGGTGACGTTTGTGGAGCAGCAGAGGGTGCGGCGGCGAACGAAGAGGGACCTGCTACGGCCCGAGCGGGCGCCCCGATACCGCTCAACGTACCTCAATGACCCGCACTGGCCACAGATGTGGTACCTGGTGAGTGACGGCCGGCGCCGTGGCGCCCCCCGGTCTGGGCGGGCCCTGCTGGAGTGCCGACGCTGCTCCCTGCTGCGGCCGATCCCCTGATGCCGCCTGTTACTAGTTGACAGCGCACTTATAGTGTGGCATTACAGATGCAGATAATCGCCATCGAGTGGGTGCAATATCGCCCCGATGCCTGACGCGCCCTAAAGCACCGAATCATCACACCGTCGCCGGCTGATGTGTCGCCTGGTGAGTGGCGAGGAGTTCAGGTTCGGCTCTGCCTCACGCATTACCTCGCGTCGCCCATCGCGTGCTGCGCCGACTGGTGGCGGTCAGCGCGGCTGCGGGAACCGGCCGCGGCGCTTGATGCGCGGAGAATGCGGCACCGGCCTGGTCGTGACCCACTTGAGATCTGATGTGATGGTGACAGATGATGGTCTGACCGGCTCGGGGCGGCATGCTCGACGCCGCCCCGCCGTTAGCGCCCGGTTCGTCGCCGCCCAGAGGCGGCCGCTGGACGGGAGCGTCGTCCGGACCTGTGTCGGTGCCGAGACGGCCATGTGGCGGCCCCGCCTCGGGCCTCCCCTCGCCCTCCCCTGGCGCGCGGCGTCGGGTCATGCGGTCACGGCCGCGCCGGCGGAGATCGGCCGTGTTGTGACGGCCGGTCGGCGGCGGCGCATGCTGCCGACGGGCTCCAGCAGATCGGGTGTGACGGGGGGCCGAGCTGGGCGGCACCGGCCCGCGCTCAACGCCGCCGGAGTGGCGGCGGCCGGGCCGGCCGGACTGCTGCGGCCGACGCTGGTCCCGCCCCCGCCGCCGGGCCAACCCACCGATGGCGGGGAGGGGGGACACGGAGCCGACCGGCGGCCGCCCCGACGCCGGCGGCCCATCATGCGGACCACAAAGGAGGCCAGATACGATTGTGACGCGCCGCTGACGGATGGCGCGGTCGGCCGCCGTCGTCGGCTGACTCGGCGCCGTGTGAGTGAGCGGGCCGGGGTGGGGCGGGGCGGGGTGCCTCCCTTGTCTCTGGCGGCCGTCCAGCGGCGCGGCATGGGCTGCCGCCGCCGCGGCGTCTCGGTGCCGGCCCGCTCGCTCGGCGCACGCCCGGCCGCCGCCGCCGCCCTGCCGCCGCCCCGTCCTCTGCCTGACGTGCGCTTCCGCCGGAAGTGACTCCGCCGCGTCGTCATGTCGAGCCGGGGACCCGTCACGACACGGAGCGCCGGGGACGGGCGGCGCCCGGGGTCACGCTCGACTCGAGGCCGCATGACGCGCCGGCCCCGCCGGCTCGCCGGCCGGTGACGCGGCCGTCGGACACTGGCGGCGCCGCCCCGGCCGTGTCGGCCACCGGAACGGCCGGTCCGGACGGCCGGTGCGCCGCTATCCCAGCTATCTGTGACGTCAGCGGACGTTTAATTTGGTCGCCGGTGTCGGCGGCCTCGGTGCGCGCCTCGTGCGCGCCGCCGCGCCGCCTCCTGTCGGAAATGCGCGCCGCCCGTCGTCCGGTGCGGGGCGACGCGACCGCCAGCGCCCCGCGGCGCGCCGGCTCCCAGGTCGAGCGTAGTCCGGTTGGACACGGAAACTGGGTCGGTCGGAAACCGACAGAGCACGCAGCGCCGCGCTGTGTGGCGCTGGAGCTGCGCGGCAAGGCCGGAGGTCCCGCTGGCCGTGCCGGCGCGTCGACCGATGCAAGCCGCTTTACGAAGGGTGCGTGCATCTGCGGCTCAGCCGGCCGGCCGGGGCGTGCGGGGCATGGTCTCGGGCCGAACTACCCGTGAGGGTGTGTTGGGAGAGAGCCGAGGCGCAAAGGCCTCTGTGATGAGTTATTTTTCTTCGGTAGTGATGTACTCGTCTCTGCTTCAGCGCTCGGAGAGGCAATACCTTTAACAAAACGCCGTATGTTTCGAGGAGACTCGTCCAATCACTGTTTGCACGTTGTCCCGGTGTCGGTCAGATTCCGGCGGCAGTGAGTCAGCGGGCCCCAGTAATCGGCGGACGTCCCGGCCCGGTCTCCGCACAATCGCGTCCGGCTGACCATTGGGAGCCTGCGTGAGGCGTGACCTGGCTGAGCTGGAGGCGGCAGCGCGCCGCCCTGGGCCGCTGAGGATCCCGGCGGACCGCCACCACTCCTGTTGTGTCCCTGGCGGACCGCCACCACTCCTGTTGTGTCCCAGGCGGACCGCCACCGCTCCTGTTGTGTCCCAGGCGGACCGCCACCGCTCCTGTGGTGTCCCTGGCGGACCGCCACCGCTCCTTGGTGTCCCAGGCGAACCGCCACCGCTCCTGTGGTGTCCCTGGCGCACCGCCACCACTCCTGGAGTGTCTGTGGCGGACCGCCGGCCCCGTCCGGGACCTTACTGTGGTTGTGCTGATTGGAGGTGGTTGGCCGAGTTTGACGTCGTCGTCTTGAGGTGTTATGTTGTCCCAAAGTGTCACGTGGGCGTCGTTGAAAGGCAGCTCGCAGAAGCCGGTTGTCGTCATAGCCGCAGACTGAGTGTGCAGTTATTTCGCGATTAGGCAAATTGGAGTTCAAAGTTGGTCTGTTGAGATGCTTTGGCTCATAGAAGCGGGCCGAAAATGCTGATTCGCCATATTTTCCGGGAGATGTGTCCTATTATTGGATTTCATTACGCTGCCGTGGGTGGCCAATCGGCTCGCTTGATTGGAGTGCCACTCTCAAAGGCCACACACATGTTCCGAGTTAAGTTCGGACCAGATCAAAGTCAGCCACATAATTGACGACGGATCTGAGCATGGACTGCTGTTTCCAGAACTGACTCCAGCGTCGGCACATGGGCTTCCAGTTATATTGGCGGTGCGATAGCCTGCGATAGCCTGCGATAGCCGACGTGTAAAATCGACTTGAAACAGGCAACCCAAACCGATTTGATGAAGGTCGTTCTAAACCGGTTGCAGGCTGTTATAGCTTGGTAATCCGTACTGCAATAGTCTGCGACCAATGCAACCTCGATTGGATTTAGGCCCTTGTATGAAAACATCGAATTTCAGCGAAGCTATCAAATATGTTTTTGTAAAACGGTATAGATACCGTGGTGCGGGTCAGTCCGAAATTGGCTTTGTTGCTGGCAGTTGGCCGTCTGCTCGCCTAATTGACCGTCATCATATGCCGTCTTGCAAATACTTGTGCATGTTTTTTTGCTCAAGTATTTGCAAGACTCTGCAGACCTTTGAAGGCTGCCGCAGTCGGATCATCCTCGCCCTGTCCCGTCACTAACCAGACCCAATTGTCCCCGGCCCACGCGATCACCGAGTCTCCGCCAAGAGCGGACACTCGCGCCTCAGAGCACGAGCCCGGACGCCGTCTGGCGTGGTCCGGCGCCCCGTCGAGGCCTGTCGTGTGTTGGCGAACTCCTGTGCCGGCCGCGTGTGCCGCGCCGCGGCCGGCCCGTCTCTTGTGGCCGGGAGCCTGCGCCGGCGGGTCGGCCGGGACGGCGCTGCGGCGCTCCCTGCCAGCTCGACCGCCGCCGCTGTCCCCCGGTCGCTCGGTCGGCAGCGACGGCGACCAATGGAGCCGTCACGCCGGCGCGTGGCCGCCGCCGATCAGCACGGTCGTCACGCGCCGTACCGTGTGTGACGCGGCGGCCGTCACGGCCGGCCGCGCGGCGGAGCGCCGTGGCGCGGCGGGGGACCGGACGCCGACTCTGGCGCCGAGTGGTGTAATCTGCTTAGAAGTTGTTTACAGGAGCCATCAGCTGTCCGCGTGCAGAAACTATCACCCCGCCCGTCGGCAAGCACAACAAGCCGGGCCGTCCGTCAGGCGGCAGGGCGTCACTGCCAGCGCCGCTGTTCTGCATGTTTGCGGAACTGATTGCCGCGGTGTCCGGGCGGCGACGGCCGCGCCGCGCGGACTCGCAGTCGGTGCGGCTGGGCTGCGGCCGGTCGTGCTGGCGGCGGCTGGGCGCAGCTCTGGCGACCGGTCGGGCGACGGCCGGCAAACAGACGGCTGTTTACCGGGTTACCTCTCCTAATGGCCGATCCGGCGCGTGGAGTGGATGGGCGTTGCTTACATTACGGGCGCGGCCTGCCCCCACGACGTGCATTAGATGTGAGCGCGCGCGTCGCAGAAGCACCATCTGGTGCGGTGTATTGATTTCGGTCAGGCAACATGTGCGGGGTGCTCGGACACGCCGAGAGTTTCCGGCGCCGGTGCCGTGCAAGGCTGCGCTCTGTCCGCTAGCGGCTGAGCTGTGCAGCGTGTTGTGAGAGGCTTTGGCGCTGATCTCGGCCGCGACTCGCCCCGCCGAAGTGGTCTGATCCCGGGGGAGCAGAAGGTCGACCGGCCGCTGTCGGCCCGGCAACAGCGCCGCGCGCCGCCACCACCGGCGGCCGACGGCCGCCGCCGGCGGCGTGTGTGTGCGGCGTGTTGTTCGCCGCCCATCTGGGCGTGGCCGGCGCTCCGGAAAACCGGCGGCGACCGGGCCGCAAGGCCGGCAGCGGTGGCCAGCGCGCCGGGCCGCGGCCGCCGCGGCTGCTCGGCCTCGCTACGGCAGCCGACCGTCGCGACCCGTTGCGCCGTCGCGCGCGGCGGTTCAGACCCGTGTGCTCGTCTTTGGGTGGCGTGGGAGTCCACTAGGCGTGCGCTCCCACGGGACGTGCGCAGATTCTCTTCTGGCGCCGCGTCAGCGCACGTCTGCCGCCGAGCAGACTGTAGAGTACGGGGCCCGAACCGGGGGCAAGCGCAAGGCCGGCTGCCTGCTACGCGAAGCTCTGCCCCAGGGGAAGGCAGTTGGGAGAGCAGTTGGCTGCCGTGCCGTTGCGCCTCGTGACCGGCACTGGTGGCGCGCGCGGGGCAATGCTGCCTGTCGGCCGGCGCTGCGGAGCCCCTGGTCAGGGCGGTTTGTGTCCGCGCCTCTGTGAAAATTTGCAGTGGCGTTCAGACTCATGCTTACGAATTCCGTGTTAGCGGACCAAAGATGTGCCTTGTGCCGCATGAGACGAGATAGGTGATAGCATACTTAATGCTAGGAATCCAGGTCATGTGGGTGATAACAAGGCCCGAGGCAAGGAAGGCTTGGCTGCAGGTGGGCGTGACCGGGCTGGGTGTTTGCTGGCAACAAAATCGACAGATCTGTGATTGATGTTTGCGGTGACGGTGAGTAAGTCCCACGCGTTTGGCGTGAGCATGGGCTCAGTCGCTGGGGTTCACGCCTCTGTGGTTTTCGTGACTCTCTTGGTTTAGTGCAC
Source organism: Pollicipes pollicipes (assembly GCF_011947565.3). Taxonomy (NCBI): domain Eukaryota; kingdom Metazoa; phylum Arthropoda; class Thecostraca; order Pollicipedomorpha; family Pollicipedidae; genus Pollicipes; species Pollicipes pollicipes. The sequence goes on from NW_023596576.1 coordinate 49,346,156, forward strand.
GTTGTATTCCCATTCAGTACTGATTTCGATAAGCCTAATGCTGGCCGTTTCCCGCTCAGTATTTGACGCAACTGTGGGCCATGAAGTGTCGAGGTCTCTAAGTGATTTATAGCTGGTACATGCGCATGCCTCTGGCAGCTGGCTCCAAGTCTTTCTGGTCTGACTGCCGAGATCTGCCATCATTCCTGAAAAAGCATCCCAGAGCGGGCGGACCCCTGGCTGAGGCTCGAGCGCGCGTGACCGGCTGCACACCGCGAACCGCACGTTAGCAATGCCATGGTCAGCGCTCTCTTGGCAGCCAGGTGGTGTTAGTCGGGTGGCGCTGCTGAAGAGACCTTTTGCGCAGAAACATGAAAATCTATGTGGATACGCAGCATGTCTTTTGAGTAGTGACATTAAAATCTATGGAGATACGCAGCACGTCTTTTGAATAGTGGCAGCTCTGCTGCTGAAAGCTGCGCGAAGCTGCGAGTAGTGTGAGCTGGCGCGATATTAGCTGCCCCAGCGAGACAGCACTATGGTGGGTAGTTCCCGAGGGGCGTGACGGCCGGACTGGGCCGCTCCAGTTAAAAGTTTTATCACCATCCGAGTAAAGCCCCCTCCGCCTATGGTTTCGTTTGCAGCAAAAGATGGCCGGCGGCCGAGAAGGAGCTCGGCTCTCCGCGTCTTTGTTAGTAACAAATCCCTCGCAGTGCTCACTCGGTTTCTGATCGTTTGTTTCCTTCAAAATGTAATAACCTGCCAGCCGTCTGTCCGCGAGCTGTCGAGAAAGGTCCGCTTTTGGTCAGCGCTGCCGTGAGATGTCTCACCACGCAGCAATACGGCTGAAAGGAAGCTCGCGAGGAAGCTGGCTCACTCCGTCCGGCCCGCAAATCCTCAGATGCTGATCGCACGGTGACTCGACACTTTTATCCCGGTCGTCGGCAGTCCGGATCGGACCCGGCGGGCAGAGGCGGACGTAGACAGCACGGAGGGGCGGTACAACCGGAACTTCTCCGTCGACCCAGACGGTCTGCGGCATGCACGAGACGTCTGCATTGGGCGCGGGCAGGAGGGACGCGTTTCTGTTAGCTCCCACACGCGCCAATGCCTGCGGGATGGATCCCGTGTCGGAGTTGGTCCCACCCGGCGAATTCCGCGGGCGTGTCGGTCGTCTGTCCGTGAGATGCGCACGCTTTCCGGGTAGGCTGCGTTGACGCCGGGGGAGAGCGGTCGGTCCGGAACGGTGCGCGGGCCGGACGCCGCGCGGCTCGGCGGCTGCTTGGTCGGACCGCTCGCGGCAAGGGCGCGACCGGCGTCGGTTCGGCTCGGCTCGGCTCGGCTCGGCTCGGCTCGGCTCGGCTCGGCTCGGCTCGGCTCGGCTCGGCTCGGCTCGGCTCGGCTCGGCTCGGTTCGGCTCGGCTCGGCTCGGCTCGGCTCGGCTCGACTCGACTCGGCTCGGCTCGACTCGGCTCGGCTCGGCTCGGCTCGGCTCGACTCGGCTAGGCTCGGCTCGGTTCGGCTCGGCTCGGCTCGGCTCGGCTCGGCTCGGCTCGGCTCGGCTCGGCTCGGCTCGCTCGGCCCCGCCTGGCCCGGCGCCGGCCAACTGCCCCGTCCGCAGACGCGCGCGCGGCTGGTGTGCGCGGCTGGCGCCGGTGCCGCTGGTGGCAGCGGTGGCTCGGAGCGGCGCGGCTCGGCCTGAGACACCGCCGGCCGTGCAGCCGGACGGGGGGCAGGTGCCGGCGGGCGCCGCGGCGTCTGTCCGGCGCCGGCGCTGCGGGCCGCGCGTTCGTCGGCCCGCAGACGGGTCAACGGTCGCAGGGCGAGCGAAGCGCGAGGCCGGCCGGCCGGCGCCGCCAGTCATTTGTCGGCACACGCGGCCGGCCGCGCGCTGCTCGGCTCCATCGACTGGCAACGAGTGGCAGCCTGGCACGAACGGCACACTGATTGGGGCTGTTCGCTGTCGACCGGGCGCGGTGTTCCCGGGAGCGTCGTTCGGTCGTGGCTCGCGTTCGGCCGGCGCCCGGTCGGCCGGTATGAGTTATGGGCCGGCGGCACCGCCTGCCAGAGGTCGCGCCTGGTGCGGGCCGACTGCGAGCCGCGCCAGACAGTCGGTCTGGCCGGCGCGGCGGCTCGCACGCGAGCCGGCTAATCGACGCCAGGTGGAGGCTCGATGCGACGGCTTGGCAGCCGTCGGGACCGCCTGGCGCGAGGGCAGGCGACGCCCATCTCGTGCCGCCGTGCCTGCCGGTGGTCGGCAGTGGCAGCGGCCGGACCCGCGGTGGCAACGGCTGGGTCACACCGTGGCATCATGGGAAGTTCGGACCATCGTGTTTTGTTTTCTGCAGAATGCACTTATTTGGCGGTTATCGGTTACCAATGTCTTTTCGTCCATCAAAGATGCGTGCGTTGAAAGGGAAAGGGGCCGGGGGCTGCCCAGCCTCGACAGTCAGGCCAAGCTGGCCACTGGGTTCAGAGTTCAGCATGCCTGGGTTCTGTGTCTTGTGACACCTCACAGTAAAGCGCTGCGCCTAGACCATGCCCCCCGGTGCATGTGCCAGTCGAAAACGTTAGTGAAGATATGCAATAGAACGTGTAGGTCATTTCTGTTTTACGTTTATTTGAGAAGACAAGCAGTCACTTAGGTACCTTTTCATCCGTGGCGATGTGAGGATGTGACCTACTGACGCTTAAATTTGGGCGTGAGCCAAATATAAACAAAACTTATAACGTCTTCAAATGGTCCTCTCAACAACTTCCGTGGTTTTAAGCGAGTGGAATGTTATCAAGCCAACGATTTCCCCCGAAGAGGCATGTTATTTCGTCTGATGCAACATTAGTCACCGTACTGATTCAACCCTTCAGATGCAATATTCAAGGAAGTCCTTCGCAGGAAAACGGTCGACATATAGTCAGAAGTCGCGCGTGGGACCGGTTGCAACCGCGGGGACTTTCGTCTTCGGTCCGCCGGGCGTGTTCTGCCGCACGCCGCCCCGGCCCGCGTCGGCCGACGGACGGGCGCCCGCCGGCCTCCAGGGGCCGCCCGGAAGTTGCGTACGAGCAGTCAGTGCGGCGACCGTATTGATCGGGGAGATTGTCGCAGGCCGCAGCGGGCACCGGCGCCCGCCACGAGAAGCCAGGCCGCGCCACCGATCCCGCGGCCTCCAGCGGCGCGCCCCGGCTCCGGTGGCGTCGCCGCGGTCCCAGATGCCCGCAGCTCAAGTGCACCGGCCACAGGGGCACGCGTCCGAGCGGCGCACGTGACGGGAAATATTTGCGGGTGGATTCTAATGTGAGATCTTGTGCTCGTGCTGCTGGAATGCAACCGTTTACATATGCGTCAGAGGTCAACCGTGGCGCGGGGGCGAGTTGGGTTTACAGACGTGGATGTCAGGTGCCGCGGGATTGGCTTTGGCCAAGGGCGCCGACCCTAAGGTCAAGGGCTTGACCTTGATTCGATCTCATGTTTGTGGATTCTGATCTGAAGCGAGCCTTCCGTGTCCGCCCGTGTGGCTCCATTTGAGTCGTGTTGACGAGCGGGTCGGCGACGGCGGCTCAGGTTCGTCGGGCCTCTGCCGTCGCGTGACCGAGCCGCCGCCGCCGCCGGGCTCGCTCGCCCCGGGGCCTGATTAAAGCGCCGGCTCGACGTCCGCCGCCGGCCGGCCGTAATCACGGCGTCACACGGCTGCCGAGCCGGACGTCTGCCGGCGGCCCCCGGCTGCGCCCCGCCCTGGTCGCCGGCGGCGGCGGGCGGGGCGGCAGTCGGCGGCGCCGTAGCACCCCGCACCGTGACTGCCCTCCCACGCGAACGCCGCACCCGGAACCGTGGCGCGGCCCGGTGCCGGGCAGGGCGAGCGTCACGGGCCGGCCGCCGTTCCCAGAGCCCGCTCCTCATCCCGCTCACGGTAATCGCCGGCGTGCCTGCCTGTGACGTCTCCGGCGCTGCGGGCCGACTCCCCCGCGCGTGTCTGGTGCCGCTGTGAGGCGACGCTGCGGCGGCGCCGGCCCGGTGGCGTCCGTGCCGGCGCGCCCGCCGCCGACCGCGTGCCGACCTGTCGTTACCGCCGCCTTCGCGCGCCGCCTGACCTCGTCCGTCGCCGTTACAGAACCGCGGCGCCGGCCTCGACATGAACGTGCAGGGGGCGTGGTCGCAGGGCGTGACCGGCCGTGGCGTGGTGGTCACAATACTGGACGACGGCCTGGAGAAGGACCATCCCGACCTCATAGACAACTACGTGAGTAGCCGGCGGTCGGTGGCCGCCGCGCGCCGGGCCGAGCTGCGGGGCCGGCTGTCGGCGCCGGGCCGCCGCTGGGGAGGACTGCTGAGGCACCGGCGGGGCTCCGGCAGAGCCGGCCACGCGGGGCGACAGGTGGCGGCGCCGGGAGACTGGCGCCACCTGTCGGCAGAGGCGTGTTGTGATGAACGGCCCAGTAGCGGGCGTCAGACACACAGGAGCGGGGTGGGGGACGGACTTGGCGTTCGACCTCGTTCATCTTCTTCCATCGGCCGTGGATATGCGTTCGCGCTTTTTGTCTCCGTGGTTATCGCATCTGTTTGGGGCTTCTTTCCCGGCTTACCCCAACATTTATCGTGTTTGATAAACGACGTTCGCTTTAAATAAGAGCCGACGACCTCGGCAGCTCGCAGCGCGGTGCCACGCGCCCATTTTCCTTGTTTTCTTTGTATCCGCGCTTCGTGTCGAGAAATTGGAAGTGTCAAGTGTGTAATAACGTTTCTCTGTCATTGGATGGCCTGTCATGGAAAGCAATATCGCGTGACCATAGTAAAGCACGCCTGGAGCTAGCCGCCCAGTCTGGCGCTATATCGATTTAGTGATGCTGAAATGCCTTTCGTCACATTAAGCGCAAAGTTGCGTCTTTGGTGCAATACAGGCTTTGTTCATTTGCTGTCCAGATCAGACCGAAACCAAAACTTTCGGCCATCAAAGCCTGACGAAGACAGACGGCCATCACAAGGCTGTGAGCGTTTGGAGTCTAAGAGAAAAGCCTTGCAAGCACGAAAGCATGCAAGCATAAACCACGTTCTCATCGCCGACATTGCATTTTTGTTACGGTCTCGTCATTTTAAAAAAATGCAAAAAAATTAGTTAATTTGCGGTCGCGTCACTGCCTGCTGCTACGTTGCTGCGTTGCTATGCAAGCTGCACTGTCCCTGGATCATCAGCACTCACCCAGATCATCCGCTAGACCCGATTATCTTATCTCATCGCTCCAGTGCTGTCCAAGAACGATAACATCCTTAAATGCGTTTTGCTTGTCGTGTTTGTTGTAGCTGTCCGTGTATATGTTCATCTGGCGCCCGACTCCAGACACGCCCATGAAAACAATGTTCCGCGTGATAGCGAAGTCGCCAGAATTAATGTTTCACTTAGTTTTCACTGTCAGCTGTTTTGTGTTTGCTAGCCAGATGTTTAACAGCGTTTTGGCCGATGTGGACCGGCGCTCTTCCGCGCTCGGCTGCACGCGAAGGCCGCTGGCACAGTCTGGGCTGGGAAACTGAAAGAACGGCGATGCATTAATAAACGGACGGGGCCAGACAAAGAACCAACAGCAGTCCTGTAACCGAACAAATGGCGGCACGGGAGACAAAACGCCCGGCCATCTGACGACTAAGCGACGGCCGACTTGTAACCAAGCGAACATTGATCGTGTGATTTATGTACGGACTGATGACCGCGTAAAAAAGAATGCGGTCCGCCAGCTCGGTGTGACGAGCGGTGTCGATGTGACGCGTGTGACGTGACGGGCGGCCGCAGACTGCCGCGTGTCCGCACTACGCCGGCTCGGTGAGACGCATGTGACGTGACGGGCGGCCGCAGGCTGCCGCGTGTCCGCACTACGCCGGCTCGGTGTGACGCATGTGACGTGACGGGCGACCGCAGACTGCCGCGTGTCCGCACTACGCCGGCTCGGTGTGACGCATGTGACGTGACGGGCGGCCACAGACTGCCGTGGGTGCCGGTAGTGTAGTGGTTAACGCGCCTGCGTTAACCACTGCGCGTCTGGGAGACCAGAGGAACGGGGTTCGATTCCCCGCGGCGCCCGCCCTTCCTGCCAGGGTGAGAGACAGGCGACGCCATATAGCCTCAGCAGGTGAGTGCGTCGTAAAGCCCCAATGACACACAGACTGCCGCGTGTTCGCACTAGGTCGGCTCGGTGTGACACGTGTGACGTGTCGGGCGGCTGTAGACTGCCGCGTGTCCGCACTAAGCCGGCTCGGTGTGAGGAGGCGGCTGGCGGCCGCGGGCGCGTGTGACACGCCGCCGACCCGGCGGGCGGGGTGGGGCCGCCTGCGGCCGGCTCCGGCGCCGGTCGCGGTTCGTCTCGTGTCGGCCAGCCGAGCCGTGACCGCCGGCGCCAGCTCGGACGGCTGGTTCGCACACAGTGACCGCCGACAAGGCAACTCGCTCCGTGCACGGGGGCGGACAACGCGCTGGAATGCATAGTGCGGCGTGCGAAGGCTGGGTAAATCGGGCTGCGGGAAGTGGGCTGGGCTCTTGCCGGCTGCTCCTCGCCGCTGGTCTGCTGCGAGCGTACCGGCGGTCAGTACTTTTCAGTGCTGTTTTTCCTTGTGCCAAGCAAGGAAACGCTACGCCCGGCATGTCTCGTTGAATTACACGTCTCCTGAGGCTGCGTGCCAGTCCGCCTCGTTGTTCCCTTCTTCACCGCGGGGGGGGGGGGGGCTCTTCATGGCCCATCAACGCCGTGTTTGGGCTCGGCGTCGCGCCCGCGCCGGTGCCTCTCGAGACTGCTCAGACGGCAAGAACGCCCACTCGTCCCACCACGTGTCACTCCGTGCAAACCCCATGTCGCGCAGGCTCTCTCGTGGCACGCGCGTGAGCCCGTGCGTCGGCCGCAGTCGTCGTGCCTCTGTCGGAGGGGACGTGTCTCTGGGCGTGGTGTCGCTGCCACCGCTCGGCCTGTCTCCCTTCCAACCCGGTCTATTTCGGCGCGGCGCACGCTCCCCCGGGGCGCGGGAGAGGCCGCCGGTGTGGTGTCCCTGCGCGCGCGGGGACGCCAGCTGGCGAGGTTTAGTGGCGCTCATCCTTTTTGTGTCGGATCCCTGAGTCGAGTTCATTAGGTATCAAAGGTTTTCGATTCTGGTAGAATCTTCTAGTTTGCTCCTTTTAATTCTTTCAAGGATTTCTGAAATAAGCCGACAACTGTCTGGGAAGTCTCTTTTTTGAATCGCCCTGCAGCAAATCCGGCGGGGAAAAGTCGGAGATTCAGTGCACGTCACAATCCTTTGATCACTGTAGAAGCCAGACCGTGGCAAGTGCAGGTGTTCGCCGTCGACGCCACGGCGTTGTTGCGGCTCTGTCCATGGCATCTCGGATGTACATACATCCACGTACACGGCCGCCCGCTGTTCCCAACTCCGTAGACGGCGCGGCTCGACGCGGCGCGTCCTGACCCGGCCCCAGGTGTCGGCGATCACGCAGGTGGCCGTGCGGACGGCGCCCGGTCGTGACCTGCAGCCCACGCACGCCGCCGCGAGCGTGCCGCCCGTCTGTCCGTCCTGGGCTGGCGGCGCTCGTCACCGCGGCGCCGACCAATGAGCGCCGGCGGCGGCGGAATGAGCGCCGACTGACGTGTGGACAGCGGCCGTGATTCATCCGGACGAGATCTGGGCCGGCTGCGCCCTGTCAGCGGGACGGTTAGCAGTGCTGCGACACCTCGCCTTGTCACGGCGAGATGGCCTCGTGTAAGCATGGCGGGGGTGTGCCACTCTGCTCGCGTCGTAAACGAACCGTAGTGTGACGCTCTCCGGGGACGCTCGGCAGGAAACGCCGGCTGTGTGAGACGTTCAGTCAAACATGTGGGGCATTCCGCTGATAACGGGGAGACTGCGCAGAAGGGCCCTGTGCTGTGGCCGATGTTTATCGGCAGACGATGCTTACCGAAAAACAAGTTTGGTACCGAGACGCCGCGGCAAAAAAAATGGTATACGATTGTAATGATATGATGGTATGATGAATATATGATGAATAATAAAATGGTATACGATGAACTTTCTTATCTAATGGGCTTCACTGATATCGAGCCTCACGGGATGCGCTTACAAACAGGTTCATAACTCTGGCCACGCTGTAATGTAGCCACCGGAGATTTATTTATCACCGGCTGAGGGATTTGTCTTCGGCACATGTGGTGTGTTTTCACTCGCTCATTTCACCACGTCTCGCGCTGAGAGGTCGGCTGTCGCGCCTGCAGCTGAGTCGCGCCTGCCTGCGCCTAAGTCGAGCTGCCTGTACTGACGCCACGCAGCCTGGGAAAAACACCTGTGCGGTCTGAGGCATCTCCGGTGTCGTCATATTTGTTGGGGTAACCGCGCAAGGTTTGCTCTGTGAGTGGCTGGCCGCCCGACGGGCCAGTCAAGGGCTGAAGAGCAGACAGGTCATGACTTGAAGGCGACAGATTGTGGCTGAACGGCGGCTCACTGCGCGGCGCACATCGCGCACGAAATCTGCCGGCCCACGGCGCACTTGGCCTGGAATGCGACGTTTACATGTGAATCGGTATTTATTGATGTAGTGACTTGCTGCGCAAGATGGGCGCCATGTGCGGCGCTGACTTCTGCGCCGAGTTGGCCGCTCAGCAGCCGACAGCGCCCTCTCCACGTGTGTTCGGTGCGCGTGCCGTCGACCGCATGGCATGCTTGGCACTGACCAGCGCCGCCGGCCGGCCCGGACTGACGTGAACCGTGCGTTCGGCAGCCGACCCGCCAAGACTGATGCGGAATGTGTCTTCGGCAGGACCCGATGGCCAGTTACGACGTCAACAGCCGCGACACGGACCCGCAGCCGCGCTACGACCTCAACGACAGCAACCGGCACGGCACGCGCTGCGCCGGCGAGGTGGCCGGCGGCGCCAACAACTCGCTGTGCGCCGTCGGCGTCGCCTTCGAGGCCAACATCGGCGGTACGGCCGCGCGCCATCGCTAGCCACCCGGCCGCCGACCGCCCCGCCGGAATGGGCCTGTCCGGTGGGCCGAGCGCGGGCGGTGGCGCGGCTGGCCGCGCGCGCGCGCCGCTCCGGCCGTGACCCTGGGGGAGGAGTAGCGGGAGGGGGGGGGGGGGCGGCCGCGTGTTCTCCGCTGCGGTCGGCGGGTTGCGGCGGCTGCTCGTCTGCGAGAGGCCGCGCGGCCGGGCCTTGACCGTAGGCCCCGTGCCGCGTCACCGCTGTCGACCGGTCCGCCACCTATGCGCGGAATGCGGCAGCTGAGCCTCGCCCGTCGGCCGCCAGGTGTGCGGATGTTGGACGGCGAGGTGACGGACGCGGTGGAGGCGCGCTCGCTCAGCCTGAACCAGCAGCACATCGACGTGTACAGCGCCAGCTGGGGACCGGACGACGACGGCGAGACGGTCGACGGGCCCGGCGAGCTGGCCAGGCGCGCCTTCAAGGAGGGCATCATCAACGTAAGCACTGACGGCCCGCTCGGTCCCGCTGCTCTGGTCCGAGGAACCGCGGACGGTGGCTCCTCAGAACCACGTATTGGTACACCAGGCAGCACTGGGGGTATTGAAAATCAAGCCTTGATTGTTTTAAACATGCAAGTATTTTCATCCAAGTATCATTAATTAAAGTATTCATGGTTATGCATAGTATGCATTGCTGCAGCTTGTGTGTAAGACATGAGGCACTATCTTAATATCTCTCTATCAGGTCGGATATATTGGTTGTCATCCACGTTCCAGCGCGCCGGATTGATTGGGTGTCTGCGGAAATTGACACAACAGTCTCCGCGCGTCAGTCCTTAGCAATAGCATCCATGTTACGTAAAACGTTAGCCCCGGGTGCTCATTAACCGCCGACCTTCGTCTTCTGAGCTCGCGTACGGTCGGTTTCAGCTCGAAGTGTAACATGGCTGGCTGGTCCGCCCTCGGGCTTTGCTATTAATCAAAGGTGACGGGGCGGAAAACTCTGCGAGCTGCACTCGAAGCCGAGCTACATATTTCTGGCAGCGGTCATGATCACAGTGACGGCAGCTTGTAACCATCGTCATATCCGGCCACCAGCCGGTAGGACTCTGTCCCTTCGTCCCCGGGGGGGGGGGGGGGAGGACTACGGAAGGGCCGCTTTGTCACCCGTCTCGCGAGCGCCGCGTCCCCGTCCGGGGCGCGAGCACAGCCGGAAGTGGCGCGCCGTTTTGAGACGCCAGACTTACCGGCGCCGGCAGGGCCGTGGCGGCAAGGGCTCCATCTTCGTCTGGGCCTCGGGCAACGGCGGCCGCGAGCGCGACAACTGCAACTGCGACGGCTACACCAACAGCCTGTGGACGCTGAGCATCAGCAGCGCCACCGAGAACGGCCACGTGCCCTGGTACTCGGAGGCGTGCAGCTCGACGCTGGCCACCACCTACAGCTCCGGCTCGGGCCTCGAGAAGCAGGCGAGTGGCCGGACAACGCGCCGAGAGTGGGGATGTGCTCGCTGGGCTGAGCGTGGCGACAGGTTGTGCGCTTCCCGCTGTGTGGACGAGTTGAGCCAGCACGAGTGATCGGTGAGCCGGCTGGCAATGACGCTGGTGTATTTAGTCTCTCTAAAATTTTAATGATAAGTTCATCTAGGTGATTCCCGAGGAGTAGTGCGCAGGTCTGTCCTACCCTGCATGTTCTCTTCTTTTCGTCCACGCGCCTAGCGCTCTTGTGCCAACATCTCGCCCCGTTGGTCAGCTTCGTGTCCCGCCCCGCCACCGGCGTCTGGCCTCGCTGACCGCGGTCCGGTCGGCAGATCGTGACCACGGACCTGCACCGCGGCTGCACCACCACCCACACGGGCACCTCGGCCTCGGCGCCGCTGGCGGCCGGCATCTGCGCACTCGCCCTGCAGGTACGGCCGGTCCAGCGCCGCCCGCGGGCTGCGACGGTGGCGCGAGCTCGCGCTCACCGCCGGTAACGGCGCCGGGGTCACGTGGTGTCTGGTGCCAGGCGTGGGCGGGCGTCGAGGTCTAGACCGCCGACTCATGGCCATCTTGTGCGCAAAGTGAAGTACGCTTCTGTGAAATAACCAAATCGACGAGAGCGTGTGTCCCGCTGCAGTGGAGGAGGTGGGGGCGGGAGGGGGGCCAACGTGCGGCGCCTGACAGCGTTCGGCAGCCGAGGCGGACCGCGTCGTGGCCCGGCCGGCGGGACCGGCCGTCGCCCACTCACCGTGTTCCCGTCCCTCTGCCGACAGCGGCGGTGCCCGGCCGGCGGCGGTACGTAGCGGGCTGTGTGCATTCGTGTGTGTGTGTGTGTGTGCGTGTGTGCAGTGACAGCGTGACTTGGGCCTGTCGGAGAACTCCTACTGATCGCGGCTCGTCGGAGGGCTCACTCTGATGGTGGTCTTTGTGAGGGCGGCTCCAGACCTTCATGCTTTCCAAATGGTCTTCCTAACCGGAGCCTGGTCCATGCTCTCCTTGATGAGCCTGGCTCCTTGATGGGGGTTTGTCTCGAGGCTCTCTTTGACCTGAATCTGGGGCCCTCTGTGACCTAGGTTGGCCTAGGGCTCTCTTTAACCTGGGCCCAAGGCCTCTAGCCTAGATCGGACGGTCCTTCCTGGCACCTGGCCGGCCAGGTAGGACCGCTGGGACCCCCCTCCCCTCCCCTCTTGTGGGGTGTGACCTGCCCCGGGCGCAGGAGCGGGTTATCAGCGCTGCGTGGGGGCCGGTGCTTCCCGCCTCCTCAGCTCTGGACTGTCGGGGTCTCTGAAGTCAGCCGTGTCTGTTTGCCGAGGCCTGCCCCGCAGACTGCTCACCCGAGCTGCTATCTCTGGCGCAACCGAGATCCCCCTGTATTTCCCAGCCCCTTCAGTATTTCTCAACTGTTTTTAACTGAGCCGACCTCCCTGGGAACCCTCCGGTCCGGCGGGGACGCGGGGCCGCTCCCACTCCCTCCCCTCTCCGGGGTGTGTGACCTTCGGACCTCGGCGTGGGGCGGCCTGTGCGCTGTCTTCGGGCGCGTCTCCAGCCCGAGCTCGGCTGATCACTCGGCTGGTGCTTGTTCCGGAGATGGTGCCGCTGTCTGCGAGTGAACCGGAATGTCTACGTAAGGATTGTAAAAATTGCGACTGCCTTGCAAAGTTTGGTGCCATCAGAAACGCGCACTTTTTAAGAAAGATGCGTATATCGTTGAAATTGATTCCCGGGTACCGAACCACATCGGACCACTCCGTCCAGCACATTAAGTGAGCACACAGTTCTTCGAACCTCGTGACCAATCCGCAGATCTCGTGGGACCGTTGTGCGGACCATCTTTGACCCGTTGGGCCGTGGGCCCTCCTGCCGCCCACGCGCCTCAGTTATCGCAGTATCGCGCCGCCCGATCGCCGCCGCCGGGCCGCGGGTGGGCCGACGCATCGACCGGGCGCTCCAAGTGGCCTGACGGGCCGCGATTGAATTGACACTCGATCGCTGAGCCGGAAATTGAGCGCGCGTGGGAGCCCTCTATGGCAACCTGTCGGCCGGGCGCCCACGCGGCCGTCAATACTGGGAGCCGGTGCCGGACCGTCAGCCGGCGCCGTCTGTTTGTTCGCAGTTGTTGCGCCGCGCAGCTGCCAGCCCCCGCTTTGTTTGTTGAGCCGGCCGAAGTAATTGGTCCAATTGAGTCGGGCGCTGACGCTGTGACGGCGTGTCGCGGCCGATCGATCGCCTGCCGACACGCGGCCGAGCCGCCCCCCGGCCTGATGCGGCCCATCGGCATCGACCGTCGCCGACCCGCGACCGGCACCGTCACGGCCGGCGCCGGTCGAGGCCGCTGGCGAGCGGCGGCTCGGCGCTGCACCCCGAGGCGCGGCGGCGCACCGCGGCGCGCCCGGCGGCCACGGTCGCCGGCCGACGCCAGCTGACGCCGCTCCGGGCCGCCAGGTGAACGAGCGGCTGACTTGGCGCGACATGCAGCACATCGTGGTGCGCACGGCGCGCCGCGCCAACCTGCAGGCGCCCGACTGGGTCACCAACGGCGTCGGCCGCAACGGTATGCCACAAGACGGGGGCGGGGGGGGGGGGGACGCTGGGGGTGTGGCGGGGGTGGTGTGTGTTGAGGTACGCGGCTGTACAAGCAGGACCAACGGCGCGGCTTGGCCGTGGCAGTAATGGTTCGAAGGATGTTGCATATTGGAGGGCGGGGGGGGGGGGGGGGGGTGATGGAGCGCACTCTACGGATTACCCAGACTTCGGATAATCCTTAGTGTGGTTGCCACCGTGACGGGAATGTCACTGCATTCGACTCCAAAGTACCAAAGTACCAAAGTATCCTGAGACCGGCCCGGGCCCGACAGTGTAACGGCACGGCAAGGACCGTTTGCGCTCGCTCCGGACTGGCCCGCGCTCACCGTGTCCAGCCTGTCGGCTGTCGGCCCCCGCCGCGGGTCGGCCGCCCCGACAGCCGACCACTGACGGGATGGTGCGCGGGCGCCGATCTGCCGCAGTGAGCCATTCGTTCGGCTACGGCCTGATGGACGCCACGGCCATGGTGAACCTGGCGCGCCGCTGGACGCCCGTGCCCGAACAGCACAAGTGTGAGACGCCCTCCAGCCACGTCGACAAGTAGGTGGCTGGCCGCCCGCGCGGCGCCGCCTCTGTCCATCCGTTCTGTGCCTGTGCCACCCTTCACTTAGGGCGGTGCGGACTGGTGCGATGCTGCGGGCCGCTCCGCAGGAAGGTGGTGCCGACCTGGTGCTGTGTGTGTGCCGCCTCACAGTCAGGTGGTGCCGACCTGGTGCTGTGTGTGTGCCGCCTCACAGTCAGGTGGTGCTGACCTGGTGCTGTGTGTGTGCCGCCTCACAGTCAGGTGGTGCCGACCTGGTGCTGTGTGTGTGCCGCAGGCTGGCGCCACCTCACAGTCAGGTAGTGCTGACCTGGTGCTGTGTGTGTGCCGCAGGCTGGTGCCGCCTCACAGTCAGGTGGTGCTGATCTGGTGCTGTGTGTGTGCCGCAGGCTGGCGCCGCCTCACAGTCAGGTGGTGCTGACCTGGTGCTGTGTGGTGCCGCAGGCTGGTGCCCGCCTCACAGTCAGGTGGTGCCGACCCTGGTGCTGTGTGTGTGCCGCCTCACAGTCAGGTGGTGCTGACCTGGTGCTGTGTGTGTGCCGCCTCACAGTCAGGTGGTGCCGACCTGGTGCTGTGTGTGTGCCGCAGGCTGGCGCCCCCTCACAGTCAGGTGGTGCTGACCTGGTGCTGTGTGTGTGCCGCAGGCTGGTGCCGCCTCACAGTCAGGTGGTGCTGATCTGGTGCTGTGTGTGTGCCGCAGGCTGGCGCCGCCTCACAGTCAGGTGGTGCTGACCTGGTGCTGTGTGTGTGCCGCAGGCTGGTGCCGCCTCACAGTATGGTGGTGCTGACCTGGTGCTGTGTGTGTGCCGCAGGCTGGTGCCGCCTCACAGTATGGTGGTGCTGACGCTGACGGTGGCCCAGTGTCCTAGCGTCAAGTACATGGAGCACGTGCAGGCCCGCATCAGCCTGGAGGGCCACGCGGCGCGGTGACATCAAGGTGTTCCTGACCTCGCCGGCCGGCACCACCAGCACACTGCTGGACAAGCGGCCGCACGACTCGTCCCGGGCTGGCTTCAGGGTCAGTAGCAGTGGCCGGCAGGGACCAGGGTCATCACTGGTGCCTGGACTGACGTTGGGGTCAGTCCGGGTCACGAGGCGAGGGCAGGGGTCACCGACCACTGGCGCCTGGCTGATGTCGGGGTCGGTGCAAGCCGGCAACCAGGGGAAAAGTTGAATGTTTCAGAGTCACACGGAATCGATTTCCTGATGAGAAAAGGTCGTACGAGATCAAGATGTTGGAGACAGATGGTGAGGAAAAATATCGTATACCAAAATATTTTACGAGATAAGGATTGTACGAGATAAAGGTCATGGTGGCAAAAGTCTGAACGTGATAGAAGTCGCACGGCCGCTTTGGTCGCCTAGGTTCGACTTCGCAGGAAGGCACAGCATATAACCGGCGCCGGACCAGCAGACTGCGGCATCGCTACTCCCAGCACCAGGCGCCACGCAATTGAACTAGTGCCAGGCCAAAGGCTGGCACGGGCCGGAAATGCGGCCGGAGCCAAGCATCCGCCTTTTTGCTCGACACCTGCGCTCCGGAGATAAGCGCTCGGTGACGGAACCTTGCCAGATGTTGGGGACAGGCTCAGGGCCAGTTGTGCCGCTGCAGAGCCAGGAGACGCCAGACCGTGGACTTGCCAGTGCGGACGGATGTTGTCCACAAATCTGGCCCGAGGGCGGTTCAAGGTTCATAATATATCGCGTACAGGTGCGCAAAATCAGTACCGTAGGTACCCCTCGGGTTTTGGCCATGGGGTCGGAAAGTTAGATAAGGGAGAAGAGAGACGGAGGTCTCGAAACTCAACAACTGAATACGCGACAACATACAGTACTGTCGCTGTTTCTCGGAAGACTTGCAACCACCTTAGTTTGGTTCGGCTTACCGTGGGACCGGTATGCTTCTCATCTCAGATCAGGTCGCTGAACGATGATGGCCTTTCTGAAGGCTTGTAAGGCCATTGCCACGACAAGTGTCGGCTTGTTGATGGGGGCAGATGGTATCGCGGGCCGCCAAAACACCCATAGATTAGTGCCAAGCACAGGCGCAGTCACGGCCTGCAGGCACAAGGGTCATGCCTGATCACTGATGGCGTTATTCGGTTTCAAACGGGGCAAATGCGCTGTGACAAGCCGGTTTGACGTTAGTCCTTTGTTATTGTCTTAGTGAATGTGATTCGGGGCGCCGTGTTACGCCCACTTTTTTAAAAACACTTGTCGCTCTGGAACCTTCCATTGTTTTCGACGTTGTGCACCACACAGGTGGGGAGTGTCGGCGGGAGGCGGATGACCCGACGGGACCTAACATGGCGGCAGTGTCAGCGGATGGCAATGGGCGCTGGGATTGTCACGGTGACTTTTCGCCGCTCCGTTGGCCTGTGCGAGCCGCATGTCACCACGCCGGTATTTCCGCCGCGACAGACACATGTTTGTTGTGGTATCACGCCCGAAGCGAGCTAGTTTAACGCTGCGGTGGGTTTCTAACGCGTCGATGTTTGGGTATGCTACAGCCCAGCGCTGAAGGACCGCACAGCTCCCATTTTGTTGTGCCCGAATGGCACGGTGTGCGGGACAGCTCGATTCGATTCGTGTCGACTCGATGTGGTGCGGCGTCGTGTGCTCACCGGCCGCGGGCGCCCGGCAGGAGTGGCCGTTCATGACGACCCACAACTGGGACGAGTCGCCGCTGGGCACCTGGTCGCTGAAGATCCACAACGACGGCCGCTACTCAGGTGCGTGCCGCGGCGCTGCCGCCTGCTGTGCGGGCCCGCCGCCGGTCGTCGGAGGGGCGAGGCGGCGTCGGCCGCCCCGGCCCCACCGAGCGGCGACACGCAACTGGCTGGCACACGGGTGTGGGCTCGCCCGGCGCCACTGTGGGTCGCCGCCTGAGGCGGTGTGTTCCGTACCGGGCGCACGCGTGGGCATCTCTGCATCGGGCGCGTCCAGTGGCTTGTGTGCCGTTTCGGGGATGGTGGTGGTGCAGTGTCGTCGTTGCTGCACCTGAGTGCCGCCCGCCGGGGCGCCGCTGCTGGCCCCTGGCGGGCGCTTCACGCGTGTGGCCACCGCTCACAGCCGGACCCGTGTCTGCAGCACCCGCCGCCGGCGGCGCCCCTGTCCGCCCGTCGTACGCCCGGCGTCGGTGACGGCCCGTCTATCGCTCTGACCCCGCTCCCGCCAGGCGAACTTGTGTTAGCGCGCTGGACGCTGGTTCTGTACGGCGTGCCTTATAATCCGAACGCGGCGCGCGCCGCCGCGCCGCCGCCACCGCCGCCACCGCCGTTGCTGCTGCCGCCTCGCTCCGGGGTGCACGTGCGCCACTCGGAGTCAGACGGCCGGCAGCCGTACCGGCCGGCGCTCTCGGGCGGCGCCGGCCGCGCCCAGCAGCGGCCCGACCAGCTCTCCCGGCACAGGCAGAGCCAGCAGCCAGGTAGCGGCGCCGGCCGGCACGCGACGCGCTCCCGGGCCACGGGCAGCGCCGTCCCAGCGCCCTCTGCAGGACGAGCGGTCGCCGCGCGTACTGAGTGCTCGCTGCATCGTGTAGTCCAGCGCCGGCCTCGGCTGCGGGACCGTCGTCGTCCTGCCTGAGCCGGATCGTCGCTACCCGCTCCTTCCCCCTGTATTGCCAGCGGTCTTGGTCCCAGCGCACCTCTGTGTTCGGCCCCGCCTGTCTCCAGTGGCCAGTCCCCTGTCGTGGTCCGGTCCAACTTGCACCGTCCCCGACCTGCGTCGCCGCTCCTACTGGATCTGCCTCCCCCCAGTCCTGTTCCCGTGCTTCCTCCGGTCCTGTCTCGTCTCGGTCCTGCCTCGTCCAGGTCCCGTCCCCGCGCTCCCACGGGACCCGTCGGGCCCCGTTCCGTCTCCGCGCCCTGTCCCGGTCCCGTGGGTCATCAGCGCTGCCCTGTACACGGCTTCGTCTTGCCGCATGCGGCCGCTGTGTGTGCCGACCCGACCGGGCGCCTCGGGGGCGCGGCGCTGCATGCCCGGCCGCCCGGCCGCTCCCGGTCGCGCCTAGTGTGCGGCGACCGACTGGTGCGCCGCTGGCATGGCGGCTGAGGCCAAGCCTCAGCTGCGCCGCCGATTTTTGCAGCGACCCGGATGTGCACTTTTGTGTAGATGTGCGAGATACGCGTGCTTTTTTGTAGATGCGGCCGGCTTGCCTGTGACCGTTGTAACATTGTTGGCTGCCGTGGAATGTACTGTTTTGTTGTGCAGTGCTGTTGTCCCGGACGTGGATTATTGCTTTCAGGCGTGGATGTTGTTCATTTGCCGCCCCTCGCTCCGGAGTATGGCGCAAGCATGATTTTTGTGTTGAAGTGTGTGTGCTGCAGTGCCTTATGACAATTGCCGTGAGCTTGTCAGAAACGGACCGGCAGTGTTTGGCACACTGTATCAAGGCTGCATTGCTCCTGTTTCAGTGCCGCTTCGCCAGCGATTCATAGCAGGGTCCAGCGTAGGTTTACTCCGGGCTTTTTTTGGTTATCCGTGTGTCTACATGTGATTAACACCAGGAATGTGTCAGCCCATCACACCTCGAGTCGTGACGTAAAACATGGCAGCGGAAACTTGACGGCGATTACAAAACGTGCTGGAAAGTAGTACATTGTTCTCACTGAAACAAGCACGACCAACCGTGCGGTTGGAATTACAACAAACATGATCAACCGTGTTGGGGCACACCAGCACGACATTGTACAGCTCTCAGCCGTTACAAGTCAACTGTCAGCAAGTCTTAATGGAACACAGCAAGTCTTAATGGAACACAATCTTAATTATTACGAGCAACCCTCGCTCGTCTGTGTCGAATCTTGCCAGTGGAGCGGGAAAAGGCGTGTTAGCCGTTACCCGGCTAAGCTTTGTCTAAACACTTGAGGCAAAACTGACAAGCGATGCTTCGACACGTAAATTTACCAGCATGTGCCCTGCCGAAGAGTTTGGCGTGGTTTAGTTGTCACCTCTCTTTTCTCGTCTGTTAGACCTGGGACCTGGCCATTAAAACGTTAAAAGTTCAAAGGCGTGATGTGGGCGACTTCACCCGTCGCCCGTGGGTGCTGGTGTCATCGCTCGCGCCCGACTGACGCCGTGTCCGTTACAGCGACCGTTTCTGACTGGACGCTGGTGATGTTCGGCACCGAGGTGCAGGCTGGCACGGCGCCGCCGCCGCAGCCGCCGCCGCCGGCGCCCACGCCCAGCTCGGACCGGTCGGCGGCGCCGGCCGCCAGCCAGCCGCCGCCGCTGGCCAGGCTGCCCGGTTGCCTGCGCGCCCATCCGGAGAGCCTGCTCTGTCTAGGTTGGTGCCTGACGCTGGCGGCGCTGCTGCGGCCCCGGTAGCGGGCGCCGCGCGCCGGCCGCCCCGTCCCGCCCCGCCCAGGGACCGAGCGTCGGTCCCATGTGATTTCGTCGGCTGCCGAGAGAGGGCGGCACGGTGGTCCCGCCGCTCCCCCGCGACCTGTTGGTGTCCGTAGATCAGTATTGTGCCAAACGATTGCTCACCGCCGTTCGCTCGCGCACCGGATGCACCGCATTGGCCCACCTCATTCGAATAGTCCTCGCGGACAGGTCGTCCTCAGTTCAAATAGCGCGCGCAGTTTAACGGGCAATAGCGGGCAGTGTACGCGCCGGCGGCGTGGCCAGCGTGGCGTTCAGTGTCGTCGTCGTCGCGTGCGTGTCGTCAGTGGTCGTGTGTTCCTGTGCGCGTGTGTGCGCGCGCGCCGCCGTCGCCGTATCGGCGTGGCCGGCGCAGCGGACCGCAACGGCCCCGGACTGGGCTGGACGCCCGCCCACACCCCAGTTCCTATTGCGTTGTTGGTTTGCCGGCGGATTGCGCGGCGTCCGTTTATTATTGTCGGCGCCGCCGGGGCGCCTCCGGCCGCCGCCGCCGTGCCCCGGCGAGCTGGCCACCACCTCTGCCAGTTCGGGTCGGCGCCGCCTGCGTCCATGGTGATCTCAAAAGACTTCCTAGTTTTATCGTGCAGCCCTCTGATTAGCCGTGTAATCATTACCTCACCGTTTTAGTCGCCGTTCGCTTCGGAAAGTGGCAGCGTCCCGATCATGTGAGAAGAAACGCAGCTGTAGCGGCTTGGCCTTTTGGCCACGTTGTTCGCCCGTCCTCTGTTACGGCCCTCGTGTTGATGTGTGCTGCGTGCAGCCTCGCACTCCGGCAGAACCGGCGCGAGTCCGCACTCGCGGCCGATGCGTGCACTCAACCCTGCGCAGCTCCTCGCCCAGCACGACTCCTGATCCTCCGCAGCTCCTGATCGTCTACAGCTCCTGATCCAAAGCAGCCCTGACCAGCCGTGTGCTGCCATTCACTTGTTGACGTCTGGCGAATAGTGCAGGCACTGCAATATTCGGCTGCTCACAGTACAAGAGGAACGATGAGATATTAAACTTTTAGACGATAGTTTTATATGCAATCTTTAATACTCATTTCCCTTTACCTACGATGCGGATACTGTGAATAAACGATGATGTCGCTGCCATGTGACTCTGGTCTTGGCATGAGCAAGAAGCTTTCTGCCGCAATCCGCCTCCAAGGAAGTAGCAGGCCGAGCTTGTGCCTCTGCACTATCATTAACTGTCCTTTTGTATTTCTCTCTGTCTGTCTGTCTTTCTCCGTGCCTCCTTGCCTTTCTCTATCAACCCCTCTTGCGCTGCGGCGTCCGCGCCGGCAGATCGCAGACCGGATGCTGGATACCGGATAGCGGATAGCGGATAGCGGATACCGGATAGCGGATACTAGGCTCATCAGCTGTGTACTGCACTGAACGATGGGGTCTGACCGCGATTGGTAATCGCGCGAAGCTAGAGTGTGTGCGTCATATCAAGACTTCTCACATACCTAAGCCGTTGCCAGCTTGGGGTGCGGTCGAGCGAACCGCATTGATGGGTTCAGTCTCACATTATGTGGCCCAAGATTTTGACATTCCCCTGGGATGTGTCCGCCAGCCTCCTCACAACCGACGGGTGACCCCATCCCCCTGCACCCCTACCTAACCAGTGCTGTACGGACATACCAGCACCTTACCACACGCCCCAAGGAAGACCGCCTACACGCACAGCAGGTAGCGGGGGTGGGAGGTGCCCTCTCTCTCTCTCTCTCTCTCTCTCTCTCTCTCTCTCTCTCTCTCTCTCTGTCACCCGCTCTCACTGTCTCTCTGCCTCTCTGTCTCTATCGTTCCGCCTCTCCCCCTGCGCGTCGACCCGTTCGTCGGGCGTACCCGCGCCCGCCGGTCGGCGCCGCCCGCGACGCGCGCGCCGCCCGACGCGCCGCCACTAACCTGGCCGGGCCGGGCCGTCCGGCCGTCCCGGGCCGGAGTCGGCCGCCGCAGGTCCCGGGGCTCTGTGCAGGTGACCCAGGGTGAGTGGAGCCGCCGCCGACCGCGCCTTGCTTCCCCGCTGCCCGGCTGTCGGCCTGTCTGTTCCGCCGGGCTGCCTGCCCGCCCGTCTGCATGCCTGCCTGTCTGTCTGCTGCTGTCTGCCTGCCTGTCCGCCTGCCTGCCTGTCTGATTGGGAACGCCCTGCTGGGCCTGCCAGCGCGCCACGAACTCGCCCCGCCCGTCGCGTCGGTGCGGCGCCTGTTCGGACCAGCTGCCGGCTGGCCAGCCAGCGCCGACGTTGCTTCCACCCGCCGCCCCGGTCCGGTGTGGCGCCGCCACCTCGCCGCTCAAACCGTCCGCTGCCGCCGCGGCGCGTCAGCTGGGGACTGAGCGCCGCGCGCGGGGCGAGAGCGGACGGCAGTCGTCGGCTCGGGTCACGCCAAAGCCGCGTCACGGCCCGCCGTGTTACGTTACAAGCCGCGGCGGTTGGGACGTGCAATACACGCGACCGGGCGGGTGGGTTGTTGGCAGTGTGCTCGGCGTAGCTTGTCGCCTCATCACCGCGAGGCCTCGCCGCTCATGCTTCTATTATTACGGAAATTGCATGCGACTGGTGCGCTCAGGACTGGTGCTGGGTAGGAGTTTGGACCTCTGATCATTCCCAAACGCATGGTGCTCCCGTAGTCGGGATCCAGAGACACTTCTCACATCCTCGACGTGCTCCTTCTACAGTGCAAAGCTCCACTTCTTCTCTCCTCTGGACTTCCCGAGGACGGCTGCGCTAGTTGCGCGCTTCTTTGTTGCAGGGCGGGGGCGTGCGCTTGGGGGGATTTAGCTCTGCTGGTCTTCGTGTGATTTTTGCGCCGTTTTCGTGTCGTGTGCCTGAAATACCGCGAGGGTTTTTTCTTGTCTGGGAGGACAGTGGGCGGAAGCGCTGCCGGCTGCGGCGGCACAGATTAGATCACGGCGCACGGCATATCGTCAACCGTTCAGAATGCTGACGCGTGGTCCACCGAACCGGACAGCGCGCTGTGTGTGGCTGCGTGCGCGTCGGGCGCCGTGTCGGCGGTGCCCGCCTGACCGGGCGCCACGTTCCAGAGTGCGAGCGGCGAAAGCTGCTGTCGGATGGCGCGTGCTCGCGTCCTGTCCGGCCAAGACGTACGCCGATCAGGAGGGCCTCGCCTGCCTGCCGTGCCACTACACGTGCGCCGTCTGCAGCGGGCCCAACGACTACCAGTGCTCGGCCTGCCACGGCGACGCCTCGCTCACGGCCGGTCAGCTCGGCACCGCCTGCCTCAATACCGAGCTGTTGGCGCGCGCGCGCGCCGACCGCTGGTACGGCGGCGTGCTGGCCGCCGTGCTGCTGCTGGCCGCCGCGCTGGTGGTGCTCGGCCTGGCGCTGTGGCGGCAGCGGCGCGCCGGCCGCCACGCCGGCTACCGGGCGCTGCCCGTCGGCTACTCGACGGCCGACTTCACGGACGCCGATCCGCCCAACGGCAAGCCGGCGGGCGCACCGCGGCCCGACGTGACGGTGGTGCGCGCGCTGCCCGGCCCGCTGATGGCCGGCCACACGAGCATCGACCTGCCCTCCGACGACGGCGACGGCGACTCGTCCAGCGAAGAGCAGGCTCATCGACCCCAAGTAGACGCTGACCCGGGCCGGTCGGTCGGAAGCCGGCACGGCACGGGCGCCGAGCCGGGCGAGTCGGCGCTGTTGCGTGGGACTTCCCAGGGGACCAGCAATACGCGCTCTGGAGAACTGTGTTGCTTGGAGCGGTGACTGTGCCACGTGTTGCTACAAGAGAGCGGCTGGCGTCGCGGCCGCGGTGTCGGCGGGGCGCCGGAGACGCCCGCCCGCCCCGGCAGATGTCCGCCTGGGTGTGTTGAAGCCCCAGCGGCGGACGACCCCGAGC
>NW_023596576.1:49369910-49422622 GCF_011947565.3 Pollicipes pollicipes
GACGGGCGGCCACAGACTGCCGTGGGTGCCGGTAGTGTAGTGGTTTACGCGCCTGCGTTAACCACTGCGCGTCTGGGAGACCAGAGGAACGGGGTTCGATTCCCCGCGGCGCCCGCCCTTCCTGCCAGGGTGAGAGACAGGCGACGCCATATAGCCTCAGCAGGTGAGTGCGTCGTAAAGCCCCAATGACACACAGACTGCCGCGTGTTCGCACTAGGTCGGCTCGGTGTGACGCGTGTGACGTGTCGGGCGGCTGTAGGCTGCCGCGTGTCCGCACTAAGCCGGCTCGGTGTGAGGAGGCGGCTGGCGGCCGCGGGCGCGTGTGACACGCCGCCGACCCGGCGGGCGGGGTGGGGCCGCCTGCGGCCGGCTCCGGCGCCGGTCGCGGTTCGTCTCGTGTCGGCCAGCCGAGCTGTGACCGCCGGCGCCAGCTCGGACTGCTGGTTCGCGCACAGTGACCGCCGACAAGGCAACTCGCTCCGTGCACGGGGGCGGACAACGCGCTGGAATGCATAGTGCGGCGTGCGAAGGCTGGGTAAATCGGGCTGCGGGAAGTGGGCTGGGCTCTTGCCGGCTGCTCCTCGCCGCTGGTCTGCTGCGAGCGTACCGGCGGTCAGTACTTTTCAGTGCTGTTTTTCCTTGTGCCAAGCAAGGAAACGCTACGCCCGGCATGTCTCGTTGAATTGCACGTCTCCTGAGGCTGCGTGCCAGTCCGCCTCGTTGTTCCCTTCTTCACCGCGGGGGGGGGGGGGGCTCTTCATGGCCCATCAACGCCGTGTTTGGGCTCGGCGTCGCGCCCCGCGCCGGTTGCCTCTCGAGGACTGCTCAGACGGCAAGAACGCCCACTCGTCCCACCACGTGTCACTCCGTGCCAAACCCCATGTCGCGCAGGCTCTCTCGTGGCACGCGCGTGAGCCCGTGCGTCGGCCGCAGTCGTCGTGCCTCTGTCGGAGGGGACGTGTCTCTGGGCGTGGTGTCGCTGCCACCGCTCGGCCTGTCTCCCGTCCAACCGGTCTATTTCGGCGCGGCGCACGCTCCCCCGGGGCGCGGGAGAGGCCGCGGTGTGGTGTCCCTGCGCGCGCGGGGACGCCAGCTGGCGAGGTTTAGTGGCGCTCATCCTTTTTGTGTCGGATCCCTGAGTCGAGTTCATTAGGCATCAAAGGTTTTCGATTCTGGTAGAATCTTCTAGTTTGCTCCTTTTAATTCTTTCAAGGATTTCTGAAATAAGCCGACAACTGTCTGGGAAGTCTCTTTTTTGAATCGCCCTGCAGCAAATCCGGCGGGGAAAGTCGGAGATTCAGTGCACGTCACAATCCTTTGATCACTGTAGAAGCCAGACCGTGGCAAGTGCAGGTGTTCGCCGTCGACGCCACGGCGTTGTTGCGGCTCTGTCCATGGCATCTCGGATGTACATACATCCACGTACACGGCCGCCCGCTGTTCCCAACTCCGTAGACGGCGCGGCTCGACGCGGCGCGTCCTGACCCGGCCCCAGGTGTCGGCGATCACGCAGGTGGCCGTGCGGACGGCGCCCGGTCGTGACCTGCAGCCCACGCACGCCGCCGCGAGCGTGCCGCCCGTCTGTCCGTCCTGGGCTGGCGGCGCTCGTCACCGCGGCGCCGACCAATGAGCGCCGGCGGCGGCGGAATGAGCGCCGACTGACGTGTGGACAGCGGCCGTGATTCATCCGGACGAGATCTGGGCCGGCTGCGCCCTGTCAGCGGGACGGTTAGCAGTGCTGCGACACCTCGCCTTGTCACGGCGAGATGGCCTCGTGTAAGCATGGCGGGGGTGTGCCACTCTGCTCGCGTCGTAAACGAACCGTAGTGTGACGCTCTCCGGGGACGCTCGGCAGGAAACGCCGGCTGTGTGAGACGTTCAGTCAAACATGTGGGGCATTCCGCTGATAACGGGGAGACTGCGCAGAAGGGCCCTGTGCTGTGGCCGATGTTTATCGGCAGACGATGCTTACCGAAAAACAAGTTTGGTACCGAGACGCCGCGGCAAAAAAAATGGTATACGATTGTAATGATATGATGGTATGATGAATATATGATGAATGATAAAATGGTATACGATGAACTTTCTTATCTAATGGGCTTCACTGATATCGAGCCTCTCGGGATGCGCTTACAAACAGGTTCATAACTCTGGCCACGCTGTAATGTAGCCACCGGAGATTTATTTGTCACCGGCTGAGGGATATGTCTTCGGCACATGTGGTGTGTTTTCGCTCGCTCATATCACCACGTCTCGCGCTGAGAGGTCGGCTGTCGCGCCTGCAGCTGAGTCGCGCCTGCCTGCGCCAAAGTCGAGCTGCCTGTACTGACGCCACGCAGCCTGGGAAAAACACCTGTGCGGTCTGAGGAATCTCCGGTGTCGTCATATTTGTTGGGGTAACCGCGCAAGGTTTGCTCTGTGAGTGGCTGGCTGCCCGACGGGCCAGTCAAGGACTGAAGAGCAGACAGGTCATGACTTGAAGGCGACAGATTGTGGCTGAACGGCGGCTCACTGCGCGGCGCACATCGCGCACGAAATCTGCCGGCCCACGGCGCACTTGGCCTGGAATGCGACGTTTACATGTGAATCGGTATTTATTGATGTAGTGACTTGCCGCGCAAGATGGGCGCCATGTGCGGCGCTGACTTCTGCACCGAGTTGGCCGCTCAGCAGCCGACAGCGCCCTCTCCACGTGTGTTCGGTGCGCGTGCCGTCGACCGCATGGCATGCTTGGCACTGACCAGCGCCGCCGGCCGGCCCGGACGGACGTGATCCGTGCGTTCGGCAGCCGACCCGCCAAGACTGATGCGGAATGTGTCTTCGGCAGGACCCGATGGCCAGTTACGACGTCAACAGCCGCGACACGGACCCGCAGCCGCGCTACGACCTCAACGACAGCAACCGGCACGGCACGCGCTGCGCCGGCGAGGTGGCCGGCGGCGCCAACAACTCGCTGTGCGCCGTCGGCGTCGCCTTCGAGGCCAACATCGGCGGTACGGCCCGCGCGCCATCGCTAGCCACCCGGCCGCCGACCGCCCCGCCGGAATGGGCCTGTCCGGTGGGCCGAGCGCGGGCGGTGGCGCGGCTGGCCGCGCGCGCGCGCCGCTCCGGCCGTGACCCTGGGGGAGGAGTAGCGGGAGGGGGGGGGGGGCGGCCGCGTGTTCTCCGCTGCGGTCGGCGGGTTGCGGCGGCTGCTCGTCTGCGAGAGGCCGCGCGGCCGGGCCTTGACCGTAGGCCCCGTGCCGCGTCACCGCTGTCGACCGGTCCGCCACCTATGCGCGGAATGCGGCAGCTGAGCCTCGCCCGTCGGCCGCCAGGTGTGCGGATGTTGGACGGCGAGGTGACGGACGCGGTGGAGGCGCGCTCGCTCAGCCTGAACCAGCAGCACATCGACGTGTACAGCGCCAGCTGGGGACCGGACGACGACGGCGAGACGGTCGACGGGCCCGGCGAGCTGGCCAGGCGCGCCTTCAAGGAGGGCATCATCAACGTAAGCACTGACGGCCCACTCGGTCCCGCTGCTCTGGTCCGAGGAACCGCGGACGGTGGGCTCCTCAGAACCACGTACTGCTACACCAGGCAGCACTGGGGGCATTGAAAATAAAGCGTTAATTGTTATAAACATGCGAGTGTTTTCATTCAAGCATCATTAATTAAAGTATTCATGGCTATGCGTAGT
This sequence comes from Pollicipes pollicipes, assembly GCF_011947565.3. NCBI lineage: Eukaryota > Metazoa > Arthropoda > Thecostraca > Pollicipedomorpha > Pollicipedidae > Pollicipes > Pollicipes pollicipes. Next base: position 49,373,590 of record NW_023596576.1, read on the forward strand.
ATGCATTGCTACAGCTTGTGTGTAGGACATAAGACATTATCTTAATATCCCTCTATCAGGTCGGCTATATTGGTTGTCATCCACGGTCCAGCGCGCCGGATTGATTGGGTGTCTGCGGAAATTGACACAACAGTCTCCGCGCGTCTGTCTTTAGTAATATCATCCATGTTACGTAAAATGCTGCTCCCCCGCGTGCTCATTAACCGCCGAACTTTGTCTTCTGAGCTCGCGTACGGTCGGTTTCAGCTCGAAGTGTAACATGGCTGGCTGGTCCGCCCTCGGGCTTTGCTATTAATCAAAGGTGACGGGGCGGAAAACTCTGCGAGCTGCACTCGAAGCTAAGCTACATATTTCTGGCAGCGGTCATGATCACAGTCACTGACGGCAGCTTGTAACCATCGTCATATCCGGCCACCAGCCGGTAGGACTCTGTCCCTTCGTCCCCGGGGGGGGGGGGGGAGGACTACGGAAGGGCCGCTTTCGTCACCCGTCTCGCGAGCGCCGCGTCCCCGTCCGGGGCGCGAGCACAGCCGGAAGTGGCGCGCCGTTTTGAGACGCCAGGACTTACCGGCGCCGGCAGGGCCGTGGCGGCAAGGGCTCCATCTTCGTCTGGGCCTCGGGCAACGGCGGCCGCGAGCGCGACAACTGCAACTGCGACGGCTACACCAACAGCCTGTGGACGCTGAGCATCAGCAGCGCCACCGAGAACGGCCACGTGCCCTGGTACTCGGAGGCGTGCAGCTCGACGCTGGCCACCACCTACAGCTCCGGCTCGGGCCTCGAGAAGCAGGCGAGTGGCTGGACAACGCGCCGAGAGTGGGGATGTGCTCGCTGGGCTGAGCGTGGCGACAGGTTGTGCGCTTCCCGCTGTGTGGACGAGTTGAGCCAGCACGAGTGATCGGTGAGCCGGCTGGCAATGACGCTGGTGTATTTAGTCTCTCTAAAATTTTAATGATAAGTTCATCTAGGTGATTCCCGAGGAGTAGTGCGCAGGTCAGTCCTACCCTGCATGTTCTCTTCTTTCCGTCCACGCGCCTAGCGCTCTTGTGCCAACATCTCGCCCCGTTGGTCAGCTTCGTGTCGCGCCCCGCCACCGGCGTCTGGCCTCGCTGACCGCGGTCCGGCCGGCAGATCGTGACCACGGACCTGCACCGCGGCTGCACCACCACCCACACGGGCACCTCGGCCTCGGCGCCGCTGGCGGCCGGCATCTGCGCACTCGCCCTGCAGGTACGGCCGGTCCAGCGCCGCCCGCGGGCTGCGACGGTGGCACGAGCTCGCGCTCACCGCCGGTAACGGCGCCGGGGTCACGTGGTGTCTGGTGCCAGGCGTGGGCGGGCGTCGAGGTCTAGACCGCCGACTCATGGCCATCTTGTGCGCAAAGTGAAGTACGCTTCTGTGAAATAACCAAATCGACGAGAGCGTGTGTCCCGCTGCAGTGGAGGAGGTGGGGGCGGGAGGGGGGCCAACGTGCGGCGCCTGACAGCGTTCGGCAGCCGAGGCGGACCGCGTCGTGGCCCGGCCGGCGGGACCGGCCGTCGCCCACTCACCGTGTTCCCGTCCCTCTGCCGACAGCGGCGGTGCCCGGCCGGCGGCGGTACGTAGCGGGCTGTGTGCATTCGTGTGTGTGTGTGTGTGCGTGTGTGCAGTGACAGCGTGACTTGGGCCTGTCGGAGAACTCCTACTGATCGCGGCTCGTCGGAGGGCTCACTCTGATGGTGGTCTTTGTGAGGGCGGCTCCAGACCTTCATGCTTTCCAAATGGTCTTCCTAACCGGAGCCTGGTCCATGCTCTCCTTGATGAGCCTGGCTCCTTGATGTGGGTTTGTCTCGAGGCTCTCTTCGACGTGAATCTGGGGCCCTCTGTGACCTAGGTTGGCCTAGGGCTCTCTTTAACCTGGGCCCAAGGCCTCTAGCCTAGATCGGACGGTCCTTCCTGGCACCTGGCCGGCCAGGTAGGACCGCTGGGACCCCCCTCCCCTCCCCTCTTGTGGGGTGTGACCTGCCCCGGGCGCAGGAGCGGGTTATCATCGCTGCGTGGGGGCCGGTGCTTCCCGCCTCCTCAGCTCTGGACTGTCGGGGTCTCTGAAGTCAGCCGTCTCTGTTTGCCGAGGCCTGCCCCGCAGACTGCTCACCCGAGCTGCTATCTCTGGCGCAACCGAGATCCCCCTGTATTTCCCAGCCCCTTCAGTATTTCTCAACTGTTTTTAACTGAGCCGACCTCCCTGGGAACCCTCCGGTCCGGCGGGGACGCGGGGCCGCTCCCACTCCCTCCCCTCTCCGGGGTGTGTGACCTTCGGACCTCGGCGTGGGGCGGCCTGTGCGCTGTCTTCGGGCGCGTCTCCAGCCCGAGCTCGGCTGATCACTCGGCTGGTGCTTGTTCCGGAGATGGTGCCGCTGTCTGCGAGTGAACCGGAATGTCTACGTAAGGATTGTAAAAATTGCGACTGCCTTGCAAAGTTTGGTGCCATCAGAAACGCGCACTTTTTAAGAAAGATGCGTGTATCGTTGAAATTGATTCCCGGGTACCGAACCACATCGGACCACTCCGTCCAGCACATTTAGTGAGCACACAGTTCTTCGAACCTCGTGACCAATCCGCAGATCTCGTGGGACCTTTGTGCGGACCATCTTTGACCCGTTGGGCCGTGGGCCGTCCTGCCGCCCACGCGCCTCAGTTATCGCAGTATCGCGCCGCCCGATCGCCGCCGCCGGGCCGCGGGTGGGCCGACGCATCGACCGGGCGCTCCAAGTGGCCTGACGGGCCGCGATTGAATTGACACTCGGTCGCTGAGCCGGAAATTGAGCGCGCGTGGGAGCCCTCTATGGCAACCTGTCGGCCGGGCGCCCACGCGGCCGTCAATACTGGGAGCCGGCGCCGGACCGTCAGCCGGCGCCGTCTGTTTGTTCGCAGTTGTTGCGCCGCGCAGCTGCCAGCCCCCGCTTTGTTTGTTGAGCCGGCCGAAGTAATTGGTCCAATTGAGTCGGGCGCTGACGCTGTGACGGCGTGTCGCGGCCGATCGATCGCCTGCCGACACGCGGCCGAGCCGCCCCCGGCCGATGCGGCCCATCGGCATCGACCGTCGCCGACCCGCGACCGGCACCGTCACGGCCGGCGCCGGTCAGGCCGCTGGCGAGCGGCGGCTCGGCGCTGCACCCCGAGGCGCGGCGGCGCACCGCGGCGCGCCCGGCGGCCACGGTCGCCGGCCGACGCCAGCTGACGCCGCTCCGGGCCGCCAGGTGAACGAGCGGCTGACTTGGCGCGACATGCAGCACATCGTGGTGCGCACGGCGCGCCGCGCCAACCTGCAGGCGCCCGACTGGGTCACCAACGGCGTCGGCCGCAACGGTATGCCACAAGACGGGGGCGGGGGGGGGGGGGACGCTGGGGGTGTGGCGGGGGTGGTGTGTGTTGAGGTACGCGGCTGTACAACAGGACCAACGGCGCGGCTTGGCCGTGGCAGTAATGGTTCGAAGGATGTTGCATATTGGAGGGCGGGGGGGGGGGGGGGGGGGGGTGATGGAGCGCACTCTACGGATTACCCAGACTTCGGACAATCCTTAGTGTGGTTGCCACCGTGACGGGAATGTCACTGCATTCGACTCCAAAGTACTCAGGCTGAGACCGGCCCGGGCCCGACAGTGCAACGGCACGGCAAGGACCGTTTGCGCCCGCTCCGGACTGGCCCGCGCTCACCGTGTCCAGCCTGTTGGCTGTCGGCCCCCGCCGCGGGTCGGCCGCCCCGACAGCCGACCACTGACGGGATGGTGCGCGGGCGCCGATCTGCCGCAGTGAGCCATTCGTTCGGCTACGGCCTGATGGACGCCACGGCCATGGTGAACCTGGCGCGCCGCTGGACGCCCGTGCCCGAACAGCACAAGTGTGAGACGCCCTCCAGCCACGTCGACAAGTAGGTGGCTGGCCGCCCGCGCGGCGCCGCCTCTGTCCATCCGTTCTGTGCCTGTGCCACCTCACTTAGGGCGGTGCGGACTGGTGCGATGCTGCGGGCCGCTCCGCAGGAAGGTGGTGCCGACCTGGTGCTGTGTGTGTGCCGCCTCACAGTCAGGTGGTGCCGACCTGGTGCTGTGTGTGTGCCGCCTCACAGTCAGGTGGTGCTGACCTGGTGCTGTGTGTGTGCCGCCTCACAGTCAGGTGGTGCGACCTGGTGCTGTGTGTGCCGCAGGCTGGCGCCACCTCACAGTCAGGTGGTGCTGACCTGGTGCTGTGTGTGTGCCGCAGGCTGGTGCCGCCTCACAGTCAGGTGGTGCTGATCTGGTGCTGTGTGTGTGCCGCAGGCTGGCGCCGCCTCACAGTCAGGTGGTGCTGACCTGGTGCTGTGTGTGTGCCGCCTCACAGTCTGGTGGTGCTGACCTGTACTGTGTGTGTGGCTCACGTCAGGGCTGGTGCTGGTGTGTGCCGCCTCACAGTCAGGTGGTGCCGACCTGGTGCTGTGTGTGTGCCGCAGGCTGGCGCCACCTCACAGTCAGGTGGTGCTGACCTGGTGCTGTGTGTGTGCCGCAGGCTGGTGCCGCCTCACAGTCAGGTGGTGCTGATCTGGTGCTGTGTGTGTGCCGCAGGCTGGCGCCGCCTCACAGTCAGGTGGTGCTGACCTGGTGCTGTGTGTGTGCCGCAGGCTGGTGCCGCCTCACAGTATGGTGGTGCTGACCTGGTGCTGTGTGTGTGCCGCAGGCTGGTGCCGCCTCACAGTATGGTGGTGCTGACGCTGACGGTGGCCCAGTGTCCTAGCGTCAAGTACATGGAGCACGTGCAGGCCCGCATCAGCCTGGAGGCCACGCGGCGCGGTGACATCAAGGTGTTCCTGACCTCGCCGGCCGGCACCACCAGCACACTGCTGGACAAGCGGCCGCACGACTCGTCCCGGGCTGGCTTCAGGGTCAGTAGCAGTGGCCGGCAGGGACCAGGGTCATCACTGGTGCCTGGCTGACGTTGGGGTCAGTCCGGGTCACGAGGCGAGGGCAGGGGTCACCGACCACTGGCGCCTGGCTGATGTCGGGGTCGGTGCAAGCCGGCAACCAGGGGAAAAGTTGAATGTTTCAGAGTCACACGGAATCGATTTCCTGATGAGAAAAGGTCGTACGAGATCAAGATGTTGGAGACAGATGGTGAGGAAAAATATCGTATACCAAAATATTTTACGAGATAAGGATTGTACGAGATAAAGGTCATGGTGGCAAAAGTCTGAACGTGATAGAAGTCGCACGGCCGCTTTGGTCGCCTAGGTTCGACTTCGCAGGAAGGCACAGCATATAACCGGCGCCGGACCAGCAGACTGCGGCATCGCTACTCCCAGCACCAGGCGCCACGCAATTGAACTAGTGCCAGGCCAAAGGCTGGCACGGGCCGGAAATGCGGCCGGAGCCAAGCATCCGCCTTTTTGCTCGACACCTGCGCTCCGGAGATAAGCGCTCGGTGACGGAACCTTGCCAGATGTTGGGGACAGGCTCAGGGCCAGTTGTGCCGCTGCAGAGCCAGGAGACGCCAGACCGTGGACTTGCCAGTGCGGACGGATGTTGTCCACAAATCTGGCCCGAGGGCGGTTCAAGGTTCATAATATATCGCGTACAGGTGCGCAAAATCAGTACCGTAGGTACCCCTCGGGTTTTGGCCATGGGGTCGGAAAGTTAGATAAGGGAGAAGAGAGACGGAGGTCTCGAAACTCAACAACTGAATACGCGACAACATACAGTACTGTCGCTGTTTCTCGGAAGACTTGCAACCACCTTAGTTTGGTTCGGCTTACCGTGGGACCGGTATGCTTCTCATCTCAGATCAGGTCGCTGAACGATGATGGCCTTTCTGAAGGCTTGTAAGGCCATTGCCACGACAAGTGTCGGCTTGTTGATGGGGGCAGATGGTATCGCGGGCCGCCAAAACACCCATAGATTAGTGCCAAGCACAGGCGCAGTCACGGCCTGCAGGCACAAGGGTCATGCCTGATCACTGATGGCGTTATTCGGTTTCAAACGGGGCAAATGCGCTGTGACAAGCCGGTTTGACGTTAGTCCTTTGTTATTGTCTTAGTGAATGTGATTCGGGGCGCCGTGTTACGCCCACTTTTTTAAAAACACTTGTCGCTCTGGAACCTTCCATTGTTTTCGACGTTGTGCACCACACAGGTGGGGAGTGTCGGCGGAAGGCGGATGACCCGACGGGACCTGTCATGGCGGCAGTGTCAGCGGATGACAATGGGCGCTGGGATTGTCACAGTGACTTTTCACCGCTCCGTTGGCCTGTGCGAGCCGCATGTCACCACGCCGGTATTTCCGCCGTGACAGACACATGTTTGTTGTGGTATCACGCCCGAAGCGAGCTAGTTTAACGCTGCGGTGGGTTTCTAATGCGTCGATGTTTAGGTATGCTACAGCCCAGCGCTGAAGGACCGCACAGCTCCCATTTTGTTGTGCCCGAATGGCACGGTGTGCGGGACAGCTCGATTCGATTCGTGTCGACTCGATGTGGTGCGGCGTCGTGTGCTCACCGGCTGCGGGCGCCCGGCAGGAGTGGCCGTTCATGACGACCCACAACTGGGACGAGTCGCCGCTGGGCACCTGGTCGCTGAAGATCCACAACGACGGCCGCTACTCAGGTGCGTGCCGCGGCGCTGCCGCCTGCTGTGCGGGCCCGCCGCCGGTCGTCGGAGGGGCGAGGCGGCGTCGGCCGCCCCGGCCCCACCGAGCGGCGACACGCAACTGGCTGGCACACGGGTGTGGGCTCGCCCGGCGCCACTGTGGATCGCCGCCCGAGGCGGTGTGTCCCGTACCGGGCGCACGCGTGGGCATCTCTGCATCGGGCGCGTCCAGTGGCTTGTGTGCCGTTTCGGGGATGGTGGTGGTGCAGTGTCGTCGTTGCTGCACCTGAGTGCCGCCCGCCGGGGCGCCGCTGCTGGCCCCTGGCGGGCGCTTCACGCGTGTGGCCACCGCTCACAGCCGGACCCGTGTCTGCAGCACCCGCCGCCGGCGGCGCCCCTGTCCGCCCGTCGTACGCCCGGCGTCGGTGACGGCCCGTCTATCGCTCTGACCCCGCTCCCGCCAGGCGAACTTGTGTTAGCGCGCTGGACGCTGGTTCTGTACGGCGTGCCTTATAATCCGAACGCGGCGCGCGCCGCCGCGCCGCCGCCACCGCCGCCACCGCCGTTGCTGCTGCCGCCTCGCTCCGGGGTGCACGTGCGCCACTCGGAGTCAGACGGCCGGCAGCCGTACCGGCCGGCGCTCTCGGGCGGCGCCGGCCGCGCCCAGCAGCGGCCCGACCAGCTCTCCCGGCACAGGCAGAGCCAGCAGCCAGGTAGCGGCGCCGGCCGGCACGCGACGCGCTCCCGGGCCACGGGCAGCGCCGTCCCAGCGCCCTCTGCAGGACGAGCGGTCGCCGCGCGTACTGAGTGCTCGCTGCATCGTGTAGTCCAGCGCCGGCCTCGGCTGCGGGACCGTCGTCGTCCTGCCTGAGCCGGATCGTCGCTACCCGCTCCTTCCCCCTGTATTGCCAGCGGTCTTGGTCCCAGCGCACCTCTGTGTTCGGCCCCGCCTGTCTCCAGTGGCCAGTCCCCTGTCGTGGTCCGGTCCAACTTGCACCGTCCCCGACCTGCGTCGCCGCTCCTACTGGATCTGCCTCCCCCCAGTCCTGTTCCCGTGCTTCCTCCGGTCCTGTCTCGTCTCGGTCCTGCCTCGTCCAGGTCCCGTCCCCGCGCTCCCACGGGACCCGTCGGGCCCCGTTCCGTCTCCGCGCCCTGTCCCGGTCCCGTGGGTCATCAGCGCTGCCCTGTACACGGCTTCGTCTTGCCGCATGCGGCCGCTGTGTGTGCCGACCCGACCGGGCGCCTCGGGGGCGCGGCGCTGCATGCCCGGCCGCCCGGCCGCTCCCGGTCGCGCCTAGTATGCGGCGACCGACTGGTGCGCCGCTGGCATGGCGGCTGAGGCCAAGCCTCAGCTGCGCCGCCGATTTTTGCAGCGACCCGGATGTGCACTTTTGTGTAGATGTGCGAGATACGCGTGCTTTTTTGTAGATGCGGCCGGCTTGCCTGTGACCGTTGTAACATTGTTGGCTGCCGTGGAATGTACTGTTTTGTTGTGCAGTGCTGTTGTCCCGGACGTGGATTATTGCTTTCAGGCGTGGATGTTGCTCATTTGCCGCCCCTCGCTCCGGAGTGTGGCGCAAGCATGATTTTTGCGTTGAAGTGTGTGTGCTGCAATGCCTTATGACAATTGCCGTGAGCTTGTCAGAAACGGACCGGCAGTGTTTGGCACACTGTATCGAGGCTGCATTGCTCCTGTTTCAGTGCCGCTTCGCCAGCGATTCATAGCAGGGTCCAACGTGGGTTTACTCCGGGCTTTTTTTGGTTATCCGTGTGTTTACATGTGATTAACACCAGGAATGTGTTACCTCGACCCATCACCATCATCACACCATTACCATCACACCTCGAGTCGTGACGTAAAACATGGCAGCGGAAACTTGACGGCGATTACAAAACGTGCTGGAAAGTAGTACATTGTTCTCACTGAAACAAGCACGACCAACCGTGCGGTTGGAATTACAACAAACATGATCAACCGTGTTCGGGCACACCAGCACGACATTGTACAGCTCTCATCCGTTACAAGTCAACTGTCAGCAAGTCTTAATGGAACACAGCAAGTCTTAATGGAACACAATCTTAATTATTACGAGCAACCCTCGCTCGTCTGTGTTGAATCTTGCGAGTGGAGCGGGAAAAGGCATGTTTGCCGTTACCAGGCTAAGCTTTGTCTAAACACTTGAGGCAAAACTGACAAGCGATGCTTCGACACGTAAATTTACCAGCATGTGCCCTGCCGAAGAGTTTGGCGTGGTTTAGTTGTCACCTCTCTTTTCTCGTCTGTTAGACCTGGGACCTGGCCATTAAAACGTTAAAAGTTCAAAGGCGTGATGAGGGCGACTTCACCCGTCGCCCGTGGGTGCTGGTGTCATCGCTCGCGCCCGACTGACGCCGTGTCCGTTACAGCGACCGTTTCTGACTGGACGCTGGTGATGTTCGGCACCGAGGTGCAGGCTGGCACGGCGCCGCCGCCGCAGCCGCCGCCGCCGGCGCCCACGCCCAGCTCGGACCGGTCGTCGGCGGCGCCGGCCGCCAGCCAGCCGCCGCCGCTGGCCAGGCTGCCCGGTTGCCTGCGCGCCCATCCGGAGAGCCTGCTCTGTCTAGGTTGGTGCCTGACGCTGGCGGCGCTGCTGCGGCCCCGGTAGCGGGCGCCGCGCGCCGGCCGCCCCGTCCCGCCCCGCCCAGGGACCGAGCGTCGGTCCCATGTGATTTCGTCGGCTGCCGAGAGAGGGCGGCACGGTGGCCCCGCCGCTCCCCCGCGACCTGTTGGTGTCCGTAGATCAGTATTGTGCCAAACGATTGCTCACCGCCGTTCGCTCGCGCACCGGATGCACCGCATTGGCCCACCTCATTCGAATAGTCCTCGCGGACAGGTCGTCCTCAGTTCAAATAGCGCGCGCAGTTTAACGGGCAATAGCGGGCAGTGTACGCGCCGGCGGCGTGGCCAGCGTGGCGTTCAGTGTCGTCGTCGTCGCGTGCGTGTCGTCAGTGGTCGTGTGTTCCTGTGCGCGTGTGTGCGCGCGCGCCGCCGTCGCCGTATCGGCGTGGCCGGCGCAGCGGACCGCAACGGCCCCGGACTGGGCTGGACGCCCGCCCACACCCCAGTTCCTATTGCGTTGTTGGTTTGCCGGCGGATTGCGCGGCGTCCGTTTATTATTGTCGGCGCCGCCGGGGCGCCTCCGGCCGCCGCCGCCGTGCCCCGGCGAGCTGGCCACCACCTCTGCCAGTTCGGGTCGGCGCCGTCTGCGTCCATGGTGATCTCAAAAGACTTCCTAGTTTTATCGTGCAGCCCTCTGATTAGCCGTGTAATCATTACCTCACCGTTTTAGTCGCCGTTCGCTTCGGAAAGTGGCAGCGTCCCGATCATGTGAGAAGAAACGCAGCTGTAGCGGCTTGGCCTTTTGGCCACGTTGTTCGCCCGTCCTCTGTTACGGCCCTCATGTTGATGTGTGCTGCGTGCAGCCTCGCACTCCGGCAGAACCGGCGCGGGTCCACACTCGCGGCCGATGCGTGCACTCAACCCTGCGCAGCTCCTCGCCCAGCACGACTCCTGATCCTCCGCAGCTCCTGATCGTCTACAGCTCCTGATCCAAAGCAGCCCTGACCAGCCGTGTGCTGCCATTCACTTGTTGACGTCTGGCGAATAGTGCAGGCACTGCAATATTCGGCTGCTCACAGTACAAGAGGAACGATGAGATATTAAACTTTTAGACGATAGTTTTATATGCAATCTTTAATACTCATTTCCCTTTACCTACGATGCGGATACTGTGAATAAACGATGATGTCGCTGCCATGTGACTCTGGTCTTGGCATGAGCAAGAAGCTTTCTGCCGCAATCCGCCTCCAAGGAAGTAGCAGGCCGAGCTTGTGCCTCTGCACTATCATTAACTGTCCTTTTGTATTTCTCTCTGTCTGTCTTTCTCCGTGCCTCCTTGCCTTTCTCTATCAACCCCTCTTGCGCTGCGGCGTCCGCGCCGGCAGATCGCAGACCGGATGCTGGATACCGGATAGCGGATAGCGGATACCGGATACCGGATAGCGGATACTAGGCTCATCAGCTGTGTACTGCACTGAACGATGAGGTCTGACCGCGATTGGTAATCGCGCGAAGCTAGAGTGTGTGCGTCATATCAAGACTTCTCACATACCTAAGCCGTTGCCAGCTTGGGGTGCGGTCGAGCGAACCGCATTGATGGGTTCAGTCTCACATTATGTGGCCCAAGATTTTGACATTCCCCCGGGATGTGTCCGCCAGCCTCCTCACAACCGACGGGTGACCCCATCCCCCTGCACCCCTACCTAACCAGTGCTATACGGACATACCAGCACCTTACCACACGCCCCAAGGAAGACCGCCTACACGCACAGCAGGTAGCGGGGGTGGAGGTGCCCTCTCTCTCTCTCTCTCTCTCTCTCTCTCTCTCTCTCTCTCTCTCTCTGTCACCCGCTCTCACTGTCTCTCTGCCTCTCTGTCTCTATCGTTCCGCCTCTCCCCCTGCGCGTCGACCCGTTCGTCGGGCGTACCCGCGCCCGCCGGTCGGCGCCGACCGCGACGCGCGCGCCGCCCGACGCGCCGCCACTAACCTGGCCGGGCCGGGCCGTCCGGCCGTCCCGGGCCGGAGTCGGCCGCCGCAGGTCCCGGGGCTCTGGTGCAGGTGACCCAGGTGAGTGGAGCCGCCGCCGACCGCGCCTTGCTTCCCCGCTGCCCGGCTGTCGGCCTGTCTGTTCCGCCGGGCTGCCTGCCCGCCCGTCTGCATGCCTGCCTGTCTGTCTGCCTGCCTGTCTGCCTGCCTGTCCGCCTGCCTGCCTGTCTGATTGGGAACGCCCTGCTGGGCCTGCCAGCGCGCCACGAACTCGCCCCGCCCGTCGCGTCGGTGCGGCGCCTGTTCGGACCAGCTGCCGGCTGGCCAGCCAGCGCCGACGGTGCTTCACCCGCCGCCCCGGTCCGGTGTGGCGCCGCCACCTCGCCGCTCAAACGTCCGCTGCCGCCGCGGCGCGTCAGCTGGGACTGAGCGCCGCGCGCGGGGCGAGAGCGGACGGCAGTCGTCGGCTCGGGTCACGCCAAAGCCGCGTCACGCCCGCCGTGTTACGTTACAGCCGCGGCGGTTGGGACGTGCAATACACGCGACCGGGCGGGTGGGTTGTTGCAGTGTGCTCGGCGTAGCTTGTCGCCTCATCACCGACGAGGCCTCGCCGCTCATGCTTCTATTATTACGGAAATTGCATGCGACTGGTGCGCTCAGGACTGGTGCTGGGTAGGAGTTTGGACCTCTGATCATTCCCAAACGCATGGTGCTCCCGTAGTCGGGATCCAGAGACACTTCTCACATCCTCGACGTGCTCCTTCTACAGTGCAAAGCTCCACTTCTTCTCTCCTCTGGACTTCCCGAGGACGGCTGCGCTAGTTGCGCGCTTCTTTGTTGCAGGGCGGGGCGTGCGCTTGGGGGATTTAGCTCCTGCTGGTCTGCGTGTGATTTTTTGCGCCGTTTTCGTGTCGTGTGCCCTGAAATACCGCGAGGGTTTTTTCTTGTCTGGGAGGACAGTGGGCGGAAGCGCTGCCGGCTGCGGCGGCGCAGATTAGATCACGGCGCACGGCATATCGTCACCGTTCAGAATGCTGACGCGTGGTCCACCGAACCGGACAGCGCGCTGTGTGTGGCTGCGTGCGCGTCGGGCGCCGTGTCGGCGGTGCCCGCCTGACCGGGCGCCACGTTCCAGAGTGCGAGCGGCGAAAGCTGCTGTCGGATGGCGCGTGCCTCGCGTCCTGTCCGGCCAAGACGTACGCCGATCAGGAGGGCCTCGCCTGCCTGCCGTGCCACTACACGTGCGCCGTCTGCAGCGGGCCCAACGACTACCAGTGCTCGGCCTGCCACGGCGACGCCTCGCTCACGGCCGGTCAGCTCGGCACCGCCTGCCTCAATACCGAGCTGTTGGCGCGCGCGCGCGCCGCCGACCGCTGGTACGGCGGCGTGCTGGCCGCCGTGCTGCTGCTGGCCGCCGCGCTGGTGGTGCTCGGCCTGGCGCTGTGGCGGCAGCGGCGCGCCGGCCGCCACGCCGGCTACCGGGCGCTGCCCGTCGGCTACTCGACGGCCGACTTCACGGACGCCGATCCGCCCAACGGCAAGCCGGCGGGCGCACCGCGGCCCGACGTGACGGTGGTGCGCGCGCTGCCCGGCCCGCTGATGGCCGGCCACACGAGCATCGACCTGCCCTCCGACGACGGCGACGGCGACTCGTCCAGCGAAGAGAGCAGGCTCATCGACCCCAAGTAGACGCTGACCCGGCCGGCCGGTCGGTCGGAAGCCGGCACGGCACGGGCGCCGAGCCGGGCGAGTCGGCGCTGTTGCGTGGGACTTCCCAGGGGACCAGCAATACGCGCTCTGGAGAACTGTGTTGCTTGGAGCGGTGACTGTGCCACGTGTTGCTACAAGAGAGCGGCTGGCGTCGCGGCCGCGGTGTCGGCGGGGCGCCGGAGACGCCCGCCCGGCCCCGGCAGATGTCCGCCTGGGTGTGTTTGAAGCCCCAGCGGCGGACGACCCCGAGCACAGCTGCCCCGCGTCTGTGCAGGGGTTGTGAGTGCCCGGTGGACGGGTTACAGGCATTCCATCCGCGTGACGGGCTGTGTGTCCAGAGGTCAGGTCCCCCTTGTCCCGGCAGACGGGTTGTGAGCGTCCCGCGGAACAGATTTCACGCGGCGCGGTGGCCGCGTCCCTGGCGCGCGATTGACGGCGTGGGTGGCGATGTCGTGCTGCCGGCCGTCTGCGCGTGCTTCGCGGTGCTGGCACCGGCGACCGTGCGGGGAGGGGTGTTTGGCTGCCGTCTGCATAATAGCTACCGTCACTCGGGGCCATAATCGGTTCCGGTCGGAAATGATCAATGATAATCGCTCGAGCGTCCCAATTCGTTTTCATGATATTAAATGAATGGGCAGTGGTCGGATTGTTGTGTATGTGTGTATGTTTGGCTTCTCATAGATTTCCTCACGGTTTTATGGTTCTTCTCGCTTAGGTCCTCCTGTTCCTCACGAATATTGTGATAGCTTGTGCGAAACTTTTGTATTGTAATTTACTAGGACGAATACATATTTTGATAATAATCGGGTCCGTGGAGCAGCTGTGGCTGCGCGGTATGGGAGGTCGTCACCGTCTCGTCCCGCTGTCAGGGCTGTCACCAGTAGCTGCGCAACTACCGAGACGTCGCAGAGAATGCGGACTATGATCTCATCCGTACACACAGATGATCCAGCTCCTATATGTTGCTTAAGCGTGGCCTCGCATTGTTTGACGCCGCGTGTCAAGAAGCCAAGAAGTCCGGCGACGAAACGCTGACAAAGTGATTGGTGGCTTGTCTGGATGGAGCCCCGACAGGTTGTCCTGTTTTAAAACTCTTAGAGCGATTCTCACAAAAATTTGCTTTTAAGGGTGAGGCGGAATTGCGCACGAACGTCGACATGTGTTGGCGATCGGTTGCATGGTACCAGATAAGCTTTAACTCTCTTGCGGGGTATTGTGGTACTGCCATACAATCATTCAGCTGCAATACATCGGACAGCTTAACTTGGCTATCAAATTGGCTTCGGGAGTGTTCCGGTATTTCCATGCCATACAACTCACGCATCTTTTCACCAAAAAGGCACGGGGTCTTATCAGTCTCGCGGTCAATAATGCAAATTCAGACGTTAAGCGTGTCTGGTGCGAATCGATAATGACGTACATCAGTCAGCCTCGATTTTCCTTGTGGTGGTACGCATTATCATCGATTGAATGCGCATGGGTTCGTCGCTTTGCAATCGGAATAGAGCCGTTTTACGGGAGATCCCGCTCTTGCAGTCATGTGTTCGATTTTCTTAATGGTATTCGATTCCGACAGACGCTGGCTTTTGAAGTGGTGCAAACAAGAACTTATGAAAATCAAACAAAACGAGATGAACGAAGATCTCTTTTCAATCCAGGGTCCATTGACGCACATGAATCATGTTTGCTCACATCATTGGAGCAAACGGACTGTTGCATTAGTGCGTATAGCAGGTTTCTGTTCATGGCCTTGGACAGATGTAACGATTGGAAGATAGCAGCCACTTCTTACCATTTCTGCCGCTTGTATCCATACAAATGGATGACCACTTATCCCATCCGTCTCATGAAACACTCAAACACGGATAGGCAAGGCATGTTTGAATTTTGATGTAAATTCCACCCGACAAGCCCAAAGGGAGAGAGACATTATGAGCTTTCATTGAACTATCGCAGCTAATAATAACCTTAAACTTGTCACGTGCCAACACAAATTTACCTTAACTAAGGAATCTTACGCAAGTTTGATTGGCTTTAACAACCAGGGTAGCGAAGACAACGGCCTGAGATGGACGGGGAGTCAGTATATAGTACCACAAAGCGTGACAGCCATTTTGCCGCAACCGAATTTCCCGCCTTGTGACATTGCCATGGTTAACAGCTTACTCATGTAACAGCTGGACCCGGTCTTCACTAGCAATAAACGGGCTCTGGGTTTGCGCATTCCCAGCCGGCGAATTACACGACGGACTTGCCGTGCAGCAGGTGCCTGTTCGGTCGGCGGCTAGCGCTCGCAAGGTCATTGTCAAGACTAAGCGTCGGTGGGCGCAGTGTGCGAACTAAGTTCGACCAACTGCATTGTTCTGGCGCTTGTAACCGACCAGGCCCGCTGCCATTTTTAGCAGGAGGGACATGCTGGTGACTGACTTTCAACTAAGTTCCCGGTAAAAACAGTGGCCCCCACCTTATGCATGTTGTTAGGACACAGACCGACAGAAACACGGTCGGCTGTAAGCCAACGGTGGGCAGTGGGTCTCAGCCGCCCCGACTGATCTAAGACCATCGCCTCTGTGCTAAGCCCTCCCACTTGTGAATCGAAAGTAGGCTAAATGTGTGATAAACTCCGTTTTTACCTCACTGTTTAGTATTTTAGCCGCACTACCGCCTCCTTCTCCGCAAGGAAAGCCGTTTACAGTAAACTGTATTATTATTATAACCAGTAAGATAAGCCCATGCCTGCATTCGTGTAAATGATACCTTTATGCGAGACAGCGGATCGTCAGGGTGACCTTTCCTGATGCACCATATGAGCACTGGCCAGGCACGTAGCCAGATTTTTGCCGGGGTCAAAAGTTTGTCTTAGCGCGCCGCAATCGCGACCTATGGTTTCGCGTAGAGACCGCGAGATTCTTTTTCTTTTATCGGAATAAGCCCATTTGGCTTTTGCACAGGGAGCCTTTTCAAACCAGGAGGAGCTCCGTTACCAATCTAGGAGCCTTAGACGCCAGAGGTTTTTGAAAGCGTGATAGATTGCTATTTGTTTTTCATTATTGGAGCATTTCAATTAATTCAGAGAGTGTCCTTAATATGAAATCTTACACGCTCTTCAGGCGCAACGAGGATCGTTGTGTGGCCTTGCGGCGCGCCTGACACCCAGCGTACCAAAGGAAAGGAATCGGTTATTTTGCTTTCGTTGGTGATGCCCTTACTACCGACGTAAGGGACACCCACTACAGAGGTGCTGTGCGTCTTCTCAGTACGCCATATAGCTTGTAACTTAGTCCAAAACCCTTCACATCCTGGTTACTTAAAAAGTGACAGAAATGTTCAGGCGGTCATGAGGTTTTTGACTGAGAGTGGCAAAAGGAGTGCACAATGTACTCCATTTTTTCCACTTAGGTGTCACGTAATGCGGACCATTTTTGTATTCCCCGACCTCAGTCACGGACCAATGGCTGTTTTCAGCGCTGTCATTGCATACACGGATAACCCGAACACAATCAGACCTGATGCTAATCTGTAGCCGCAATACACAACGGAAATTCACAACATACAGAGCGAGAGCGGCGGACGGTGGCTGCATGAACTGCGCGTCAGCTCTAGTACTACAGACAGAGCTTCCTCGAAACAAGGGCGGTGAGGAACGCCCCGGTGTGGAAAGGAGTCGCCCAGTGCGTCTGAGTTCGTGGGGCCAACGTGCGCTGTTGCGTGTGAGTGCGCGTGGTCGAGCAACGTCGCTCGCTTGCGGTCCGTGCTCCTTGCACGGGTCCTCAGAAACCACGCTCGCGTTCAATCGCATGTTGCTGCACCTATCAGATTAACATCGAGCCGAGTTGCATGATCGCGGTCGAGTCAGGGCCGTCGCTGACAACGCTTGGAGGTCCGCGCGCTTGCGGCGCTTTCCCTTACATGCGGCCTAAATACCCACGCACGCGTCAGTCCAGGGCTGTCCACTCCAAGGCGTGCACAATCGACTCAAACCGAGAACGCCGGTATAACCTGGTGCATTCGCAAAAGCTGTCGATGATTTCGCGGTTACGCCCGTGACACGCGTGGGGTTATACACGGCCCCCCCCCCCCCCCGATGGTACATGTTTATTAGTTTTGCGTTGGTACATGTGACGCTTTGAAGGAAAAACTCATCTGAAATCCCGTTGCTGCCTGGGTTTCCAGAAACTCTCCTCTGCTCCGCGTTGTTGCGTCACTCGTGGTTTAGACGGTCTGACGACGCTATGTACATCAATAAACGCTTCAGTACGGCCTCTTGTCTCATGTACCACCAGCACCTCTTGACAAGAACCAGAACTTAAGAATAACCACGGTTAATTTGCTGAAGACCACGAGGGTACCAGGTATCGGTTTGCTGCGGTTTATGCGGCTCCCTCTGAACTGGATTGAAGCGGCGCAGTGTCAACAGTACTGACGGGATTTGGTCGATGCGGATGCGCCTCCTATCGGCGCCTGCCGCGCGTCCGGCGGAGCCGTGCTTGACGGCACGTCCCCAGAGAAGTGTGATGGCAAACGTCACCCTAGGCGCGAGGGGTTCGCGTCATCCGCAGGGAAGCGAGGGATCGGAGAGCCGCTTCCGTGTTGACTCGGCACCTGGGGGGTCTGTCGCAGCCTGCGGTCCACGCGCGGCGCTGGGATTACAGACGCGTCATCGGTGCTCGAGTGCCTGGGGCCGGCCGGTCACGTCGGCAGACAAGGCCGGCCGGGGCTGCTAGCAAGCCGGGCGCGGCCGTGGAAAACCCGGCCTCTCGCGTCGCCCGCCCTCCGGCCGCCGCTGGAGGGCAGGCCCGTCGCGTTCACCAGACCGTCCGGCGTCAGCTCATGTGTACACAGCATGGTTACATCGGGGGGGGGGGGGGGGGGGGAGGGATCGAGAAGGTGTGGACAGGTCGGAAGCAGGGCGCAGTTTTGCAAAATGTGTTGGAGGGGGGGGGGGGGCGAACTGTGAAAAATGACCGAACCTACAACATCCGAAACGTGACAACAAACATGTTTCTCACGGATTTTGCCCATATTCTTCCTAATGTTTTGGAGGGAGCTGAAATCCAAGTTTGGAGACCACAACTGAATAGGAAACTATACCCCTAATCCGAAGTGAGGGAAGGGGTATGGCAGCTGCCGGTTTTTGGCCAAGTTCGTGCTGAAACCGAACCACATAATGGAGAATGCCTCGCGGCAAATCTCACGGTGGGCATTGTGGCCGCTGCTGCGGTGGTCAACGAAGGCATGGCTGCGAGGGCAACCCAGTCCCGATGAGCCAAAACACTGAGCCTCGTCTACCGATCAGCAGGGACAGGGGAAGGGGGGGGGGGGTGAGGCGCTGCCATGGGTGGTTGCATTCATAGAGCTAGATACCAGACTTGCCATTGCATTAGGTATGTCCATGTTTGCAACGGAAATGCCCGCACAAATACCGTGTTGCAAAATAGCGATTGTCTTAGAGCGGAAGTCGCTAGGCTTAGGCTATTTGCAAAGGCAATAGCATGTACAAATATCCACATAACAACTCATTTCGGAGTTGTTGTGCTCTCGTACCTCGACGGTAAGAAAATTAAACCCTCGCGCTGTCAGACTTCAATCTTAGATGTGAGTGAAAGCATACAGTTGCCGCTCATGCAGTGCAGTCGGGCCTGCTTCAGTGATAAGGAAAATGATCACAAAAGCGATAATATTGTAAACATGACTGTGCATTTTAGACTTTGTGAAGACAAAAACGCACGACCGTAAGGAAATATGAGTGCAAGAGCTATGCCAACGCAGTGATCTCATAATATTGCTCGATACGGAGCGACGGATATTTTTTACGTAGCTTAGCCACATACAAGTTAAATCTCCTTGGTTCAACAACCTGTAACATGCAACAGTGCATGCAGTTCATCATCATGAAGAACCTGACTCTAAAGAGCTCACTTTTCGGAGAGCCGTCCCCGACAATCCGTGTGACTTCCAATGGCTGACTGAAGGACGTTTCGGAGAGACGGCATGCAATTGCGTTACCTGTACATGATGCAATGCATTCCTCTGGACCCACACGTTGACGTCTGCACCGTTTGACGCGTTATTACACGAGGACGATTTCTTAGTTGTGCGCCAGCATGACACGTCTCTTGTAAAAACTGGCACAAGCTACAATACTAGCGCGAGGTGCCAATGCGGCCCGCCCTCCTTGACCGTGCGGTGACCCCGATCTGGTCGTTTTTGTTTGCATTGTACGTGCACTTGCCGCAGCAGCCATCAGCGGTAGCCGCAGCGGGCCTGCGGTGTTTTCTGAACGCTCGCATCGCCGTCGCCTGGCTTTTGTCGCGGCGGGGCCCGCCCGTCCAGCACGGCGGACCGGAAGCAGGAGAGAACGAGAGAGTGGAGCGTGACCTGGGCCGCCCCGGACCACGCTCCCCCACCTGCGCCCCGCCGTCACCGCGGAAATGACCCGTTCCGGAGCCCTATCTGGTCACTCGTCCGTGTATGTTCACCGTCCGATGGCGACTCATCACAGTCCCATGGCTGGGACTGTGGCGATAGTCCCAGCCATAGAGCTATGGGTAGCTATGAGCTATGAGCTATGTCCAGCTGGCCGCCCGCCCTTCCCCGGGCAGTTTCATGCAATGGTCCGCACCAAGAGCACCTGCGCGGTCGCTGGCTTCCCTGACTGCTGAGCTCCTTTTATTGAGGCCGTGCACCAAAATCACGCCCTCTCCCGTCAGCAAGGCAACAGGGCAAACATGCCACTTCATCACCAGGGCAAACAGCTTACCCCACGCTGAAGACGGCGCCCTAGCCCCCCCCCCCCCCCCCCCCTCCACCATTCCCTTCGGCACGGACCATCCGACTTCCGCTGGGCCCATGCGTGATGACGTCAGCCCTGATGCGGTATGACGTCATCCGCGACGCGTGCGATGGCGGGAATGACGGTAGAGTGGCCCGCAGGCCGGTCACCAGCGCCGCCAGCCGACCGTAGCGACCAGCGCCGGTGGAGCGGCTCGGTGGCCTTGGTTCAGCCGGCTGATCCGAGCGATCGCTCGGCGCGCACTGCGGGCACGGACGGCGGACGCGGACGGCGGACGCGAACGCGCCGTCACGTGCGACGGCGTACCGGCGGCGTGCGTCAGGCACGGCGCCGGCGGCGGCCTTCTCTCCGGCCGCAGCGGCGCGTCAGGTGGCCGGGTCTTCCCACGGTGGCCAGACGTTCGCAGAATCAGACTGGCGAGGGCCGCGCCCGCGGGCCTGCCCGCCAGAGTCGGCTGGGCGCCTGCGTCAGAGTGACAGCGCTTCGGTACCGCGGTACCCGCCGGCTGCTCCTAAATCAGTGCCGGTACTGGAGTACGAGATATGGTACCGCGGACGCTGCATGCAGCTTCCTATCATGCGTGAGATAACGTACGATATGACGTTGCATGGAAACTTGATATTACATCCGCTGGTAATATCGGAAATCATCGAGTATCGGGTGCGTCACGGATGTCAGGGACGCTGACCTCGGCTGCAGGCGTTTGAAGCTAACAGCGGCAGTTACCGCTTCCCCAGCGCATTTATTTACACTTGGCTGGCGCCAGTGAGACGGGGCTGATAGCGGGCTTCAAGAAGCTCCTGCGTCGCCGGTCTGTCGACGCTCTGCTTCGCCGGTCCGCACACTCCGCTGCGCTCACATCGGCCCGCTGGAGCGCATGAGCCTCCATCAGATCTTTAGCAGGTACCAGGGTCGTCACACCAGGGTAAGCAGTGAGGCCTCCGTGATCCGCTCCGGATGTACGCCTGACACTCCTGACGCTGCGCCCAGCTCAGGCTCGGCGGAGAGCGCGGTTCTAGCAGCGGGCTACCCGCCATACCGCGCGTCGCACCGAGCAAATTCTGTTGGCTTATGTGTTGAGCCTAGCCCATACACCCCATCAAATATATCGCGACCACAACAGAAAAGTAACACAGTCCGTGTTGAGTTCGGCGAGCGTCGCTCTTCTTCCAAGTTTACACCTGTAGGCAGGTATAGGCAGGTGTGTACGCATCGATAGATATCTGGCTGTCCGAGTAAAGTCCAAAGCACGCAAAGCACACACACCTATAAAGATATGGGTACTGAGCAGCCTGGCGGACACCTGTGACCCGCCAGCTGACGGCCTGGCGCGTGCTGGAGCCTCTCTGTACCGGGGCCTCAACGCCGGCCTCCGTCCCCGCCACCGAACGCGGGGCGGGGGGGAGGGGTCGCCGCGCAGCCTTGAGAGGCTGCATTGGGTCCACTTCCTGTCACGCCGCGTGAAGTGCGCCGGTGGCGGGTCTGAGGGTCGTACTGGCCTTGCTTCCTGCCGGCGCCGCCCTCCCGCAGCGCGCTCTGATGCATCGGCACCGCGCCCGCTGCCGACACTGGGAGACGAGGCTCGGCTTGGCTTCGCGACGGGACGTGTGCAAACCGGCGGCAGGTGTGGGGCCTCGGCTCCGCTGGGGCTGATGGCGGGACGCGTGCGGACGGCGGCAAGTCTGGGGCCTCGGCTCCGCTGGGCCTGATGGCGGGACGCGTGCGGACGGCGGCAGGTCTGGGGGCCCCGGCTCCGCTGTGCCTGACGGCGGGACGTCAGCAGACCGGCGGGACGGCGGCAGGTCTGGGGGCCCCGGCTCCGCTGTGCCTGACGGCGGGACGTCAGCAGACCGGCGGGACGGCGGCAGGTCTGGGGGCCTCGGCTCCGCTGTGCCTGACGGCGGGACGTCAGCAGACCGGCGGGACGGCGGCAGGTCTGGGGGCCTCGGCTCCGCTGGGCCTGACGGCGGGACGGCGGCAGGTGTGGGCCGGTCGTTAGAACCGGTGTCGTCTGGCGGGTGAGACGGGGCGGCGGGGCTAAGTCGTCTGTCGCGGCGGATCCGGCGAGCTCCCGGTCCTCACACTCAGCTCTGGTGTAAACATGCTGCGCATGGATCGGTGTGCGTACGGGTAAGCAAGATAAAGTATTGTAGAGTTATCATACGGAAGTATCTGATATATATATATATATATATATATATATATATATATATATATATATACGGAAGCATCCGATTATGTCGTTCACCTGATACAGCGACCAAGCGCAAAGATCATGTTTCGACTTCAACACTTCAGGTAAACGGCAGATATAAAGTCACAAAGTCTGAACGTTTGCGTCATATGACCTCGACTGCAGACATAACATTCACTGATGATGTATCTATTTGTGGGCACAGATTACTGCGAGAGGCGCACCTGAGACTTCGGCTGCATGCTATCTGATGTAATCTGGTGTATTGGTGTCGTGTGATTCCACACAGCTTGACATTTACCTTGTCTGTCGTTGATTTGATGTGGTTTATTTGATGTGATATCACGGCGGATGACTCTGCTTTCAAGATATTAGCTCCGATTCCAGCGTACTGTGCGCATCCGTTTGCCAAGTTAACTCTTATTTCGATTCTGAGTAGGGAACGTGAATGTTGAGTTGACTGATGCTTAATGACAGGTGTTTGGGGACATAGGTGCAAAGGCATGCAAGTGATGAAAAATAAATTCAAACTGAAGACATTGTTTAATGTGTTTTGACACAACTTAAAATCAGGCGGGCTTTTTTAAAGTAGCATTTGTGTTTTTGCTCAGGTACCTATGACGGCTGAATAGAGTGCATGGGTTTGACCGAAAATTACAGCTGCTATACACCTTACTAGAAACAGAGGAACAAACCGAGTTGAACTATTTCTCAAAAACGTTTTCTAGGGGAAAAGGAAGGATTTCAACGAGCATCTTTCCCGCATAGCAAACACTAAACAATGCAAATATTTTCAATGCTGTGTTTTCTTCGGCTGGCCTCGCCTTAACCATAAGGCATAAGGTGCTACAATTAAGTGCTACTCGCTTCCGGCAGGAACTATGCGAAAAAAAATTGCTGAATCATGACGGCATGAGTGGCAGTGTCGAGAACAACATAGGAAATAAACTACTGAGAATGGAACGAATGTCATTATCTCTTTGACCAAACCCCTCCGAACGCAGGATATTATTTGCTTGCAATTTTTTTGGTAGGTTTGCTAGTTGTTCATGATTCAGCCCCTAACCTCACTTGGCGAAACCACGCCCCTGCCAATGGGTCCGTCGCCTGGCGTAGCGAGCCAAGCTGAAATCGCTGATAGGGGTTATGACCTTTCATTTCGAACGACCCCGCCCAGCCGTCAGCGGCCGCGCGGGCGCCGGGCTCACAACCGCCTCTCCGTGGCCGAGGTGCGGTGATGACGGCGACCCTCGCCGCGGCTACCCGCCTATCGATAGTGAAAGTCGCCAGCGCCCGCCGCTGTCCGGCCGGCGATGGTGGCGGTGACGTCACTGTCAGCCAGCAATGGCACGGGCCCACAAACTTTGTTGGGAAGGTGGAGAACGGGGACGACTTTTGATCTGGCTTTCATCATGTAACGCCATAGCGCTTGTGTGAATCTTTCTCAAAGGTGGTGGAGCCGCTGCCCCTGCCCTCTCCCCGCTAGGCAGACGCTGCTGCCGTATTATGTATGCTGACGCCGTGACACGAGTGACGTCACTACCGGGCTGGAGAGGCAGCGGTGGCGCCGCTGGCCGCAGCCGCATTGGCAGCCTGGTCCCAGCAGCAGTGGAACGCCACCTCGGCCAGGCTGGCTGCCGGCCCTAGCAGCAGCCAAACCTGTTCGCGCGGGTCGACGCTCCAGCGACGGCAGTGGCGCGGGAGGACGCGCCAGCGCCGCGGAAGCCGCACGCCGAGTCGCGGCGGTAGGGGGCTTTGTTGGCGAGGCTCGAAACGCAGCAAAGCGACGCCGCTTTCTATGGACGCAAAAAGCGGGGCGGAAAACGGGCCGGCAGTCGCGCACACGCCGGTGCGCGGGCGGTGGCTCGAGGACGCCGCCGCGGCAGCGCGGCGACGCTGGGCTGGAGTGTCGCAACACCGGACTAAGCTGTTCAAAGGTGGATTAGGGTGGTCTGGCTGGGGATGATGGTAGCGACCATAGACGCGCCCGCCTGTTAGCAACTCGATGCTAGGCGATGCATAAATCGTGAGCATTACCGATGCGAGTCGAAGAGCGGCGCCTCATTTCCATGCTCCTGAAAGCATGCTGTATGCATTAGACGGTTTTATTTCATGCTCATCCATAGCGCATGACCCTCCATTGTTAACCCATATAATTATCTGCAGCCACCTTGCACTTCAGACCCGAAAAAGTCAACCGACATGACAAGTGGATACTCTGATGACGTAAGCAAACACGTGCGACATAGCTCTCTAAGTTGACCAGCCTTCCCCACGGCGCCAAATGATCCGCTGACACCTGCGCTGGACTGCAGAGATCGGTAACACCGCCACCCACATGACACCGCTTTCTTGGCTGGAGCGGCCGCGGTCTGACGCGTCACGCGATCCCGAGACGACCCGAGCCTGAGTCCGTCGATCGCCGGCCGCCGGCTCGCCCCAGCTCACAGCTGATGCGCGCTCGCGGCCGCGAGATGTGCGCTCCTCATGTAGTTAATTACCTCTCGGCCTGCTGCAGGCAGGCGTAACATGGGCCAGGGGACACAACAACTAATCGTTAACGTTGGAGGCACGTCCGCCTGGAGCTCGTCCCGATAGCCCGGTTGGTTCGAGCGCCTGCGCTCCGACAGACCAGCCCGTGGCGGAGTGGGTTAAATTCCTTTTGGGCGCTCGCTATTAGCCCCTAGCTGAGATGAGCTGCGGCTGGTTGCAACGGCCGTGCTAAAGGTCAGGTGACGTCAGAGGAGAGCGCAGATGGCGCGACAGGGTTAGGCATTGTGGCGCGGTAGTTTTGCCACAAACTGCGCCGTTGGCCCGGTATCTAGTGACCATGTGGTGGGGTCAGGATTTATGAAAGTACGATAAAGTAAAGTACTGCTCAACGTATGTGCTGATCCCATCATGAAATACATCCAATCAAAAGATTTGGAATGCATCTTCAAATGGGAACTTGTTCGTTGCGATCCCAGACGCAATACGCGTCTGCAGCCGAAACGACCCCCTTTCTGTCCCGTTCTGACACACGGTACAAAACAGGTTTTACCTGAGCACGAATCGTCAGCTCTTCTATACATGCCTTTTAAGTACACAACCGTTATGTGTTCTCATGAGCCAACGACGGCGAGGTCAATGACTGACTGCGGCATGCCCCAGTCTGCAGCCGGTCTCTGCGCACCGCGTAGCCTGGTCCCACGGGTCACGATCCACTCTCTACCCACTGCGCAGCCTGCGCCCATGGGTCCCGCTCCGCTCCCTGTCCATTGCGCAGCCTGCGCCCACGGGTCCCGCCTCATCCTCTGCCCCCTGCGCAGCCTGCGCCGCGGGCCCCGCTCCACTCCCTGCCCACTGCGCAGCCTGCGCCCGTGGGTCCCGCTCCACTCTGTCCACGACCTGGTGTGGACGCGCCGTCCTGGTGTGACACGGCCCACCGTGACGCGCCGGAGCCGTGACGCGCCCCGTTCGCGCCCAGTTCGCCCCAACTCGTCACAGTGATGTGCTGGGGCGGACCACTCTGCGTGACCCGGACGTCCCCATCGCCGAGGACCCTCGGGGAAGTCTCGAGCGGACGTACGGGCGCGCCGGCCTTCCCCGGCCGATGCTGCTGTTGCCACGTCGTTGCAACACGTCGACGATCCGGCACGTCGCGCTGGCGGCCGTGGGATGTTTTGCAACAGCAGCGGCGAGTCGCGGCCGGGCCAGCGATGACTCGAGCGCGGCCGCGTGCAGCGCTCGTGCCAGCGTTCGTGGGCGCCTCACAAGCCGCGGACAAACTCCACTCGGCGCCGACGCTGCTGAGTAATCACGCCGGGTATACAGGCGACGATAGTGCGCCCGCGTCTTCGGGATGCGCGTTTACAAGTCAAAAGCCAGAGCAGTTATAATTCGATAAGGTCGAACTGGTTTACCGCGGAAATGGGAGACAATCTCTTCCTGTTAATGCGGAGGCGGCCGATGCTGCCGCCCGTCTCAACGTGTTATTGGATCCCGTCTCAGTTATAAGCGGTATACAGCAACGCTCGAAACTTATGATCACTTCCAGATAGTCAAGACAAATATTGATGTGATAAGTAAAGCCAAGGACCTTCCGCCCGCACTTCAAAGGTGCTGCCGTCCGGCGGGACCGTTGTCTGCAGACAACTGTCCTCTGCGGCGCGTTGTGTGCAGGCCCTGCTTTTCACCATTGTGACCAGTTGGGCGGCCAGTGCCCCCGACCCAGTTGGAGGGACACCAGCTGCATTGGGTAATGCGGAGCAGGACTGAGCACGGATTGCGAGTGCCTTGGAATGAAGCTGAAATTGACGAGAGGGCACTCAACTGGCAACAAGACACGCTAGATAGTTTTTTCTTTGTAACGTCAATTGGCAATACATGTCCAGGCAGAGAAGAAACATACAGTTCTTTTCAGTGCACCACAGAGCGCCAACAGACGTTATCGTGTCATCAAATCTAGTCGCTCAGTCCTTGCTGGATGGCTGCAGGAATGCTTTGATGACTACTGTACACATCGGTCACTAATCAGTCCTTCACTTCGTCAAATCGCCCATCAAATCAGCCACTATTTACATCAAAATATTGGTATGAACCGCTCGTTATGCAGCAGCATCATACGAG
This sequence comes from Pollicipes pollicipes, assembly GCF_011947565.3. Taxonomy (NCBI): domain Eukaryota; kingdom Metazoa; phylum Arthropoda; class Thecostraca; order Pollicipedomorpha; family Pollicipedidae; genus Pollicipes; species Pollicipes pollicipes. The sequence continues at coordinate 49,400,073 of NW_023596576.1, forward strand.
GCCTCCCTCGCAAAGTCTGTTGGGTGGATAATGGCACGCCATCCTATGGTCCGGACTCGGTAAGTGGGGCTCCGAACGCAACCAAACGGTACCGGGGATTTTACCACACCACTCGCGATCCACATGCGGCCACCTGGGGAAGTTTTTACCCCAGCATCGAAGAAATACGACGTCTGGTAAGGCATCGTAATCCCGCGTACACAGGTGTGATTAGGACCCGCGTCCCGATGTCCCCTGAACTCGCCGTGTCTTCAACGCTCTGTGGGCCAAAATCGCCGCTCTGATGTCCCATGAACTCGCCGTGTCATCATCGCTCTGTGGGCTGAAATCGCCGCGCTGCCCATCATAAGGCTATGGACAACAAGTCATGTATTTTTGTTCATGTCGTAAGGTAATCTGCACCATATCTTCCATGCGATTGCACCACCAATGCAGCTTCTTCCCCTTTATTCCACAACAGCGGGCCTCGCTTGCGTGGCTTGTCAATGCTGTCTGTTGTGGAACCTCGCCCACCCGGGTGTGTCTTGCCCGTTACCTGAGCGGTGACGCAGAGCCGGGTGTAGCCGGGCGGCGTGACGCACCGGCCCGGTGCGATGCTCGCCGGCTGCTGACCGCCGCCTGAGGACATGACGCGCGGTGCCGCCGGACGCCGCCGACGCGTTGCCTAATCTTATTGGAGAGGCGCGCTTCCGTGAGACTGTCTCGTAACGGCGCGGAACTGGCACTTGTCAGCGCCGGTTTCGTCACTGGCCGTCGTGGCGCGCCGCCTTAAGGCACCCGGGCGACAGGTGTGAGGCACGCTTTGTCTCCCGGGAACGGCCCGGGAACAAGAAGCGCGTACAGGTGATCACCAGACGGTACTTGGATATCTTCATCATAACTCACGCCTGTGATATCTCGCTATGGAGTAAGTGGGTCGCGTACATTTTGAAGTCAAACCGCTTCCGTGACACTGGAAGGGCTAGCCTTACCACCAGCCTTTTACGCTTTGATAGAAGCGACTCGTGCTTCCACTATCCCAAGCGCTAACATATCGGTTAGGAACACGCAAGGCATGATATGCCATATACTAACGCATGGGCGAAGCCGAAGGAAAGTCGCTCCAGCCCCTCTGAAGAGCTGGGGCCCGAACACTTCCCCAGGCGTCCAAAGAGCATCCGAATTTGTATTTTGTGGATGCTCTTCAAAACTTAAAATTCAACTACGATGAAGGACCGTTTTTGAGGATTGTTTCTAAGAAGTTAAAAGAAGTAAAAAAAAAATTATCTAAGCCCCTTGAAGAAATTCTAACGACGCGATTGCACTAGCATGTTCTAAGACGGTCCATCTCTCAAAAGGGGCAACGCGGCAGAGCCCAACTGGACATCCGTGATGATGCATCCTTGGGACAGCACTCTGGTGACATTCTGCACGTTTCAAACACGGGTGTGCTACTTCCCCGCACGCGGATCGTCCGGCCGACCGTCGCAGCGCCCGGTGCATGGCTTTCCTGCGTACAGCTCGTCCAGCCGGCCGTCGCAGCGCCCGGTACCTGGCTTTCCTGTGCGCAGCTCGTCCAGCCGGTCGTCGCAGCACCCGGTGCCTGGCTTTCCCTTGCGCAGCCCGTCCAGCCGGCCGTCGCAGCGCCCGTTGCCTGACTTTCCTGTGTGCAGCTCGTCCAGCCGGCCGTCGCAGCGCCCGGTGCCTGGCTTTCCTTGCGCAGCCCGTCCAGCCGACCGTCGCAGCGCCCGGTGCCTGACTTTCCTGTGTGCAGCTCGTCCAGCCGGCCGTTGCAGCGCCCGGTACGTGGCTTTCCTGTGTGCAGCTCCTCCAGGCGACCGTCGTAGCGCTGCCATCGGTGCCGCCGGAAATCCATCACGTGACCGGAAACGGACGGCTTTGTTTCAGTCGGCTGTGTAAAAAGCGAGGTTCGTAAAAACCGGACGTGGGTGGAGATCGGCCCGTAATGGCTGGTGCCTCGCCCGCTCCCCATCCCATCCATGACCGGTGTCGTGGGCTAAGACCCTGCGATGCTTTCTAGTGCCCAATACCTGTATGATGGGATGTGTTGCGCGGTGTAGGTTTTAGGTGTAGCAGTTTGACTTTCAGTCTTTAGATGTCCTAAACAACTAAGGGGCAGAGTTTGCTTAGTTGATGCTAATTCGAAAACGTGTGCTTACTGTTGTTAAAACATCGTCACATGCACATGATGAGGCAGAGGGCACTCTCATAGCACCCACCGAGGGTACGTGCTCTCCCCTGTTACCAAATTGTTGGCATGCATTGACAGGTATGTTATTGAATGTAAACAGCAAAAAATTGTCACTACACACGTAAAGGTTAGAACATCGAGAACATGTGATGTTTTTTATGTTCTACGACGCGAAAAAATTGCACGCGCCTGCGACAGGCAAACCAAACTTGCAGTGAAAACATGTGACATGTGCCCCCCCCCCCCCAAGGTACAATCCTGCATGTCCCCAGTTTGTGGTTCTGAAGATGCCGTGATAATCGCCAGGCCACAAAGCAGCCATGAGCAAAAGTGGACTCTTCCGTAACCAGGACATCTAAAACCACTTCATTTATCTGGTATTTGGTCTTGAAACGAAATGCAACTACAAGAAAAGGATAAGCCCTATCAGATTGTTTTTCCAGCTGTGGGTTTTTCCGACACTGCTCTGGCCTGGCACTTTGAGAGGGGTTTATCCAGTTCCTATCCTGACCCACTACAGGGTCTGGATAGACTGGCTCGTTCCCCTACTTGGTTTCGGGGAATCTCCGCTGAGTCGACAAGCGTACTCTTTCCGTGAATCCCCGCCGAGTCGACGGGCGTGGCCCTCCCATGAATCTCCGCCGAGTTGACAGGCGTGCCCTCCCATGAATCTCCGCCGAGTCGACTGGCGTACTCGTCCCGTGAATCTCCGCCGAGTCGACTGGCGTGCTCGCCCCGTGAATCCCCGCCGAGTCGACAGGCGTGCCTCCCCATGAATCTCCGCCGAGTCGACAGGCGTGCCCTCCCATGAATCTCCGCCGAGTCGACAGGCGTGCCCTCCCATGAATCTCCGCCGAGTCGACAGGCGTGCCCTCCCATGAATCTCCGCCGAGTCGACAGGCGTGCCCTCCCCATGAATCTCCGCCGAGTCGACAGGCGTGCCCTCCCATGAATCTCCGCCGAGTCGACAAGTGTGCTCTTTCCATGAATCTCCGCCGAGTCGACAGGCGTGCCCTCCCATGAATCTCCGCCGAGTCGACAGGCGTGCCCTCCCATGAATCTCCGCCGAGTCGACAGGCGTGCCCTCCCCATGACTGGTGGTCCAGCCCGGCCGGGTGCTGGGCTGGCCGGGGTCCTGCCGTCGTGCCGGCTCGTGTCACGTCGGCCCACTGCTGCTGACCTGCACCACACTGAGGCCTGCAGGCGCGCCGGCCGCATCAACAGGAGTCCGCTGGTGACGTGGCCGGGCACGGAGCCGTGAGACGCCGCGGTCCGCGTCATCAGGGGCCCGCTGGTGACGCGACCGGACACGGAGCCGCCGGCCGGCGCCGTCAGCGTCATCAGGAGCCCACGTCCGCTGGCGTCGGGCGTCCCGCACGATGTCGGGACAGGGTGGTCACACTAGGCGCACTGCGTCGCCAACGGTCCGGCCCGTCCGGCTCCCAGCGCTGGAGCCGACGACGGCCCGGGTCGGCCGGCTCCCAGCGCTGGAGCCGACGACGGCCCGGGTCGGCCGGCTCCCAGAGCAGGAGCCGACGACGGCCCGGGTCGGCCGGCTCCCAGCGCTGGAGCCGACGACGGCCCGGGTCGGCCGGCTCCCAGCGCTGGAGCCGACGACGGCCCGGGTCGGCCGGCTCCCAACGCTGGAGCCGACGACGGCCCGCGTCGGCCGGCTCCCAGTGCTGGAGTCGACGACGGTCCGGCCCGTCCGGCTCCCAGCGCTGGAGCCGACGACGGCCCGGGTCGGCCGGCTCCCAGCGCTGGAGCCGACGACGGCCCGGGTCGGCCGGCTCCCAGCGCTGGAGCCGACGACGGTCCGGCCCGTCCGGCTCCCAGCGCTGGAGCCGACGACGGTCCGGCCCGTCCGGCTCCCAGCGCTGGAGCCGACGACGGCCCGGGTCGGCCGGCTCCCAACGCTGGAGCCGACGACGGCCCGCGTCGGCCGGCTCCCAGTGCTGGAGTCGACGACGGTCCGGCCCGTCCGGCTCCCAGCGCTGGAGCCGACGACGGCCCGGGTCGGCCGGCTCCCAGCGCTGGAGCCGACGACGGCCCGGGTCGGCCGGCTCCCAGCGCTGGAGCCGACGACGGTCCGGCCCGTCCGGCTCCCAGCGCTGGAGCCGACGACGGTCCGGCCCGTCCGGCTCCCAGCGCTGGAGCCGACGACGGCCCGGATCGGCCGGCTTCCAGTGCTGGAGCCGAGACACTCGAGGGGCGCGCTGGTTGAGCAGTAGTAGTGATTGGGTTTTAAGTGCAGGTCAACTGCAGCGGCAATTCGCGCCGTGCCCAGACGGCGCCAAAAATGGCCTGGCGCAAATAATGACTCAGTGAAGCGAAGTGAAGTGAGCCTCTGGCCAGCTACTTCAGTGTGAGCCGCGAGAGCGGTCGGCACGACTCTACCTGGTTGCTCTTGGTTCGCTGTAGCTGAAGTTTCGCTATATGTGATTCACCACAACTATTGCTACAGCTGACCTCTTCAGCACTCACGAACAACCGTCGACAGTCCGTTTCGGTTCGATCGTACAAGACATGGCGGCCAGTTTCGGCGCGGCCGTCTGCGCCGCCTCGATTGCCAGGCTGACTCCTCCATACCCGGCTCCTAAGACTCCCCATAACTGCCACGGCTACAGCGGCCTCTCGCCGGCGGCCTCGACTGCCAGGCTGACGCCTCCATACCCGGCTCCTTAGACTCCCCATAACTGCCACGGTGACAGCGGCCTCTCGCCGGCGGCCTTGACTGCCAGGCTGACGCCTCCATACCCGGCTCCTTAGACTCCCCATAACTGCCACGGTGACAGCGGCCTCTCGCCGGCGGCCTCGACTGCCAGGCTGACGTCTCCATACCCGGCTCCTTAGAATAACTGCCACGGCGACAGCGGCCTGCCGCCGGCGGCCGTGTTCCCAGGGCTACTGGTGCAATGACAGCACGACGTGCGGGGCGCCACAGCTTGATGCTGCGTCACGCCACCCCAGCCTCGCACGAACTCGGGAGGAAATTGGCGCCTTGTGGTTGATGTTGCCGTCCTCGTCAGTGGGGCTTTACTACGCACTCAGCTGCCGAGGCTATATGGCGTTACCTGCCTCTCATCCTGGCAGGAAGGGCGGGCACCGCGGGTATTCTGACCCCTTACCTCTGGCTTCCCAGACGCGCAGCGGTTCACGCACTAACGCGTATGGATGGACCACGATATAATCGGCATTTATTATGGTTTATATTAAATGTACACACTGGTGATAATAAGATGCACACAAACGCGTAGTTAATGCTCTGTCGCACAGCTTAACCGACCCCAGCGACCACACAAGTCGCACCGAATACTTTGCACACCCAGATACAGCACACCTCGTCAGCGGACGCAATATCACACTGCCACGCCGGGCGGCAGCGGCGGGCGGGATGGGCACCCGGCCGTCGAGCCGCCCCCGGCCTGGCCACAGTCATAGCACATCGTTATCACAGCCTTTGCGGCACGCTGGCGCCGCGTCGTACGGCGGTGTCGTAACGCCGCTGTCGTGTCGCGCCACGCTCTGATTAGTCCCGGCTCGGCCCGGCCTGGAGAACGTGACCCTGGCTGCAAGTTCATGGACGACCGACGGCTGCCCCCGCAGGGAGCGCGCTGGAGACGTCCGCGCCGAGAGCCGCCGGAGGTCGTCGACCCCCGGCGCGCCGACCGTTCCCACGGCACCGCCACCGGGGCGGGCTGCTCCAGAGGTGCACGCATCGTCCAGCGTCCAGGAATGAATGTACAAGATGGAGCAGACCTGCGGCGTGGAGCCGATCAGGCGCGATGCTCAACATGACGACCAGATGTGACGCGCGGAGCCTGCTGCGTCCATTACCTGACACATCAAGCGTTCCCGGAATCACTGAAGAGGGGCGCACGGCACTGCACAGCGGCTTCCGTCGCTGCTGCTTGCTCAGCAGCTCTCTCGGCACTGACCTGGCGCCAGCCGTTTGACCCACACCAGCTCGTCGGCGCTGCTCCGTGATCCGACCGGCCACGGCCTGTCAGTCCGGTTCTCAGGCTGCGAGCTTCAGCTCAGCGGCTCCGGTGCCAGCGGTCAGCGGTCAGCGGTCAGCTGCGCTGACGGCGGCGCCTTCCCCGCCGCCGCGAGGCTGGTGGAACTGCACCTCCACCATGTCGCGCAGCTCCTGAGCGGCCTCGGCGCTCATCCGCGTGTCGCTGGCGGCCGCCGGGCTCGCGGTGGGGACCGGCGGCTGCTCGCTGGAGGTGACATCCTGCAGGACGAAGTGCGTGTGCTCCTCGCCGCCACCGCCATGCCGCCGGTCGTGCAGCAAGCGGATGTTGCTTCGCCCCTTCTGCCGGTCGTGACCGTGGTCGTGGTGGTGCTCGCGCTGCCGGCCGCCGGCCGTCTCGGCGCTGCCGCGCTCCTCCGTGTTCTGCGAGGCGATCAGGTCGAGCGTGTCGATCAAGCTGACGGTCTTGTTTAGCGCGCGCGGGTCGAGGCCGTCCAGCTGGCCGGCCAGGTCCGCCACCGTGCGCATGAACTGGTCGTGGTCGTGGTGGTGCGGCGCGTCCGCCACCGACGGCGGCCCGTCCTCGCCCCCAGCGCCGGTCACGCTGGCGCTGCCGTCCACGTCGTGAGACTCGAGGTGGCCCTCCTCGCTGGTGGTCGCGGGGTGCGTCCCTTGACCCTCCGCTCCGTGGTCGTGGACGTGCCCTTCGTGTTCATGTGAAGGGCCACCGTCCCCAGCAAGTCTTGTGTTCAGTCCATGCGACTCCTGATCGACATGCGGATCATGTTCACCATGCGATTCATGTTCACCATGCGAATCGTGTTCGCCATGCGACTCATGTTCACCATGCGAATCGTGTTCACCACGTGGGCCATGTTCACCTTGCGAGTGGTGTTCACCATGCGAATCATGTTCGCCATGCGAATCGTGTTCACCATGTGGGTTATGTTCACCATGCGAGTCGTGCTCGCCTCCCATTTCCTGCACCACGCTCCTCATGCTGTTCATAATGACGTTGTGGTCCACACCAGGCCCCTCCTGCCTGCTGAAGGACTTGATGTATCTGACGGTGTCGAGCACGTGGCCCGACTCGTTCGGCACGCGAGCCAGGTAGTCGGAGCTGACCGGCCGGCTGGGTTCGTGGCCGTGGTCATCGTGGTGCTCCACCTGCGTCAGGAGGTCGTTGCTCAGCGGGTGGCCGGCGCCGTGGCCGTGTCCTCCGTGAGCTTGGCTCGCGCCGGGCCCGTGCGAGTGTCCGCCCACGCTGTGCACGAGCACGATCAGCACGAACCCGGCCACCACGGCTAGCAGCTTGAGAAGCCCGTTGGAATGCTTCTGCCGCTCCGGCCCGAGGATCTCGAAGAAAACGACGTAGAGGATCGTGCCGGCCGCCAGGCTCTGCAGGATGCCGGTGTACAGGAGGCGCGAGCTCTCGTCCTGGTCCAGGTTTTCCACGCAGAGGCCGAGCGTCACGCCGAGCGGGGAGGCCAGCGCCAGCAGCAGCAGGCTGGTGAGGACGAAGCCGACCGAGCGCCGCGTGGCCAGCAGCTGCTCGCCGAGGCAGAACGACACGATGGCCTTGTGCGTGGCGATGGCGGCGAACAGGATCCACACGTCTCGGCTGGCCGTCTCGAACGCCACGGCGAAGCCCTCGAACACCGAGTGCACGGACAGCGCTACGATCACCACATACGCGCGGAACGCGTGCAGAGTCGCGATTGTCGTTCCGTGGTCGTGTCCGGCCGTGCCGTGGTCGTGTCCGGACGTACCGTGGTCGTGTCCGGACGTGCCGTGGTCGTGCCCGGATGTGCCGTGTCCGTGTCCGGCTGTGCCGTCGCCGTGCCCGGCGGCGGTCGGGACCGCCGCCGCCGAGCCCTCCGCTGGCCGCGCCGCTGCCGGCGCCGTCGAGCGGTACAGCTTGTCATTCCATGACATGGCCTCCCGGGCGCCATGCACATGCACGACCACGGCGTCGGCCGGCGCGTCGGCGGCCGGTGGCGCGGCCAGCGCTAGGACGCTGCCGGCCTTGCGGACCGTGCCGCGGCCGGCCAGGAAGGCGTGCACCAGCTCCTCAACCAGGTAGACGAGGAAGAAGCCGACGCAGAGGAAGATCTCGCCGGCCGGCGCCTCCATGCCGGGCAGAAGGCCGGCGCCCGCGATCTGCGCGAAAACCTCGCGAATCTCGGGCATCATGTGCGTGAAGACGGTGCCGAGCAGCACACCGCCGCCCAGACAGAGCACGCATGAGACCAGCAGGTCGAGCCGAGCCGAGAAACGCAGCAGCGTCTTGCCCGGCGCGTGGTGGCGACTCCAGGCGCGCGCCAACCGCGAGCCCACCAGCGGCAGCAAACCGCAGGTCAGCGAGATGACAGCAAATAACACCAGGCAGACGACCTTGGTCAGCAGCACGCTGTCCGCCATCGCCGCCGCGGAGGCTCGACGCCGGCACGCTGCAGTACAGACCCGCTGGGCTGGCGGCCACCTTCTGGCCGTTGTGCCGCGCCACGCCGCCACGCTGCCTTCGCCGCACCGCGTGCCCGGCTCCGCCAATCACAGGGCGCCCCGGGACGGCCGGTGACGTCACGGCCGTGACAGGCGGACCGGCGGCGAGGTATGACGCGAGGCGCGCTGCCGTGGCTCCTGCGCCTCCCGCAACGGCTCGGATTCTGGTCAGAGTAAGCCTGGCAAACCCTCTTCTCAGCGTTTGGTTTAATTAAGGTTGCCGTACCGCGTTGCGCCCTATGTGAGTAGTGAAGGGGTTCTGGGCGCTGAGGTGGCCACCTTGCGGGCAGTCTTGGCGTCCACCAGCAGTGAACTTTGGCCTGGATTTGCCAATCTGTGGGTACCCCGCGTCGACTCCGCACGCGAGTAACCGCCTTATCAGGCGCCATACTTGTGCGGCAGTGTTTGGGAGCTATTCGAGTGGTACGGACATTCTATGATTCACAGAGACGCACTTAAATCTCCCCGAATATCGTGTTTTCCGGCGCTGCAGGCAAATCGGTGGAAAGAATCTCGACGAAGAGCTGTCATCCGGATCCGAGGAAATATGTGTGCTGACATGGTATCCAATAATCAACATTCAGGCTGGCATCCATCAGCTAACAGCCAAGTTCTTAGTCACACGTGAAGTAGCCCTAGATGGAAGTCGATTCGACTAGAAGAGAGCCACGATCATCGGATGCATCAATCGGCCTCCGTTCAGTTTTGCGTCGCAAGGCATCAGCAACTATGGCCATACAGGAAGCGTCATTGTATTCTTCTCAGAACATTGTTGTTTGAACATTGTATTGTATTGTTGTATTGAACATTGTTGAACATTGTATTGTTCCCAGAGTACCGTCCTGGCAGGTGACCCGAACGGTGACAAATAAGTCCGTCTGCCCACAGGCGACCTCAGGAGCCCGAGCGGTATGGCCTACATCATTTCGTTCGACAACGCACCCATAGAGAATGTTTCTCTATTGACCTTTTTGACCTAAGACCCATGCCAGCGTTATGCGTTGCCACCAGCAGTCCCACTATGGCCTCCACATAACAACAACCGCTTTATTTCATTCCAACGATGTGGATGCTGTGGCCAGTGAAAAAGCATGATTACATCATGCCTTGCTTAATATTAAACAAAACTCTGTGTGCGGTAGCCTCTAATCAATGCGTGTCGTCCTGAAACTTTCCTGATTACCAACAGATCAAGTCAAGCCATCAGTTCCCAAATAGCCGCGCGGGTGCATGTGATGACGTCACCACCAGCAGACTGACGTCGCCATGCATCCAAGTGTTGCGCCCGCTGGTGAACGGCAGACGGTTCATCCGCGCAGTAAGTCTCCACTCTTTGTCTGCCCCTGTTGAAACCCGGAATTAATCGTAAAAAACAGTCCAAGGCCATTGGATCCGTGGTTCTTACTTAAAGTGTGAACCGTCTTGCTTGAAACACGCGACCTGGACATTGACCCGGACTTTTTCCCGTACATTTGCTCGTTGCTAGCCCAGTCTCTAACATACCGTTGTGGTTTGTGCCGACAAAATTTATAGCACGGCCTAGCAGGAGTATCAGAAATTGTGATCTGAGTGTTGCAGACAGCGGCACTGGGGGCTTGCATCAGAGAAAAACATCTAGCGGCGAAGAACATGACATCATGGGCCCGGCCACGACAGACACAAGCAGCGGCATCGGACAATGAGGTTTGAAAGTGACCGGTTGAGGCACCATTGGCTTCTCGAGACGGAACAGATGTGGCGTCATGGGAGGCAGCATTCCAGCTGAGATGACGTCATAGGCCTAGATTATCTGGGGCAGTAGCACTCTGGCGGGTGGACGGGATATTGGCGCTCAGATGGAGGCCTCGGCGCCTAAAGGTATCCGGTTTGATTTCTACCGCCATGCAAAGTTCGTTGACACGCGTAGATACCAGTCACGGGATCAGAATCCTGGATATCGGGGTTGAAATCGATGCCGATTCCTCGACTTACATTCCTGAAATCCTAGGATCCGATTTTCAAGAAAATATACACGCCGCGTTTCATCAAATGATACAGAATCTCTCAGCTTATCAAGGTTTGTGGCATATCATGTTTGTATCTTATGCTTGGTTCAATATCATCAAATACGGAACATTCCCTGTAAGTTTCGGGTGCCAGAAGTGGTCGGGGATCTCAGAGATGTTGCGCCAAAGGCTGATGAGAGGACACTGGTTGTTTTGCATCAGACGGGCTCGGAATTTACACTGGTCCACACGCACCCACTCTCGGATCATTACGCGTACATCCTGCGCACTTGTCCCTGGAAGACGCTGGCGGGAGAGCTGCATTCCGGTCATACGGGATGCACGTGGGTCGGCGCGTGGAGCGACCACGTGGGGACCGTTATGTCGCGTAATGGCCGCGGTCACGCATCTCGCGACGAGCGACGCGCGTCCGCGCGGCTTATCGCCTTTGTCGTTGGCAGTTGTTTGGTAGATGTTTTCCCCGGTTCGTCAGCTGAGCAAGGGTCGGTCGCCTCGCGGCGACTGGGGGGACTGGCGTATCTCGCCAGTTATCGGACCCCCATACCGATAAGGCCGATAAGGAATACTTTTGCGTTAGTGCGGACCCTTGCGCCGATCCGAGTCCGACTGACTGTCCCGGCCAGAGAGCCTGCCGTGTCAGGGAGAGCACCGATGCATAATGTATTCTTCTGAGGGCCTCCGGATCGACCTGGGAGAGCCGATGCATCGTGTATTCCTCTAAGGGCTTCCGGGTCGACCTGGAGCCCTTTCCACGTGCCGTTAAAAGGATAGCCGATAGCCGGTAGGTACCCCGGGTTGGGACGAAAGAGCGCTTCAATTCCAAGCCGGGAAATGTGGTGCAACCCCTGTTGTTCAGCGCATGTTGCTCTCCGTCCGGGGAAGGGACTTCGGTTTCCCCTGGTAAAAGGAATTTCCTTAGTATCCAATAAGGTGGGTCGACAAGCGTTCAACAACTCTTTCGATATGACCAGCACATGTTTTACTAGGGACCTCAACACTTTTTCGTACTCAGCTCGTGAAAAGGCTATGTAAAAAAAGTTTTGAGCATTTACTCCTGAATAGCGTTGCAACGGGCCGCGTGCTGTGCAATATTATTTTTGCATTTTTTCAATTTTTGATCAATCTCTTTTTTAGGTGCTTTCAGGCCTTCCGAGGGGATTGGAAGTGATCCTGGAGAGCTATAATGCTCCCTTTTACCACAAACCGCCTTTACAAATTTTGCATCCTTTTGCTACAATTGCCAAAATGCTTGTTCAGAAGCTCTCCTACCTCTCCATAACACTAAAAGTGTTTAGGGTGCTACCTTCCTTCGTTTTTCCTGCCTATCTCATTCAATGCCAGTGGTGTCCTCCTATGTTCATACAATCTGGCCGTCTCGCAAAAAATCTGCACTTAGCACTGTGCTGTGCCCCGTGCTTCTTTCACAGCTACATACCAGAGTGAGGCTAGCCAATGCCTTGTGAAACACATGCGTACTTCACCGCTCAGGGTGGAGTCTGAGGCTGAGATTAGGAACATAATGATATCGAGAGAAGCCGGTAGAATGGTTATTCTCCTGCTATATCCGCCTGACAGGACATGGGTTCCGATACGCCCTGCCAGGCATCTCGCCTAGTCCGCAGAGTAGGCCTTCGGCTTCAACTTTAATCCATAGGCCCTCAATGTATCTGCAGAGCCCCCCAAAATACAGGCAACGCTCCTGGCTGTTGTCGGCTTCAAAATTGTCCAACAGCCTGAGCGTCTAAGCGACATGAAGTGTGACTGTCCGGTCCAACAAAACACAATTCCTCTGTTTGGGTATTCTTCCGACAGGTAAGGCAGCAATCTCTTCCGTTTATGGTACTGGCGGCACATGGCCTCGGTCACATTTAACGCACTGGGATATATCACAGGTCAGGGTACCCCTTTCGGAGAGAAAGCCGCCCTCACGAAAAAGTCCTGTGGAAACTTGCCAGTAGGCCACATCGTCTTATCGGGGACGTTTCCACCAGGCCAAGTACAAAAAATATCTGTTGGCGGGCATGTCCCTTCTAGGAGGCACAAGTAAAGCGCACATCGTTGCACATCATTGTTTTGCTCTCAATATCACGCATTTAATGCAAGGGATTGCGTTCGCTAGAAATGTGAAGTGGAGAAAGTCGGTCACGAACAAGTGCGATGCGAAGGAGTCGGAGAAAACAAATCGCGCACGCGAAGAAGCGTGTTCTGAGAATAACTGAGCATGCGAAGAAATGCGATTCAAAGAATGTCATGTTCGAATAAATGCGATATAAGGAATAGTGCGAACAATTGCAATACAAAGACAAATGAGTGCACAACGAAACGCAATATGACGAATTGTGTATACGAAGTGTGCTGACACGAAGACCTGCAGATACGTATATATCTAGATAAAAATATCTGGACAATAATATTTGCGTGCGAAAACGAGGCTTTGCGTACCAAGAAATGCATAATGAAGAAATGCGTTATGAAGTCTTGCCTAGTCACGAGCTTAGCAATCTCCATTGCTGGTGGTCTCAGAGCAAATTTCGTCATATACAATTATTCGGCATGTTTAGCACATGCTGCAGTTACGATCAGCATTGTGCTCTTTGCTGCACAGTGTTTCTCAATTCCGATAGAAATTTGTCGAGTACATAGCAGTCGACTCGAGACACTCGAAACGCTCGATACGTTCCCCAAATTTATGGGTAGCAGATGATTGGAGAAAGCCGACACATTCAAGTGTGTAGTTAGGAATCGATTTTAGGCTTTCGGCACATTCCGCACTGTCGACAGAACTTGTACGGTCAGCAGCCGATTCGGGACATTCGACATATTCCACACATCAACTGCACGCCTGATATAGTTGGCAACCGATTCGAGACATTCAGCCAATTCGCTACGTTCATAAATTTGTGCATCCCTTGTGTGGCCGATGGAGCTTGAAACCGAAGCTTTATCTAAGGGTCTTTCGCATGGCCGAAACTGCTGACTCGACAGGTCACGTCACCAAAGACGTATGGAGACGGAATTCGAATAAAGGTGTCTTTGGTTCCTATGGAATGTGGCTCATAGTTGGCATATGTCCAATAGATCTGCAATATGTCTCTGTACCGACGTTTTGCCCGCACTTGATGACGTCCGTGTCATGGTGAGGTTAGAAGCGAATAAGTTGCTCAGTATCTTTTTGTGCTTGCTTTCAAGTCAACGTTCCTTCAAATCTATGGTGCTAAGACATAGTTCCCCGTTCCACGAATTGTAAAAAAACAGGCAAGCTACTGTAAAAAATGAGGCCATTGTTGACTTCATGATGTCACAGGCCTTCCCACTGATATATATATATATATATATATATATATATATATATATATATATATATATATATATACATATATGTATATATATATACATATATATATATATATATGTGTGTGTGTGTGTGTGTGTGTGCGTGTGTGTGTGTGCTGTGTGTGTGTGTGTGTGTGTGTGTGTGTGGTGTGTGTGTGTGTGTGTGGTGTGTGTGTGTGGTGTGTGTGTGTGTGTGTGTGTGTGTGTGTGTGTGTGTGTGTGTGTGGTGTGTGTGTGTGTGTGTGTGTGTGTGTGTGTGTGTGTGTGTGTGTGGTGTGTGTGTGTGTGTGTGTGTACATCTGTTGGAATATTTTGTCAGAATCCTTATTTATGTACGTTCGATTCAAAATGACTGCTCACTCAGCATTGACTGACTTTTTGACGCATCGCTCTAGCTTCCGGGCTTCTGACTTGGCGTTATCGTTAAGAATAAAGATGTTTCGCACAAAATTACTCATATATTCGTCGCTCTGAACATTCTTACGTTTCGAGATCCTATCTCATCGTCGGAAAAGACTGAATGGCACAGGAAATAAGCTTTGAGTTTTAAAGATAACAGTTGTGCACTAATATTAGAAAACATCATTTGGTACGGAGAACAAAGATGAAGCATGGGTAATAGAAGTAAGACAGAACACTACTTCACTTTATATCACTTACATACATTATTTATGTATTATATATATATATATATATATATATATATATATATATATATATATATATGCATGTATATTCACTTGTATCAAATACACTCACAATGGGGCACCACAAAGACACCAACAGATTGCCAAATTCATGTCAGTAGTGCTCACCGCACACCACCTTATAGCTCAAGGGTTGTACAAGAAGTTGTTTGTTTAGGGCTGGAGACAGTACGTTAATGAACACACTTTCCCAAATTTGAAGGCGTATTCTGCCATTGCACGTCCGTAAAATGTCAGTGTTGTCTGTCTGTTGTTGTCGTGCCAATGTCCTGTCGTGTCCGCGTCGCATGTGGTCCAGAGGTGCCCCGTCACGTAAATGCATTGTCAGACGTCTTGAGAGTGTCGCGATCACCCCGATGTAGTGTATGAAACGAAGTTTGCGGCCTGTGATGTTCCATTTGAATTGATACACCACATTGATGCATTTTAGTTTGCCGGGTCTGTCTGGGCTGTTCCTCATAAGGAAGTCAAAGATTTTCTTATTATGATAATACATGACAATGGATATTTTGTGGTCGTTCTGGCCTTTTACATGTCGAGAGATAATTTCCTGTGGAGCCTTTTCGTGCTGTTTGTGGGCAGATGTCATTTGACTCTGATAATGTAGTTTGACGGTTGGTTGGTTGTCTTGTCTTGGTTTGCTGTCAGTGTCTTGTCATATGTCGTCGTATTTCGTTTTCAATGTCAGATTTTGAAAAACCGCTGCCCACCAAGATCTGTCTGGTTCATACCAATCCTGAATGCAGTCCTGTCAGATCAGAGCAGTGCTCAAATGCACGTCCAATGAGTGACCTTATGACGCTAATTTTGCAGCGTCGAGGACACTCACTGTCAACATTTCAGCACCGTCTATTATTAGTCTACTTTCGGCATACAGTAGTTTTGAATCGCTGTCCTTGTCCACCCACAGTCATGTCAACAAAGCGTATTATGTTTTGCACACTTAGTTCTTTTGTGAGTTTAAGCCAGATTGCTCTCCACATGTGCTTTGAGACGTTGCTCTTCAAATGTGTTTTTGAGGCGCTCTAGCTGGTCAATGTCCCTATCTTCCCGAAAGATATCGTCTACGTAGCGACAGTAACTGTCCGGTCTTATGTTGTCATTTTGTAGTGTGTCGGCTTCTACATATCCCAAAACGAGATTAGCAAAAAAGGTCCTCGAAATGAGCCCTTCGCAATACGCTCAATTTGGCAATACATTCGTTGATTAGGCCCGCGGAAAGGAACTTCCAACGTATGGGCCTAAGGAACTTCTGACGCTAGAACTTCCAACGTTAAATAATTGTTCAAGAAGGCGCTTTGATATTTTGAGAGGAGGAATTTCGGGATGATTGTAAATGCGGTCGAGGATGATTGATACCGTTCTTTCAACGGGCGCGTTTGTGAATAGATTTTCAACATCTAGAGAGGCTAGTAGACCCTTAGGTTGACGAGATCGCACTATATCAATAAACTCATCCGCTGACGATCAGCTGTAGGACATGGGAATACATGGAGACAGAAAAGCATTAAGACGTTTTGCAACTTTATAAGTTGGTGAAGGGATCTGTGAAATTATTGGACGAAGGGGGCTGTCATTTTTGTAAACAAAAAGTTTAAACTTGCTACTACGTCTTTTTTTGTCTGTAAAACTTACAAAAATGGCGACCCCCTTCGCCCAATAATTTCACAGATTTCTTCGCCAACTTATAAAGTTGCAAAACGTCTTAATGCTTTTCTGTCTCCATGTATTCCCATGTCCTACAGCTGATCGTCAGCGGATGAGTTTATTGATATAGTGCGATCTCGTCAACCTAAGGGTCTACTAGCCTCTCTAGATGTTGAAAATCTATTCACAAACGCGCCCGTTGAAAGAACGGTATCAATCATCCTCGACCGCATTTACAATCATCCCGAAATTCCTCCTCTCGAAATATCAAAGCGCCTTCTTGAACAATTATTTAACGTAGGAAGTTCTAGCGTTAGAAGTTCCTTAGGCCCATACGTTGGAAGTTCCTTTCCGCGGGCCTAATCAACGAATGTATTGCCAAATTGAGCGTATTGCGAAGGGCTCATTTCGAGGACCTTTTTTGCTAATCTCGTTTTGGGATATGTAGAAGCCGACACACTACAAAATGACAACATAAGACCGGACAGTTACTGTCGCTACGTAGACGATATCTTTCGGGAAGATAGGGACATTGACCAGCTAGAGCGCCTCAAAAACACATTTGAAGAGCAACGTCTCAAAGCACATGTGGAGAGCGATCTGGCTTAAAACTCACAAAAGAACTGAGTGTGCAAAACATAATTCGCTTTGTTGACATGACTGTGGGTGGACAAGGACAGCGATTCAAAACTACTGTATGCCGAAAGCAGACTTATAATAGACGGTGCTGAAATGTTGACAGTGAGTGTCCTCGACGCTGCAAAATTAGCGTCATAAGGCCACTCATTGGACGTGCAATTAAGCACTGCTCTGATTTGACAGGACTGCTTCCAGGATTGGTATGAACCAGACAGATCTTGGTGAGCAGCGGTTTTTCAAATTCTGACATTGAAAACGAAATACCACATATGACGAGACACTTTGACAGCAAACCAAGACAAGACAACCAACCAACCGACAAACTGCATTATCAGAGTCAAATGACATCTGCCCACAAACAGCACGAAAAGGCTCCACGGGAAATTATCTCTCGACATGTAAAAGGCCAGAACGACCACAAAATATCCATTGTCATGTATTATCATATTAAGAAAATCTCTGACCTTTTTATGAGAAGCAGCCCAGACAAACTAGACAAACTAAAATGCACCAATGTGGTGTATCAATTCAAATGGAACATCACAGGCCGCAAACTTCGTTCCGTGCACTGCATTGGTGTGATCACGACACTCTCAAGACGTCTGACAATGCACTTACGTGACGGGGCACCTCTGGACCATGTGCGACACGGACACGACAGGACATTGGCACGACAACAACTGCCAGACCACACTGACATTTTACCGACGTGCAATAGCAGAAGACGCCTTCAAATTTGGCGAAGCGTGTTTATTCACGATCTCTCCCCAGCCCTAAACAAACAACTTCTTGTACAACCCTTAACCCGTAGGTGGCGAGCGGGGAGCACTATTGATATGATTGTGACAATCTGTTTGTGTCTCTGTAGTGTTCCCATGATGAGCGTATTTGATATCTGCATCAAAGTGAAATGGGGTTCTGTCTTACTTCACTTACCCATGCTTCATCTTTGTTCTCCTTACCAAAAAATGCCTTTTAATAGTAGCGCACAATTTGTATCCTTTAAAACTCAAAAACTTATCGCTTGTTGTATTCAGCTTTCTCCGACAATGAGGTAGGATCTCGAAACGTAAGAATGTTCAGAGCGACGAATATATGAGTAATTTCGTACGGAACCATCTTTAATCTAAACGACAACACCACGTCAAAGCCAGGGAACTAGAACGATGCGAATAAAAAAAGAACGAACGAACGAACTAGAACCATAATATATAAGATATATATATATTATATATATAGTTATATATATATATATATATATATATATAGATATATAGATATTATAGATATATAGATATCGATAAGAGGATATAGATAGATATTATATATATATATATATATATATATATATATATACTATATATATAGATATAGATATAGATAGAGATATATATATAGATATAGTAGTAGATATAGATATAGATATTGTATAGTATAGATATAGATATAGATAGATATAATAGATAGATAGATAGATAGATAGTAGATAGATAGATAGATAGATAGATAGATAGATAGATAGATAGATAGATAGATAGATAGATAGATAGATAGATAGATAGATAGATAGATAGATAGATAGATAGATAGATAGATATATATAGATATATAATATATATATTATCTATATCTATATCTATATCTATATATATATATCTATATATATATATATATATAAATGGTACCTCATTCAAGCAAAACATTTGACACATTCAGCACATTCGCCAAACTTGACAGTTAACTGTTGTGACATCAAGTTTTGTCGGTCATTCCACGTTACATGGGTCGACTGCAGCAGCCGCCCAACTGGCATTTACGCACTGGTTTTCGACGTAGCTGCTCTCATTATAATCAGGCTCGGTGCACGACTGAATATAAAATCAATTATCACAGTACTCTAACCTGTTTACATGAATGCTCGTCAGCACCCAGTATGTGGATTGGCGGCCCGAGGTGGCCATGTCGCCTTTCAGCAGCCTATCTGTGGCAACACAGCGAGCTACGGTGTCTCCCGCAGCGAAGCGGAGAATGCACTAGGAAAATAGATTCCAGCGAGAGATGCCGCGACGGCGGCAAGCAACACCGCGCGAACAATGGGAGCAACGGCAACAGTGTTTGTTCAATTGTTCAGAGGTCGTCAGATCAGACATGAGAACGGTCAAGTGTGCGCTTTGAACCACAGTCTTGTTGCCGACACTATTGCGGCAAATACGTGACGATTAAACCTTTATTTGGGTTATTTTGATGATGTGAGGGAACCTGCCTGGAATAAGGGCGGCTCATCAATCAGATGTAGTTTGAAAAGACAGATTGAGTGGTGCCCAACGGGGCTCATCTGGGATGGTTATATGGGTTCTATCTGGACGTGTCCATGTGGATCTCGACTAAACGGCCCAAGTGGGTCCTAGCTGGGCAGACCAGGTTGGCCCATGTGGGTCCCAGTTAGACCCCACATGAGCCCAGGTGGGCTGCCCATGTGGACCTAGTTGGCTGCTCGTGAGATGCCCACATGGGATCGGGGTGGGCAGTCTGGATGGGCCCCATACGGCTGCCCAATCTCGCACTGACATTGTTTCCAGTTGGACGTGTTGGCTGGATTAGCAGCGGGCGCGGGGCATTC
This sequence comes from Pollicipes pollicipes, assembly GCF_011947565.3. Classification (NCBI taxonomy): domain Eukaryota; kingdom Metazoa; phylum Arthropoda; class Thecostraca; order Pollicipedomorpha; family Pollicipedidae; genus Pollicipes; species Pollicipes pollicipes. The sequence continues at coordinate 49,419,694 of NW_023596576.1, forward strand.
GACTCATCTTACACCATCATGTGGTGCAAACTTTAAGATCAATAAAAAATTATTGAAATCCCTTGATTCCGAGTTTTTTTCCTGCACGAAAACCTTTGTTTTGCACATCACTCGCCCCTTGCATTTACACTTTTTGCACTTTTGTTGGACGACAGCGCGACGGAATAGGGCGATGCACTTTCGAGTGTTCACGTTCTCGATCTGTTAAAATTTACAAGTCATTTTTGAATTTTTGGTTGTCAACATCTGCTCACGCACTTCACATGTTTCACTGACCTGTAACAGACTTGTATAGATCAGATGATAAATTTGACAAAATGAGTATTCATGCCGTACATTTTGATAACGATGTGCACGTAACCCAGGGCCCAACGGGGCTCTGGGTTACGTGCACAAGGACGCATCTGGAGTTTTTCCAACAAGTCGGCTATTTTGTGTCGAAGAACATAGTTTTTGTTTTGAAACGGGCAGGAGTAAGGTACGCATTTTAGCTTGCCAACGTTTCTTTTGAGTGTGACGACATTTTAGTACATCACCCTCATCGTCAGCTGTTTAATGAACAGAGCTGGGGTTGGTTATTTGCGTTCCTTGATCGTTTGGCTATGGGAGAAACGCGCGACGCCCGTGGTTGTGCGTGGAGCGCGTGTTGCGGACAGAGGGACGAGAAGGGGTGTGTCTGTGTGTCCGTGGGGAGTCAACAGGTATGTCCGTGGCTGTTTGTTGCTGTGGGCTCTGAAACGTAGCATTACAAATCATGGGACACCTCAGGTTTCTTTTGTCGCAACACGATAGAATTCCTCTGTTCCTGGTGCACCCTAGTGTTAAAACTTCATGAACACTTAATCGCTGGGTGCACGCAAACGCACGTAGCCCTTTAATTCAAGCGTAATAATTTGAGTTGGTCTAGGGTTTTTGCGGCCGGGTTCACTTCAATGGTCATGAAATGACGGTGTTACATTGGTTTGGATGTCTGTCCTTGTTCTTTACTTTATTGTCTGAGCCCTGCGTGGCCTGTGCTCATATAGTCATATCATTACCGCTTTATTAGCTTATGTCATGCATTTCTTTCTTAACTGGTAGATCATTTCAAAATAAGATCGTTGCATAGAATAGCATAGGAGCATAGGGTCCTTGAGTGCCATGGAACCCTCACTTTCAGAAAGTGATTGAGCTAAACTCTGTGGTGATCCATGGAAAGGATCAGTTTTGAATTTGAATTTTGCCACCCTACTGTCGGATGTTTTCTTCACTTTTCATGTAGAACATGTAAGGACTCTGGCATGGCAAGAGTTGTCAGTTAATTGACGATTCTTAACTTTTGTCTCGGCGATCATACAGACATATTAAATGTATCATGATTGATGGCTGTGTTACAGCCTATCCCAAGCCTTAGAGGGACTCCAGTTTAGCTCAAGTTACTACAGGACTTAGTGTACAATATCTAGCAGAATTAGTCATGGAGGCAATGACTTGCACTTGGTTGACATTGGCCACAAGTAATTTTAGGGGGCTGGTTAACCAAAATGCAGCTATGTTTTATTAATCAATGCAAATGTTTGGCTTAGATGGATAGCTTTTGTTGATATCCAGATCAGGTGAATGCATTTTGCTGATTATTTAAGCATATCTAATATTTTCATGGCATGCATTTCACCGAGTTAGTCTTTTTCTTTGGTTGGTTATAATTATCATATACATTTCAGATAGCATTCTAGAATTCCTGGATGCCCACTTACTGTTGCCTGCATATTTCAGTATATGAAACAAGTTTCTGGGTTAGACCAACAAAAAAACAGTCACAGTTAGCCAGTAATTTCCAACTAGGTTAACCAATATCTTATCGCTGTGCTCGAAGACAGAAGTGTTGTATATGAGACTATGATAGGACTATGATTTATCTTCACCTGTAAATCTGTAGCCCTTCTCCACCTTTCAGTGTGCATGCCTTCCTCAAAGCATGGTATTGGAGCAGGATAATCTTTCTATGCTGGAGCACCATCTCTCAAGAAGTGGATGCTGTCTCTTAAATCATATAAGCATTATCACTATGCAGTTCACCACAAGAGGCAAATTAACTGATTAGTTGTATAATAATAATATGAATAATAATCAAGTTGAGTAGTTTGTAAGTTATTTTTTTTAGTGGATATGTATATGCTCTCATATATAAATCATGTATAGATAGTTTTAGGATGTGACATGTCTGACATGCATTGGCCACCCACAGACTGAGTCAAGGAACAGCCACAGAGTGTGCTGGTGTTCATGTTTTTTTACAGACATCAATTTGACGACCAGCGCAGGTGATTTTGCTTCAAGAAATGTAACCCAACAGACATCCTCAGTGAGCAGAGCTAGAGCTCTGACTGGTCAGACATATCTGACAGCTCTGTGTGATGGGCCCCCATGTTGGGCCGACAGGAAACGGGAGGCGGTGCTCCTGCCGACAGCGGCGGCCCCGGTCGGCGGCGATGGTCCGATGACAGCTCTGTGTGACGGACCCCCATGTTGGGCCGACAGGAGGCGGGAGGCGGCGCTCGTGCCGACAGCGGCGGCCCGGTCGGCGGCGATGGTCCGATGACAGCTCTGTGTGACGGACCCCCATGTTGGGCCGACAGGAGGCGGGAGGCGGTGCTCCTGCCGACAGCGGCGGCCCCGGTCGGCGGCGATGGTCCGATGACAGCTCTGTGTGACGGACCCCCATGTTGGGCCGACAGGAGGCGGGAGGCGGCGCTCGTGCCGACAGCGGCGGCCCCGGTCGGCGGCAATGGTCCGATGAGCCGCAGCGTCATGAACCTGACGGAGCTAACTGAGGCCGAGCGGCCGCCGTCGCCGGCCCGGCTGCCTTTCACCTCCGAGAAGCACCCGCGCTCCACGCTCAAGGAGCTGGCTGCGCTGCGCAAGCACCGCGAGCTCTGCGACGTCGTCC
>NW_023596576.1:49422722-49463649 GCF_011947565.3 Pollicipes pollicipes
CTCTGAACACGTAAAATACTTAACCATTTCTAAAAGAACAATTTCCAAAAGTTTAGTAATTACAGCTGCACGCTCATTGATCTATGGCTTTGGTGCCCTCCTCCAAAAAAAATCCTGAAAATAATGACAGCATGTCGCCAGATTGCAAAATATCCATATGCTTTCTAATGCATCTATCAGTACCCGCGTGCTTTTATCAACGCATACGCATGTATGCATGCAGGCATGCATGACAATAAAAGCACTTCTTTCACCAACTTAGATGGACGCATACTATGCAGCTGTGACGAATTCACGACTATTCTGCTGAAGCGATTACGGGATGCGACCAGAGAATGCAATGAGTGACCAAAACCTGTAAGGACACGTTACAAACATTGATACAGTATGGCAGCGCGGCACGCACCTGATTATTTCTGACGACGACGAAGCCGAAGGCGCAGCAGCCGAGAGTCCAGCCGAGGCCGAGGTAGCTCTGCAGCAGCAGCACCGAGTCGTCGGCGATCCCCTCCTGCCGTGCCTGCTGCGCCTGCACACCAAACATGGCGCAGGTGGTTCAATGGGCCTGCCCGACTACTGTGCCCTCGTGGTAACTGGCTTGACTTTCGATCGGTTTCCGGTGACATGTTCCAGCGCTGATATTGACCTGATTTTAAACAATGCTCGGAAAAATATGAGATAGAAATGGCCACAACCCATTAACAAATTTCCGAGTTCAAGATTTGACATGCGCCTGGTTCCCAACGCAGATTTCTGGTTCCGGCTTCTCGCTCACGGGGACGAATGGGAATACCAAACCATGGGCCGTGGTTTCCATTGGTTCTTTCATAAACACCAACTCCATGTTCCTGGATCCCATTGGTTGTTTTTCAAAAACCAGACACTGTTCCTTCACCAACTTTAGACCAGGTTTCCTGATTCCCATTGACTTCTTGGACGAAGTGGTCCCTGGCAAGAATTCTAGGCAAAACCTTCATTTTCACTAGTTCCCTCTGATGTGTTCTGGGCTTTGGTGCGTTCTACGTGCTTGGAATAATTCCAGGAAATCTAGGCATATTTCAGGCTGGATCTTGGTAAGGATGGAGATTGGTTCATCCTGTGCCTTTAGACACTGCTAGACTGTTTCTTGTTGGTTACCTGTATACATTCCAAGCTGGATCTTGGCTCTTACCGGATCTCTCAGCTTAGTGTCAAGCTGTATACTGAATGTTGCTTGATCTCGGCTCGAACTTGACCGAACGTAGTTTGTAGGCTCCTCCTTCCAGAACCAGAAATACGACTAACCGCCCCCTACGACTAACCGCCCGTTGCTGAACCGGGATTAAATCGTGGTTTATGACCAGCAGGAGAGTGAAAAATAATTTTAAGATTCAAAAGAGATATGACAGTCCCGTGCACGTCCAGCTGGTACTACCACCCCCCGACATCAAATGCCACAAAGCTGTAATTGTACAGTTTGCTATACCATGTATAGTTGCTGGCGCATCTTTTTTTTTTTAATCGAATGCAAGAACCTCACATTGCAAGTGGTGTAACGCACATCTTGGCTTTTGATGGAACGCGACGCAAACCGTGGCACATTCTTTTAAAAAGCCCCCGCGACTGCAGTGACCCTCAGGTGTCATGGAGCTGCCGGGATTAGAACCCGAGCCCCGAAGTCAGAGCCGAAGGTGCCACCCGTTCGGTCATTGCATCCTTTTTCCGTGGTTTTGTTGATCGCTCTTTTTCTAACACCGATGGTCGACGCACTTCTACCCGATGGTGATAGGCTACAACAGTACAATGATGTTAACACTACCACGCGTTTTGCATCAGACTTTGTGAAGCTGACAAAACTACATTAGAAACCAACCAGGGGAGAATAAAGAACGTTGCGTCGGTTTTTATTCTGAGCTCTCTCACGCTATAAAAAAGTGAAGACAGAACTGATTTTTTTATATCTACAAACACACATCACCTTCAGCTTCATATGTCGAGATGAAATTTTGAGGAGCACGCCTTATGCGCCCCAATGTGCACCCAATGCGTTCGTCTGTGCTATTTCGTAATTCATCGTGATAGCAGCATGACACATTTGTGTTTTTTATCGATCAGCGTTTCTTTTACTGCTGCCACTGCGGTCTTGCTGCTCAGGTATAAATCATGGTTCCCCACAAGTAATGTAGTTGTCGACTTGTATTCTGAATGACAATAAGTCATGACAATCATTTAAGTCAATCATTGACGGTTCGGTGCGTTATATCATTGGTACAGTATGTCACATGCACAGCTAATACAGCATGTATCGCCCGACATCTTGGAAAAAGTTCGTGTCACCCCGAAATCCTTCGGAAGCAGACACCAAACATTTTGCAGTGTATACGACAAATGCAATTTCCCACCACTCTGCATAGATTTCAGATTAGTCTAATTATGCCGTAAGGCCTTTACATTTCAAAACTGAAAAAGCTATCAGTTTGAAATCCAGATCAATAGCTTACACCGATGTGCAAGACACATAGCTGTCGCGTGAATCCCAAGACGGGTGCAGGAATGCGGTCGGAAGCACACTAACACAGGCACAGGTAGCTGCTATGCGTCAGCTGAGTGATTCAAGGCTGCCATCCATCGCATAAATTTGGAACAAATCGCTCTGATACTACCTAGACATGATGCGACTCATCCCACTCTCCCCTACAGGCTCGACCACAGGGACTCTGTCGCGGGGAACGTCACTGAACGCCCACACATCATGCTCCAGTCACAGCGACTCGAGACTGCCTTGACCTGGCCGTGGTAATGCCGTGGAAATGCTCCCCTGTTGAGGCTGTAGCCAACCGTACGGTCAGCGTTCACGACAGCTGCCGCTGCCTCCGTTGTGAACTTCACGGCTCGGTCCTGCAGCAGAGTGGTGCTGGCGGCCCCACACGTTTCAGGAGCACGTGGAGCAGCTCCTGAGAGTTCGCTATACACCCGTACCTCTCACATTGTATACTACTCTGCCGCCCACCTAAAGGCGACTACGATGTTCATTCACGTGAGCAGGTGTTGGCTCCATGGTTGATTTTCGAGCGTTTATAAGCTCTGATCGGCAGTACTGACGAGCTATCCTGACCGGAGCGACCGCCTCAGTCCTGAGCGGTCCATCCTCGTCGTCAACATGACCAGCACGACGTTTTCCCGATGCTCCATGAATGCGTTCTTGTTCAGGCTGTCCCCCGACCGAGTCCAGTGGCTTTCCCGTCGGCGTTTGGCATTGCTCTCTAACGTGGTCACGTATGTTCCGGAGGATGCCCGCAAGGTCACTTTGACTCTTGATAGCGAACACGGTGGACACGCCGGCACGGACCACGCACCGTGCCATAGCTCGACGACGGTCAGCTCGACGCTGCGGCACGGTCCAGCCACGAAACCACCGGAGGCGGAAGCTATCAGCCGTGTACCAGCGTGTCTGGTTCGGCTTACGTGTTCGGCTTACGTTGCGCTCCTACGTGGTGACGCTGTTGCCATCACTGCTCAACACACAACTTAACGCAACGATACAGCAGCGACAGGCTCTTGCTGAGGCGGACCAGACATCACCCGGCAGGTCAGGGAACTCGTCACACCACATGGACGCGAATGGGGTCCACGGACGTGTCGTCGACTTCTCAACAGGCCCATATATCTCCAATGGGGCTGGCCCAGGTGATCGGCCCCGTGGTCCAACCATTCAACTTGTGGGACAGCGCCCCTGGCACAGCCTGGTGGCTGCCCGACGGGGTGCTGTCAATTCACTACTGCACCACTTTAGTCAGCGCAGGTTGACCAGCGTCGCCAGGCACACTGGTACAAGTCTTAAGCATTCTCTCTCCCAATCGCAAAGCCGTTTGGGTGGTGTCCCGGTGTCGACCTGAGCACACTGGCATGTTAAGTCATCGGTGAGTAGGTGGCCCGTGGTCGCTATCGGGGCTCGGATTGACCTCGTGGACGCGTCACGGCACATTGGCGACCAGAGGAGGCGGCAACGCCTGGCTGGCAATTCACTGAACATGTTGGAGAGCAAGATGGACAGAAACGCAGTAATGGCGTGTCCGGAAGACATCGTACAGGCCGTGCTGGTGGCTTGGATGAGCATGTCAGGGCTGAGTCGGTAACCTTGGGTTCCCACTCAGTAACCTTGGGTTCCCACTTGGGGAAAAGCCGAGTGGAAAAAGTCGCACGAAAAAGAAGAGCGCGAATAGTTTCAAAAGGATTAAAGTTATCCAGAATGGAAGTCGAATAGAAAAAATGTTGCGCGCCAAAAAGACAAAAGGTATAAAAGTCAACAGGGATGAAGTTGAACAAAGTCGGTTGAGTCGGAAAAAGTCAACGGGAAAAAAATGAACGAGAATATAATTAGAGTTGGAGAAAGTCTCAAAAGTCAATGGGGATAAAAGCCAGAGCGAGAGAAAAGCTGAAGGAATCAAACTCGACAGCAGTACACAACATTGGAACGGACAAAGAGCCAACAGGAATAAAACACGAATAACAAAAAGTCGATATAGACACGACAGGCCTGCAGCTTCTGGTTTTTCGGCGCTATGAATTCAAAGGTCTTATGCTGAGTCATCGACCTTTAATACACCATCGGACAAGCATTAAATGACGTTATAGGGCAAACATTGTGTTGACAGAATTCAATGTGTTACGCCGTGATTATGCTCATGAGGTCATATTTACCTCAAAATTGGGCACAACCGCACTCAAACAGCGAGCGCTCCTCGCAGGACCGCCGCCTTCGAAACTTTACCACCAAGCCGTACTGAACACGCCCCTAAGGCTACCACGGGACCACTCTGCTGTGGGTACGCCGCTAGCTTCGATCAATGCCCATGAAAATTCCCTGTCTAGCGATTTTTTGGGACGGTGACGAGAGACACAGGCGCCTACAGCAGGAGGCGACGCACAACGGCGGTGCGGTGCCCGTGCCCGTGCCCACCAGATCCGTCCGTTCGTTAATCCAATGTTGGATAGGCATGCGCCCTGGTTACCAATGCTTGGTCCTAGCTCCCGCTTCCCCCTTCTGAAAATAAGATCTTGGATCTTTGGTTCCGACCCGTTATTTCATAAACCATACTGTCGACGTCGACGTCTATCCCTGTTAACTTTTTCTTTGGATTTTTCGTTCAAGTTTTCCCACTCAACTTTTTATGTTCGGCTTTATGTTCGGATGCCGCCGCCCCGGTCAGGACAGCTCGCAAGCACCACCTGCCGGGGCCAATCAGAACTTACGAACGCCCGAAAAACAGCCTCAGAACACAGACGGCGAGACTGCCACACGAGGTTCTTCATGACATAGATGGTGATGGTGAACCTCGGTTGGGTGGCAGGGTACAGTGACATACCATGTAAGAGGCACGGATGATAGCGAACTCCAGGGATTGCTCCACGTGTTTCTGAAAACGGGTGTGCCCAGCCCAGCCCTTCTACAGCGCGAGCCGTGAAGCTCACAACGGAGGCAGTGGCAGCCGACAGGAGCGCTGACCGGTACGATGGGTACAGCCTCAACAAGAGAGCGTTCCCATGGCGTTGCCACGGTCAGGTCAAGGCAGGCTTGAGTCGCTATGACTGGAGCATGATGTGTGGGTATTCAGTTATGTTCCATGCCATAGAGTCTCTGTGGGCTGTCACATACGTGGCCTTTCGCGAAGTCTCATGCAAAACGCCTAGCAGTGTCAACGCCAATGTTTTGTTTGTAACCTATCACCCTCGCAAATAAATCACAGTCAATTCACCATGCAATTGCTGTCATTGAAAGTGTAATTAATGGACCAAAACAAGAAACATTGGATTGGTTTTGCTTTGCATTTTATGTCGAAATCAAATTCACATTCCGTTCATCAAAACTGATATCGGCTACGGCTATGAATGACGCAGCAAAGTACACTTGGAATCGGGATCTTGTAGCCTACGTTTACAGCAAATGAATCGCAACCAGACGGATCTGCAAGGAACAGTGGATATATCTTCTGTATATTTAAATCTTGTTTACATGGCTGCTAGTCTCACAACGCAAGTTAATATTAGCTTTCATTGGAAAGTTGGTTATATCGGCGCTACTTCTTGTTACAGAAAAAAAACTGTTACTTCCGCGTCAGGCAGCACCCGAACACACCAGCTTCGGAGCATTGTCGTAATTGAAACAATGACAGTACATGCCTGCTTTCTCTGTCAACTTAATCGCACTGCTTTGCAACTAGCTTGGAAAGCTCTGTCTCGGCCAATAAAGATTTGTTTCTTAAGTTCTACCCCGAAAGGTCCAAAGCATTTTACACTCTTAAGTTTCTTAACGGATCATACCACATTACCAACTCATCCTCTGTAAGGCCACGCTCGCAATCAATACTTGAAACTGCGCAACGAACCGGTAGGAAATAAAAACCTTTCCATACAAGTTGTAAAACAAATGGGCTTTATGTGACAGCCCCAACACTGCCATGCAGCTGTTCCGGATCCCGCTGGTGAAACGATTTCTCCTTCTCTAGTTACAAAAGAGCCTTCGCTACTCCCGGGTCCTGTCGCGAACGAACTTGTGAGTTGTGACAATGTGGCAGAAGCTGCTCTGTGTGCAATTAAAGCGCGCGGGACGCTACATCATGTCATCTGCGCCCTTGTGCCGCTCCGTGGCAGCCTGCAGAGCGGCGCCGCTTCGGCGTGCGCCGGCCGCTGTGATGACTGACCAGGTATATGAGCGGCGTGTGCAGGCCCAGGGAGCTGAGGCTGGTGGAGACGAGCAGCACCCGCACCGTCCTCGACCTCAGCATCGAGAAGTCGAGGAACGGCGGCTTGTCTTCCACCTTGGTCTTGCCCTTCACCTGCCGGAGGTCGCGCGGCGCTCTTGAGCTGCGCACGCAGAAAGCGTGACGCACTGGTGATCTGACAGTATCAATAGAATGATGTTTCGGCTCCATAGCACACGGATGAGAACGTACCTATGCATTTTTACCTGCATGCGTACGAACATATGGCACCTCGTTAGAGCTTGGTTTTATCCTTGCTTATGGTGGACCTTCCCTTTCTTTTGTGACTACAGCGGCGACCCGTGGGTCAGTGACGGCCCACCTTTTTCTTGGAGTGCTTCAAGTGGAGGATGGCCCTGCGCTGCGGGTGATACAGCGAGGCGGACCGGTAGAAGGTGCCCAGCAGACAGGTGAGCACTATGACCCCGGTGACGGCCTGGAGGCCCAGGCGCCAGCCGGCCGCCCTGCCGACGAGCACACGGAGCTGGACATGAGCTGGCGGATGCTGGGAGAGCGCTGTCAGGGCTGGGAGACACTCGCCGCGCTGCACCTCACAAAACTATGAGTGAAGGGAGCACGTGAGACAAATACGTCAGGCTCGGCACCACCACCCATGCATGGCCTGCCATAGACGCGGGCTTTCATGATTGGTAGACGTTACATAGTAAACACAAAAAACGGCTTTCTAAAATGGCCCTGCTCAATTCTACATATGTGTCCTTCACACTAAGCTTTAGCCGAATTCACTGAGCTCCAAGGTGAAAGTCAGTGCACTGGGAGTCAAGGTTCGCCTATATTCTTTTTTCAGGCTCTTTTACTGGGAATCATAGGAATAAAATAATCAAACCACTGCTGTGCCCATTCCCTGGTGTCACTCAAAGAGGAAAGTCTCAGACGGGTGGCAAGTGACAGGTGACTGGGCCAACCACTCACTGTATGGCGCCCTGAAGCAGCGCGGACATGAGCGCCAGCCCGACGCCGCTGCCCGACATGACGACCGTCTCCACCAGCTCGCGACGCCGCTTGAAGTACTGGCCCACCATCAGCGTGGACGCGTCCCGGGTCATAGAGACGCCCACCGCTGCCGGCAGGGCCGCGGGTCAACAGGACCGGCCCGATGTGACCGGTGGGAGTACGTTCCGAGACGCGGAAAAGGCAATCGGTGCCAGAAGGTCAAGTCACGGGTCATGGGTCTCATGTCACATCTCAGCAACAGCGAACTGGCATGATGTGTCTAGAAGACACCGACAAATGTCGCGAGAGCAATGAAATCGAAGCCCCCAAGCTGCATCGCATTATTGTAATAACCCGAAAACGCCATCGCTCGGGCCCTAGAAACCTCATCGTCATCGTAAGACCTGGAGCCACGGTTACTCAATCTACGTGATCAATTATTTCAGTCTGGTCTAGTTTAGTTTATCTACAATATGTGGCCTCACAATCACACGTGCCTATGTGGATCTGCGACAGCATGCGTGTGCATGTCAAGATAAAAATCAACATACACTTATAACCCAGCCTGTCCTCTGGGACTTCAGCACATTGGACATGATAATCTGGTTTGGTAGACGCCCAATTCTGTTAAGCGAGATCGTGTCTCGCGATCCGTGGCTCGGGTTTAAGACTCCCTTTAATATTGCTGGTTTCTTTAAAAATTGCATGCTTCGTGTTTACATTCAGGGTATAAACCAGCCTGAACTACGACGGCAAAAGACCATCTCTTACCATGAAGTTTTCAATCAGTTAGCCATGAAGGGAGGAAGGGGAGGGGGACAAAGCCGTTGGTCCTAAGCCGACCGTGAATCGTTGCTGGAACAAACCGACTGAAGGCAATGCTTCCTTCGCGGCTCTTCACGACTTGTGCTGAACAAAGACTTTATCTCACTATCGGATATCCAGCACAACTGCTGGTAAAGCTAGCCAGGAAGTCCAGCATCCGTGGCAGGAAGGAAAATGGCAACCAAGCCGGCCTTCACCCGTCAACCCGTATCCGGACATTGTCTTCACACCATTCGGCTTTATGTACAGCATCAAGGGCGTAACCATAGCGACGAGTCACCCGAAACGACAGCGCAGTCGTGTGGACGGTCCCTGAGTTACCCAAAACGGCTTTACAGTCGTGTAAACGGTCCCTGAGTGTTCATTATCTTTTTACGAATCATGTATAAATATGCTGCCATGCTTGCACGAGTGTGCGCTGCGGTAAACAGTTGCGGTGAGATCGCAGCACCACGAGCACGGAGTCCCACACTCCCGCGCTCACTGCTGCAACGCGCGCCATCTACCACCGAACTCTGGCGACTGCCGACAAGCCATTGCGTATGGTCCACCACCTGACAAAACCCACGCCAAGGGAGTTAAGCCAGAAAGACGAGTGATGCTGCAGGAAGCTCTTCACAACCTTATAAAAATTCAACGTTTCCCTCGACCTATTGAACATTGCATGGGCCGAGGACAGTGATGCAAATTCAAGCAAGACAGCGATTAAAACGTGCTTCAACATCGCTTCTGCCGCCCCCCCCCCCCCCACACTTTGAGTGAACTCTTGCGATTGTGACGCAACCAGCGTAATGCGATGACTGGAGTCGTCTTTGCTTACCGAATATGGTTCCGTACGAGATGAACAGCTGGTGGAAGCGAGACGCGAAGGAACTGAAGAGGATGCCGAGCGCGGCGACCAGACCCCCGAGCACAGCCGTCAGCCGGGTGGACTTGCGCCGGCAGATGGCGATGGTGAGCGGCGACAGCAGCCAGGAGAGCGCTATCGACATGGCGCCCAGCCAGCCTGCAGGGCACAGACGCGGGAGGCGGTCAGCGAGGTGGAGCACGCCCGCAGGCGGCCTCGAGCACAGGCGCGGGAGGCGGTCAGCGAGGTGGAGCACGCCCGCAGGCGACCTCGAGCCCAGGCGCGGGAGGCGGTCAGCGAGGTGGAGCACGCTCGCAGGCGGCCTCGAGCCCAGTCGCGGGAGGCGGTCAGCGAGGTGGAGCACGCCGGCAGGCGGCCTCGAGCCCAGGCGCGGGAGGCGGTCAGCGAGGTGGAGCACGCCTGCAGGCGGCCCCGAATACAGGTACGGAAGGCGGTCAGCGAGGTGGAGCACGCCCGCAGGCGGCCTCGAGCACAGGCGGGAAGACGGTCAGCGAGGTGGAGCACGCCGGCAGGCGGCCCCGAATACAGGTACGAAAGGCGATCAGCGAGGCACCCGGCAACGCTGCGCACGCTCACAAGCGGTACCAAGGCGCAGCACGGCGAAGGAAGTCCACCAGAGAGTGTCAGATATGCCGCTCTTCGTCTCTGCTGTCGACAAAATGATGTAGTCCGCAAATATCCGTGCTCATTCTCATTAACCACGTGGGGTTATGTCAACTGACGCGTCGCCAATTGCCCCTACCCCGTCGGTCAGCTATGTGGCGCCACTGCGCAGGTCTCAGCCCCCCCCCCCCCCCCTATCCGATGCTGGTCAGCCGCCACGCTGAAGATATAATACTGCCATGTTCTCGTTAGCCTATCTTTAATCAAACTGTGCAGTTTTCCCGCTGATCACTCTCGTGGACCAAATCATTTGCATCAGTGCTGTAGACTTTGAAATGATCCTACAAGTCTATTTGTCCTTGAGCTGCGATGAACTGTCCTGACAGCTGTATGACTCACACTGACATTGAAGGAAGTGAGTTAAAGCTGCGTTATGAGCCGGCGGCTGCTCGGCCTTTGCTTCTTTTGTGCTGGGGGAGGCAGCTTTAATATCCAGGACCAATTGACCTACTTCGCTAATCAGAACATAAGATACCACTAGATTGGAAAACCCAGTGCATATCAGCATATTGACTTGCCAGACTCAAAAGTTCAGGCTAAATGAAATAACTCGCAGGTTTTTAAACTTCATGAAAGCCACAGCATGACAAAGTGCCGAACGCCAATGTTGACATCCCACAGCGTTCGATGAAAATTCCTTCAAGTGTCATCTGATGCGCTAAGTAGCGGCACAATTTTCCGCCCAATCAAAGAAAGGCGACTTAGCAGTGGCCCGGCGCGTGTTTGACATATCGCTGCATGCTTCTGTTGGTAGCATGCCTGCAACTAACGAAAAACGAAAGGAATTATGCGACATCACATGTAGTTTAACTCGCCTTGATCTGCCGATACCCTTCCACGTTTTTTTATTTCCGTATTATATATTTCCGACCTGAGAATGCATTGCTGAGCGTGATGTGAGGGCCGTATTAATGTATAACCTCTCAAAGTAAAATACACTCGTCAGGAAACCTTTCACAGCAACGAAGGCGCCTTTTCCAAAAATGTAGTCTGAAGCACGGTTGTAAGCTTCGTTGGGAGCGTTCAACGCAGCCGAATGATATATAAGCAAATCCGTCATTGCAAAATCCATCGTCAAATCCAAATATATTCTCAGACGCTCGTATCATTTGGCGAAAATTTTGGTGAAGCTGCATTCATACGTCGCCACAGCACGATCTCTTTCCAGGCCTCATAACCAGTCTCAGGCACACTGTCGAATATGCTCGAGCCACGCCTCCCCTCCCCACTGTACCGGAACGTGCCGGCCCCCCGGCCTTAGTCCTTCTCCGAAGAGAGACTAGCCCTCCTCCTTGTCCCTCTTTTCCCCGGGTCGGGCCAGCATCCAGCCACTGACGCCGCGTGCCGACGACCGTCTCTTCAGCCGCAGCTGGCTCCGCCGGCCCCGAATCGCCGACAGTGCGCCGGTGGCCTAGTCCGGCACGTCGCCGGAGCTGAGCCCGCTGGCTTCAGTGGCGACGGCAGCGGCCAGCGCTGGCCCCAGCGGCGCAGCACCTGGTCGCAGCGGCGCGGCGCTCGGCCGCAGCGGCGCGGCGCCCGACCCCAGCGGCGCGACGCTCGGCCGCAGCGGCGCCCGGCCCCAGCGGCGCGGCGTCCGGCCGCAGCGGCGCGGCGCCCGGGCCCAGCGGCGCGGCGCTCGGCCGCTGCCGCCGCCGTCGCCGGCTGGCTGCCATGGCCCGGCCGTCGCGCCGGCCTCGTATTACCGCCTGCACCGGAGTTTATCGCCGCCGACAGCGCTCGGCCGTCACAAAGAGTAGCCGCGATCTGGGAAGGGTCCGAGTGGGACGACGGGCCGGGCAGGAACTCACGGTCCCGGAGAGGGACGATATGGGACGAAGTCCGGGCGAGACGACGGATAGCATCGGGGCTCAAGATCCCGGAGAGGGACGATGTGGGACAAAGTCCGGGGGAGACGACGGATAGCATCGGGGCTCAAGATCCCGGAGAGGGACGATGTGGGACGGAGTACGGGCGAAGACGACGGATAGCATCGGGGCTCAAGATCCCGGAGAGGGACGATGTGGGACGGAGTACGGGCGAGACGACGGAGAGCGTTGGAGCTCACGGTCCCGGAGAGTAGTATATGCAGTAGTACGCTTCTCCGAAATGCCTAGGCCATTCAGTGTTTCTTTTGCCGACATTTTTCACTGGACGGGTACTCGTACATGTGAAATTAAATGTGCATAGGGCTCGAACGATCTTTACTTGTGCTTTTAACTCTACCATTGATTAAGCCGGGGAACATTTCTGAAGACGGCTCACACCGTCAGTTTCAGCAAAAACACACCAAAGCTGCTCCGAACAAAAACCTCAACAATATAGTGCATAGCATTTTTAAAAACTAAATTGTTTAAATGGGGTTTCTGTGTTTATGGGTTTCCTTCTTAGAGTGAAATGCTGTCCTATGCATTTATTTCAGCTGTAAGTGAGCCACACCACTTCCCGTGAAAGCGTGAAATCTTTGGACCTATTATCATCTGAAAAGTAGGCATGTTTGATGCTGGTGGACAAAATGGTGCACTTGATCAAGCCCATTGTTCAATACTACCGTACGGACAACTAGGTGTCACTACCAGTTTAAAAGAAAACTACGTATTCTGCGCAGCAGAAGTCTTATGAATAAACTTACGTACATCTTATGAATAAAGTAGTAAATGACTCAAGCCACTCTAAAACAACTCAGGCACGCGGTGGCGTGATCCCGCATTTTGAACGTTACATCGCACAGATTAGGACATTTTTATTGAATGATTCCCACCATTTGATTTCTGCCGCCTTAATCTACTGATTCTAGAATAAACTCCATTGTTATGAAAAACACGTACAATCCCTTTAATTTTGTTGCTTTCCGCCAGCATAATACGTCTCCCAGGTCGGGTTCCGGGCGCACTGAACATAGTCAGCTGACAGACACGTCATTATTTGGCGGTCCAGCGCCTGGAAAGTGCTGCAATCAGTGAGATGGCAGCCAGCAGAGGTCGTGCACATAACTCCTAATTTATTACCGTCTATATCACCGGCGCCATCGACTGAAAACTATCAGCAGCTTCCCGAACAGCTGTTCTCGTGTATCACGTAGTATCTGTCGCTAACGGCCCCCGATAACTGCTACGTGCCTGACGGAAGGGTGAAAGCTACGGCAGCATGTGTGTTGGTAACTTGCTGGCGTTTTGACCGCAAGTAAGTTACCCATAGCGGTGCTGGCTCTTATTTTGGAGAAGACAAGGTAATGCTGCATTGCCGCAGCATTGTATCAAAGCAAATCTGGTAAAATAGGAAGCTAGTAAGTTCCTTTGAGTACAAATCAAACCAGTTAATAGCCACAGGACAGATAAGAGCCAGTGGTGCTCACGAGCGGATGGGGATACTGGCCCCTACACCTCCTTCGGTGGCAAAAGCAGTGAACCAGAGCATTAAGAAAAAAAAATGAGATTCGCGACAGTGTGAACTTCCACAGTGATCACTGCACGGCAGACCAAAGCGCAACATGAGAAAGGAAAGCTGCTGTGAGGGTCCAGCGCTGCTGCATAAGTGCTCCTCTTGGGCCATTCCTGCCCAAACTCACTCCTGAGAAAAGTCGGTGAGCGCGCCTGCATTTGGAGCGCGATTGCAGCCTATAATAGATCGCATACTTATTTGGTCTGTAGCTTGAAGAAAAGTTGTAGCATGGCAGGGCGTTTAGGCGAAGAGACTGAATACACATCTGGGCGTGGGAAATCCCGGTGGAGAACAGTTTTGTACATAACGATTCCCCACTGTATTAAAGGAAAGGCATGCGCTGGAACGACGCGAGTGGTTTGTCAACTCTGTCAGCACGTACTGTACAACCAAAATCAGTGTACGTTGCCTCGATCGCGCTGCTGGATTTGCTACATTGGGCTACCATACATTGACAAAGCTTGTCGGTCACAATTGTCCCTGATTTCTCACCACTGGTTGACAGCCTCTAGCAATTAGTTTGATAATGCTTTTGCGACGCCCGCTTGATAACCACACCCACTGATAACGCCCCTTTATTCATCTCGTCTCCTGGGAAGGATCCCTCAGCTGGCCACGCCGCCCGCTGGGCGAGCCACGCCAAGAATGTGAGCGCGTGTTGGCGCGGATGACTGATCGCGCCAATGACCGTCTGGTGCACCAGCATCCCTTGCCATTGTTCTTGAGCTGGCATGCGTCGGCCATGAATAGGTGGTCGACAGGTAAAAACGCGCGCGCCAACGCGCGTCTGCAGAAAACGGGACGGCCAGGTGCACGCAAAAACAGGCGTCCTCTGCAGTGGCTGAAAGAGGGAAACCATCCCTGCCGAGTGTCCAGCCGTTCCCTCCTTTACGCTCAGATCTCACCCCTGCTGCCAATGAGCACGTTGTCTGATAAGCCTGGCTATGTCGTGCATGCACTAATTCGGACACTTAAGTATATACTCAGTGTACCCATAATGTGCCTATTCACCCTGCCCATAGGTAGTGTAAGAGTGGCTATTAAGTGGTCATTTACTTCCAGCCTTTGTTGAGCAAATGATAACGGTGGTCAATCTTGGAGGTCATATTCACTGTCACGACGGTGGGGTCACCTGCTTGCTCGCCAGCTCTTGGCGCAAGGTCTCAGAGAAAGTGCCACAATAGCCAACGTCATAGACGAGGAGTTAGATATGCAACAGAACAATTGAGGGAGACAGATCAACACCGAGGACTTGAGCACGACGCTACAATGAAAGCAAAATTATTTCGGCACTACGAGTTCGGTGGTCTTCTGCTGAGTTATCGGCCTTCAGTATTCCAGGAAGTACTGGTTAAACGACTTTACAAAGCAAACATTGACGTGTTGACAGCTATCGACTTTTCAAATCGTGCTTATGACAATCGTTATTAGAGCTTTACGACGCTCTTAGCTGCTCAGGCTATAAGGTGTCGCCTGCCTCTCACCCTGGCAGGAAGGGCGGACGCAGTGGGAAGTTGAACCCCCTACCCCTGCTTTCCCAGATACGCAGCTTAGCCACCACACTATCGGTAGCCCTGTGCTTATGATCACGATCTCTTGACGATTGGTGCTTAATAGTTACGATGATAATCGTCTGTTTGTGTACATGACATCAAGAACAACTTTACTATCAGCGACATCACTAATCCAGCGACATCAATCTCTTCGTCCTGTACACAAAAACATTGTTACAAAGGTCTGTTTTGTGCTACTCTCTACCTTGCCAAGAATCCTATGAAGGCATCACCGGTTATATAAACTCATAACAAACGTCCTAAAGCAGACAAGGAAGATTTGGGTACGCGAGAGATGATCTGATGGGCTCCACAAATCAGAGGTGCACCTGCACCAAAGTTCAGTAACGTGAAAACTGTGTTCAGTGTGGTATATGTGACGTAATCTATGCACGCGTATGCACAGCGCTTCTCCACGCCTATGCTGTGCTTCAAGTAGCAAAAAGCTTTTGAGTACCTAGAAACAAATCAGCAAGCTCTGTGAAGTACTGGTGACGAAATGTGAGCACATACTGGCATCTCATATTTTGGCGTTATACCTTGTCACTTGGTTTCAATACGACGTCATCGACAAGTGGTTTCAATGCGACGTTAGCGTTCAATACGACCAGCACCTCGGCATTTAAGCTCTCTATTATTGGCGTCCTGTTCAAATGTTGCCATTGGGACTCTAAATCTTAATAAGATTCAGCGCAGAGCTTATTCTGGATAGATTAATTTGCAGCTTGACAACTGACCTTAAACGTCATGGAGCCTGACTGTTTTTATCATTTTGTCGCTTAACTACAAGTATCTTATTCTGGTCTACCATTCACACGCTTTGCATATCAATGTACACTCTGTGGCCTATCACTCCTTACAGTGCAAGCTGCTCTGAATACGAACGGCTTCAAACCACGCATAAGCGACAGGAGCAATGCCTTGGGTTGCTGCTGCAGTATATAACTTGCAACAGCGCTATCCCTTGATGTACACCGTCCTACTCGCCGAACGCATGGTGACGCTCAATCGTGCACATAATGTGAGGGAAAATGGTAGCGATTCGTTTGTTGCCCTTTGAGCTTCGGCACAGCATCGTAAGCAAATGAAGTTTCCAGTTTGAGAAACGTACGCAGTGAGAAAAAAAGACATGTGTTGTTTTTGCTTGGCCGTACCGTCAAATCAAACAGGAAGTCAATTATGCTATAATTCCCAGAGTTCGTGAGCGCACTGCAGGGAACAGGCATCTTTTAATCGTGCACAAAGCATATCGCTTCCTATGAAATGCATGCAAACTGTAGACATGTTTGAATGCCTGTAAGTTCTAAATGTGTCGTCTAACGAGGAGAACGAAACATGTTGACTGACGACTAAATGTGCCGTCCGTTTTAAACACGAGAGGAATCACCTTGTTGCGCTCTAAGGTTTGGAAACATGTCGCGAAATACCCACGGTGGTCGTTTTTAAGCACACACTAGCCACTACTTCCTCACCATGCTTCGGGTAAACCTTGTTTTGAAAGTTTTAGCCAATCAGGTCATGGATGATGTCAAATGCCTTCTTATTGGGCAACCAATGTATGTGTCGCTCAAGCACATACTTATTGTGTATAGACAAAACAGCTACTGCGCTGCTCCATAAACTGACTAAGTCATTGATGCATAGGTTTGCCGAATTACACACATCCGGCATGTTAAAAAATGCCCTCCTGCGGTTTAAATAGGCGACATGTTGATTATTGCAGGATGGAAGCATTAACAAAATAAGCCCAGTAAAATACGACAAGGGTTTGCTATTTTAGACGTCAGGGAGAGTTCACCATTGCAAAACAGTTCTTACGTACGCACGCATGTGACACATTGTCCTGCTGAAGTTGTGTCCAAAGCATGACCTCATCTAAGTGACATTAACGGAGGAGTGGAAGAGAAACTAAGGGACAGAAACCAACAAGGAGGGAATGCAAAAAAGACCCTCGACACGATACAGAGCTGTACCCACGTCTGTACCCTGCAACACATCGTACGTACTGCTCAATACCTTTCTTGCTATCTACTCTTACGAACTCCGCTATCGGCCAAACGTGCATCAACATCGCATTACAATTCAGATAAGCATGTCGGCGTAAATCCACCAGGATTCCGTTCGTTGCTCCTCAGCCCGTTCGGCTCACTCACCGACCGTCAACGGAGGCCGCCGAAACTCCTCGGCCGCGGGAGCCGCCATCACACCGAAGCTGCTCTGCAGACCGTGCACCAGCACGTTGACGAGGGCGTGGCAGAGCGCCACCACCCAGCCCCAGTGTCCCTCGAGGTAGTAGTGCTGCGCGATGGTGGCGGCGAGCGCGTGCCGGCGGGAGGGCCGCGGCCGCAGCGGCTCGATGGCGGCGCCGCTCGGCGGCTCCGAGTCGACGCCCGAGTCGGCCGCGCCGCCGGCCAGCGACGGCAGCGAGCAGGAGCGGAGCAGGCGGGCGTCGGCCGGCACCCACTCCATGGCGGCACTGGCGCCGCCGGGCGGCCGTCAGCGGCGCCGACGCCCTCAGCTGCGGCGCGCGGAGCAGCGGCGCCGCTGACGCCGCTGGGCGCACCTCGCCGGCGCACTGGGCTGGTACCGGGCGACGGGGGAGCACTGCCGCTAGAGATGCGTCTTCGAGATGCGGTACCCGCTGACGTCCAGGGGTATTTTCGCCACCACCGATGGCAATGTGTAAGGTGGCTTTGAACCACCGTTACGAAGTCGCCACCGAGCCGGCGAGGACGTGAGGAGCCTTCCTCGTCCGTGACCTCAGTGACCTTCGCGGTTCGGACACCACCATTGCGACGCCCGCTTGGAACGGCGCCGTGCCGCGCAATGCTGCGAAAATGAGGGGAGCTCCAGCCCCGTCAGTTCCCTTATCTGTAACACTGGCCGGACTGGGCAAGGCTTTGGTCCCTGTGCTCCCCGTTGCGTGATCCCATCCGTTATCCCCCACTGACCATGACCCATCCGTGCTCTCTGAGACCCATCTGCTGTAGTTCTGAGTCCACCAGCCGATCAACATCCTCGCCCCCTCCCGCTCCCGCCGAGCCCCCCACAGTCGCCGAAAACGGCGTCCTCCGGCGCAGGAGGGCGCGCACCATGGCCCCCAGAGCCGCCCCGGGCGGCAGCGCCGACCGGCCAGACCCGTCCGCCCGCTGCAGCCGTATTATCGGCCCATGTCTCACAGCTCGATCACTGTTTGTGCCCCGGGCGATCGGCCGGCGCCGTATCGGCTTGTATATGGCGATCGGTTCGAGGCGGCCGGCCACCGCCGGCGTCGGCGCGCAAACGACCTCCGCGTCGGCCCCGACGCAGAACGCGTCCGGCTATCGTCGGCGCCGCCGGAGCAAAGTGGCCTCGTCGGCGAGATAAAGAGGTGCGAGTTTTGGAGCAGATAGGTGCCGCGCTCGGCGAGATAGGAATCTTGTTTGTTCGGCTGCGAAAGCGCTTCGATCGGCGCGAGCCGTGGTCAGTCTAAAGACAACTTTGTCTTGTTGGAGACGCTGGCAATAAGTGAACTTTTTGTTAATGTCTAGTGTGCAAGAACAGCATATATACGCGGCGAGCTATTCTACGTAGTCTCCTCAAAACACCGAAATGCCTTGAGAAGACTGTGTCGGTGCTGCTGCTTGAAGCCAACTTTAGTGTGATGTAATCAAACCCAAAAATATCGGGAGCACGCGTAGAACCCAGCGCCGATGTTTCGCGTTCAAAGCCCGGCGCCTCCCATGTTCGTTTGTCCCCCGCATTCAACAGACGTGACAAGCTGCTGACTCTAATCGTCGACGTTCCTTTGCTCGATGTAGCTATTTCACAACTTATTGCAGCATCTACGAGGGCCACATCAGATAAATTTCCAACTGAGCAGGACAATGGCCGCCGAGCTCGAAACGTTTCGCGTGCGGGGACCGGGGGTGGCAAATGAGAATCTTTTGGAGGCGCGTCAGCGGGGCACCCCAAATGAAACTTCAGTCGGCGTAATGGACCGTCGTAAAGTCTGTCTGCTTAACAATTGAGGAATATGCGGGGCGATTCATCGCCATTCCAGAAGCTGGTATCCGCCACATCTGTCAGCAATGGTTTGGAGAGCGTCTTGCTCAGTGGATTGGCACGAGATCACCACGGCTCTTTCAGGGATGGGCGTGTTAATAGTTCGCGGCGACTGTTGTCACTCCGAACGTGCTCGACACGAATGCTGCTCTCTACCTGCTTTGGTGGAAGTGCTGGGCGGGTTGCTAGCTGTAGTCCCCAATAGTTGTGTCGTATGACACTATTCATTGAAAAAAAATCATTGAAAAAAATCATTGTCTTTTTGAAATCTTAATAATTATAGTAATATTCAGTTGGCAACTAGTATTATTATTAATGATTAAATGCTATTAATACCAGGCACATGACTGTTTTGGATGCACTTTTGAACCGTGTTCATTCTCGTGTGCCTAGTATATTGTGATATACGAATATGGCCGTTAGTGGGCGCGGCAAGCAAGTGCACCACATGTATATATATATATATATATATATATATATATATATATATATATATATATATATATATATGAATACGTGAGTCCCAATGTCAAAAAACATGGAAGTCGGTTCATGAAGCTTACTCCTGCTAAATGAACGCATGAAGCATGAATAGTGCCACACGACACAACTTTTGGGGACTTCAACTATCACATACTACGAACACGCTTATTCTGTTACCATCCTTAATTCGAACAAAATGCGGCTGAATCTGCCATTACATTTCACATCACGCTTTTATATCATGAATGAACAAACTGGGCCTGTTGTACAAGCGTACCAAACCGATATGGTCAGAAACCAGAAAATCTTGATCCAGCTTTGAGGAAGCTATGCTCTGGCAGGACATGTACGAGGAATGTGATGTACTGAATTAGTCCTTGGCCGTCAGGCTGGGAATTCAAAGCTAAATTATATAAAAAATCCTTTTTTCTGTAAATACAGTGCGGTTTATGTTTCTTTTCTGGATTATGAACAAGTTTATCAACTCCCTCGGTTCTAGATATCCTGACATACGATACAAAATTGCCCGTCATTTCCCCATGCCGCAGTCCTATAGGAGATACCGTACTTATACATCATTCAGATAATGTATCATTTTATGTAGTATAAATAAAACGTAGAAAACCAATGCTCATGTTTATCATATATTTCTTCCAGCACCACATCTTCTTTCACTCATTAACAAGCGCATCCTTTTATGAATATAAGCTTGTATCCAAGGCTTGAATAGAAACGAGAAATACAAAAAATCCGGTAATCCAATACCGCATCCAGTTTCCGTTACAGTTAAAGTAATCGTAAGTTCCCATGTTCTAAACCACAACCTGCAAAGCTTACTGTTTAAAGGCAGCATTTGCGCTGTTCATGCAGGAGCATTGCTTCAGGCACCCTACATCATACCGAGAGCCTTTAGGAATAAGAGAATCTGTGACAGGCGTGTTATCAGCACTGAACACCTTGGCCATAACCCTTCGACATCGACCAGACTTTCAATTGACTGGATGAGAGCCGGACAATCTAGCTTCTGCATCGGGTCCTGCGGAACATGGCTCAACTCCTCAGAGGAAATTCCTCACCAACTGTTCCACTCCCCATTTCAGTACGTGTGGCGGTGGTCCACTTTTCAATGGTTTGTTTATGCCGCGGTGGGGGATCCTGAGCCGGCACTGGACAACGCGTGCTGAAAACTAGATGCTGGGACAGCACAGCGTCCTTCGCACTCATGTGATGAAGTTTGAAGACCGCAACTATAACATCGGGAGGGAAGAGGAGGAGCCGTCAATGAGAGCCAGGTCGCCACCGTCCCCACCGAGCTGAGAGAAACACGGGCTCGCAGGTAAGGAACGACTTGCTCACGTTTGTCTCCGTGCTGATTCTCCCGGAGAACATCTTACCCGCTTAGTTACTCTGGGGCCATTCCCCGGCCTTTTCTCCCTCTCTCTCTCCCTCTCTCTCTCTCTCTCTCTCTCTCTCTCTCTTTTTATTGCTCTCCTTCCCTTCCCCGTCCTCTCAGAGTACCCTTAGCCTCTCTGCTCCATGAAGTGGGTGATCTCCTGCCAACGGGCAAACATTTTTTTCTGCAAATTTGGTTAAAACAACCCTCTGATTTGATGGACTTTTGAGATGACCACCCACGCTGCGCAGCGCTTGTTACGTGAGCCCTCACAGCACATTTGAAACGCCAGGTAAAGTACGAAATGCTTGACCCCAGATCACAACAAATGACAGAGTTGTGCGCGCTGGTTTCTTTGGTACCAGTTGCGTATCAACCTATGAGAATGTCAATCAAGGGGTTGGAGAAAAGACGTAATAGACATTTCATACGCGCTTAGATATCGTCTGGTACTGTGTACAGTGAATACTTAACCAGCTCATTCGAGCTTGAAGCGTATAAACCTCTCGCACAGCTTCGTAACCTGTTATTATGACTTTTTCTGAGATTTTATAAATAAGGTATGTCTTTTACCTCCCGACACTTTTTGGAAATGCATGTCGAAGCACGTAAGAAATACTTCACCAGAGGTCACTGCGACGTTTATCCTAATGTGGCTTTTTAGAGGTTGCTCGGTGAAGGTTAGTGGTGACTCAATAGCAAGTAGGCTCAATAAGGTGACTCAATAGTAATTATTCTGAAACAGGGCTCAGAGTTATTTTGAAGAAAAGATGAAAATCTAAACACGGCAGGGATTTCTGGCCTCGCACAAAAAGCATAGAAAATGCCCCTGCCTGTCCTCACAGCAATATACCAGGGTTTTGTTTAATGTCGGTTCAAAGCCCTGAGACATGACAGCGTTGCGCTGGAGGCATAGCCTCTGACGTCCTATAGGCCCTCCCTGGAATCCCACCTTCCGACGTCTGGTCCTCGTACAAAGAACGTCCAGGGCCCGCCGATTCCGTAGATTCCTTTACCGCTCATCAGTTGCTTGGTTGTTCCTAGGACCTAAACTAGTTTGCTTTTTCTTTGCGCTATTTCAAGGCATCGGGCCTATGAGAGCCTGTGCGTGCGTAGAGCTGGTGGCTTTTATGTATTCCCGGACCCCTTTGTGAACACTGCTTGTCTCGATGTCTCCGTAGCTCCTTGGAAATGATCTAATTATGGCTGGTGTGTTTAGCTGTCTATGTATACAGGGCTCTGTTGACATGTTTCTAGATGCAACGCAGTTTTTTGTTTACACACGCATATATTTGCGCGATGGTGCAATCCAGCTGAAAGGAGAATTTTGACAAAAGATATTTTGCTACGCGGCATTTCTGAGAATACTGGGTTCCGTAAAATGCTACATACCTCAGTTCTCTTTTTCTTTCATTTTTCAACTTCCCTTCGTTCAATTTTGAGAAAGATGTCTACCGGCAACCGGGTTATGTGCGCGAGAGATAGGCGTCTTTTGAGAGTGCAACGTTTGAAGTCGAATGACCGTTATGAAATGAGGGAGAGGGGCTTAACACGCACCCTTTTTCACCCAATTCATTCACTTAAAACGGCGTCCAGTCATGTCCTGCCAGTCTAGTTCCATCCCCCCATTACCAAAAACTCACGAGTGTGCATCTGAGGTGAAGTGGACATGCGAGGGTATAAGCTAGTCATTGTAGGACCAGCAACGTGAGGGAGACAAGCAAGCTATCAAGAAAAGCCCAGCATTTTAGGGTCGAACTGGATGCGTCTCGGCGAGTTAAGACAGATCAACCCGATACAATTATTACGGACAGACGGCTGGAATATAGAAGGAACTTCACACCCATAAATCTTTATGTAAAGGGGCCTTAAAGTGAAAGCGTGCCAGGAAAAGGCTTGGATTGCAGTTTTTGCGAACGTATGAAGAAAAAGTCATATCTATGCTGCTACAGCATCTGAATGTATTTTGAACTCGTTTTGTCCTCCTCGTAGCCTGCGAGTTTCAACACCGTACTACATCAGGTAATGGACTCATGACATCGTTCTCAAATCTCTATACGGCAAAAATGTGAGAAAAACGCGTTTCGCGACGCATGCTTAGCCCTGGGTTCCCCAGGCCTTCTCGTACAGCGACGCTGAACTAAATGTACGATAAGCATCGCAATGATGCTTGTGGCATTCGTAAGGTTATTCCATGTCAGGGTGGAGTAAAGTAAAATTCTTAAACGAGCCAAAGTGGGTGAATTGTGTCAGGAGTGTTATAAGCTATACAAATCTTTCCAAGTCTTTGAAACTTTTCAAAGTGGTGTTTAGACCATAAACAATGTGCAAATATCTCAATCATGAGTGATAATCACACGCTCAAGATAATGTAAGGTTAGGGACATGATCGCAGCATGGCTTCGTATGACCCTGCCTTACTCCTAGGAAGTCAACACTGGCACGCTCTGATTTGTCTGCTGCCTCTCTGACTTTGGTGCTTAGATTTAACCCGTGCACGTATAAAAAACCACGAGTATACGGCAAAAATACAATCTCGCCTTGTCTGACTGAGCCTGACATGAAAATTGTAGGCCTTAGTCTAGCGTCTGCAACGGTTTTACGTTGCGCACAGGGTTACGTAAGTTGCTCAGTGCATTAGCGAGGAACATTAGTCACATAGATAAGACACGAGTATTAGCCTCATTCCTAGGAAAACCATGAGAATAGAGATGACGTTAGGTCGATATTTCAGCAACATACCTTTCTCGCAACAATAGCAGAAGTGCTAACTGTATAATACAACACTTCTGCTATTGTTTCGAGAAAGGCATGTTGCCGAAATATCAACCTAACTATATCTCTATTCTCCTAGTTTTCCGAGGAATAAAGCTAATACTAGTGTTTTATGTATGCGCACGGGGTGTTTATTTCCG
Organism: Pollicipes pollicipes; assembly: GCF_011947565.3. Taxonomy (NCBI): domain Eukaryota; kingdom Metazoa; phylum Arthropoda; class Thecostraca; order Pollicipedomorpha; family Pollicipedidae; genus Pollicipes; species Pollicipes pollicipes. Next base: position 49,446,599 of record NW_023596576.1, read on the forward strand.
CTTTAGTCCCAACACACAACACAACACACATCACAACACACAGCACAACACACAACACAGCACACAACACAACACTCAGCACAACACTCAACATAACACTCAACATAACACACAACACAACAATCAACACAACACTCAACACAACACTCAACACAACATTCAACACAACACTCAACACAACATTCAACACAACACTCAACACAACACTCAACACAACACTCAACACAACACTCAACACAACACTCAACACTTAACACAGCATACAACACAACACAACACACAACACAACACAACACACAACACAACGCAACACACAACACAACATACAACACACAACACAACACTCAACACAACATACAACACAGCACACAACACATGACACACAACACTCAACACAACAGGTGTGGAATGGGCAGCAGGAGTCTCTCCTCCCTCTCTCTCCCTCCATCCCCGCGCTACGGATGGTGGATGGAGCGGCATAGGTGGCAGCGGCTGAAACACTCAGTGACCCAGGTCCGTATAGAGCATCAGTCTCGCTCGTCTCGTGCGCTTGGAAATATGAACAAGCCGTATTTACCAGGTCACGCATATACACGGGCGACTCTAAAACGGGACAACCACGTTTAGCATGTCAATGCGCGATTTAACACGCAAAGTGTCAATATTGACACTAAGTCCCAATAAGACATTGTTGTGAATCCATGTGACTTCATGGTCCCCTTTTTCGAAAATAAATCATATTTGGATGTTAGGTTTTGACGATGCAGCCTTCTGGCCATATATGTAGTCATGCTCGGTAGAGATCACTGACCGATCCATTCAATACATGTGATTGTCCAGTTGTAGACAGAAACATGACTAAAGACCAGACGTGCGCTACACAACCGCCTCTTGTATTGCAACGCCACGCCATGAATGCTGCGGCCCGATGCCTGCACGGCTACACCGTAACAGTGAAATCAACGGTTTTCAGAAGCAGCGCTGTGTATGAGCGAACGGCTGATGAGAATAAGGACACTGTATACATAAGGAGAAGATCCACAACTTTTACGGATAGAATCCACATCTTCCCGGATGTAATTTCTTTCTGGAATCTTTCTTATCGTGTATTTTTTTCGGGAATTGTGCCCGGGGCGCGTGAAGTGACCGCCGTTCTCGCACGTGAGATGGGCCTAGTAGGGGGAAATATCCCGGAACGACACATATAATTCTAGGACTTTTGGACACTTCACCAGGGCAATAGACCAGGCCTCTTGAGCTGGACAGAAACCTCTAAATAAAAAAACAAGCGGGAATGCTGTACGGACTCTTACGCCTCAGCGATCGCGCCGATTCCATGGAAATGTCAGAATGCTCTAAACCTGATCAGCGGCTTGAAAAGCGACCATAGGGCGGGAAGCGAGGCTCACCAAACCACTCGCAGTCCTGCAAAGTAAACTTAATGTAAATATTATCCGCGTTTGGCAGTTCACCGTCTTGTGAAAGTGCTATAGAGCCCTGAAGCCACCAGGAAGACGCGGTTCCAGAACCATTGCTGGAAGAATCTGCAGACGTCACCGACTGCCCTTCAGCCCAGACTTCTTTACATGTTAAAAAACTTGCGCTACTGAGATGGCAAGAAAATCCTCTCTTAAGCACAAAAAGCCCGATAATAATACTGGTTTCGCTGATGGGTAACTTAAAAAGAGGGTCATGCGCGTTATTGCACCAAAAGCCGGTGCGGAGGTCGCTGTCACCAGGTACATCCGCAACACTGGGAGCCATGAGTTACCGGATATACCCAGTATCTGGGTTTCCCACACCACGTGAGATTCCGAGAGTGCCGTGCCATCTTAGTCATTCACCACCTTTGCCCAGTCTGGCCAGTTACCTAGCGGGGCAGAGGGCTACGGACAACCCATGACAGTAATTTTATCCCAGCACTTCCCTATGCAACGAGCTCATGACGTTGACCTGGACTAGAGTACCCCAACCAATGCACAGCTCGGCTGTCCACAGAGAAAGCTCGCTGGCACCGAGCAGCCGTCCCCCGCCCGTCTCCGGGCCTCCCAGGTCGCCCAGTACGCTGCCCACAGGGCGGTCTTCTGCTAACACACCGCCGATCCACGGCACCTCACAGGACTAGCAGGTCACTCAGGTCACGGGTCACTGTCGGGGTCACGGCCGGCCAGGCGCGCTACACCACCGGACACGACGCACACTGCTATCGCTGCTGGTGGCCGGCGACGGTAGGCGAAGCGACACTGGCGGCGACAGGCCGAAACAATAGTACGTCACCTTACGACAGGGGTCCGGCCACTTACAGGCGGCATAATGCGTGAGAGGCCCAGGCTCAAACCCCACTCAGGGTCATAATAGATCAAGGTCATGGTAGCTCATCATATGCTACTTTTCTTCGCTTCAGGTGACACGGCGTACACGTGCGCTTAGAAGCCATTGGCTCTCAATGAGTCAGTTACGCTAGTAAATCATTGCCCCGATTCGTCGTTCGTCATAACGCGAAATGATAGAGGGACCGAAGCGAATCTTTTGCATTTCCGAACCAAGAACGACAGAGCCGAAAAAAACACCAGGGGCTTGGCATCAGCATGATCTCGCGGCTGGCAAGATCTTTTATGTTCCTAGGTCAATAATTGACCCCCTTATGCCAGGTTAAAGGACACATTCCCACAAAATCTCGCTCTGTCAGGTTTACATGCACATAAGTCGAAGGCTTTGCCTCTTAGCAACACAAAGCTTGAACAAACGCTTGTCTTGGTCAAACCTTTATACTTAAGTGCATAGTTTTGTGCGTTTCGGTCATCTGCCTTTCTGATATATGGCTCTATGAATGTAACGATGTCGGCCCGGCGTGCCCGCTTCGCGGTATCGTCGGCTGCCGCCGACGCCGGCGCAGGATTACCATGTAGCGACCTAAAAGACCGCCGCTGCTACGAAACGAAAGTGCTAAGGACACATTTTTTGCGTCAATATACGCGCGATGGATGCCCCGTAGGCTACCGAAAATTTGACGCGATCGCACAAGATTCCGGAAAGATATCGACAGAAAACCCACGACAGGGGGGGGGGGGGGTCGCATCGACCCCTCCTTTCAGAACGAGGGTTAGATTATTGCACATAACGCAGCCAAGAGTTTTGGACTCCCGCATTAACTCTGATGGTGACCTGGCGTTATTTGGCATGGTGTGGCCAGAATGGCGTGACTTGGAAATTTGAAGGATTAATGGTCATTTGAGCCAGGACATTTCTATGACAATCCAGAGACGCATACAACTGAGACCCCAATTCGTCCCATTATATCGCAAATACCCATGCCAGTATATAAGGTGCTATATAGTAGCAGCTAGATAATGATAACAATAATAAATAGAGGTAGCTGAATATGCAGTCCGTCCCGCTCGCTCAGTTGGCTACAGCTCCCACCATCCAATCCACCCACCCGCGATGGGTAGATTCGAATCTCTTTAGGCGCTAGCTATTCGTCCCTGACAGATGTGGCCTGTGGCCGGTGGCAGCGGCCGCGCTAAAGGTCAGTTAAGGTCAGCGAGCAGTACCCACCGTGCCGAGCATTGTGGCATGTTAAACCTTCGCCACCAAATTCTGTCTGGAATTGCGCGGCCGGATGGTAGAGATGGTAGAGAGACTCACGCAACAGGCGCTGCTTGGCGTGAGTTCTGATCGCAGAAGTCCATCCAATCAAAACGTTCGAATAAGATCTAAAAATATCTTAATGCTCTCTTCGTCCATATGCTACAAAAACCTATCCGTTGAAGCCGCCTGATGAATTCGTAGACGCAGCGTCACTTTTTAGTAAAAAAGCTGCTGACACAACGATCGAGATCATCTTACAAAATGTCTATGAGCATGACTCCATACTACCACTACACCTTCCCAAAGGGGCTCGTAAGAAAATACTTGAAAGCTGCACCAAGGAGATGCATTCCAGTTGCCCTCAAGGAAAACTGTACCGCCGAGTCGACAGTGTGGCGGTGGTCTCACCGCTTGGTGCGCTCTTCGTGGAAAGCCATATGGCACACATCAAATCCTTGGCGATCAACAGCATGAATACCAAGCCCTACATATGATGTGCATATGTTGTTGACGTTTTGTGGATTTCCAAAGTGAGCAACAACTCCTTTCCCAGAATGCAAAACTTACAGAGCACTCAGTTCTTAAATTCACCGCTGAACCATCTGAAAACCATAACATACCGTGCCTTGATGTCCAAATTGACGCATCTCATGACATCTTTATTACAGATGTGTTGAGGGCACTGGCACTGGCACCGAACACTACTTAAACGATGCCAGTGAGTGCTCTGACAGTTATAAAGATAGCATCATTTGCGCACATATTCACCGCGGAATTAAAGCTACTCGACCTGAACTCTTCTGTATCAGGAGCTGCAGAAAACGACACAAATCTTGTTAAACAACAACCTTAGGTTGAACAACGTAGACGACCATATCAGGTGACTAGATAATCACTTCTCTCGCACCGTTAGAGAACACGAACCTAAAGGTGACCAAATCAGGCAAATGCAACTACTTTACAGAGGAAGCGTGTCAACCACCTACAAGAGCGTAAAAGGTTCTGACTGACATCGTCTCAAAATAGCTACGCAGCCACTAGAGCCCAGGACAAAATTAAACTAATACTTTTTTGCCAAAAAAACAGACGAGACGCATCCGCCTTCAAGGCTACCAACATCGTGCATGAGTTCCTATGTCCTCTCGATGAGTTTACGCGCCGCAGCAGCCCATTGTATATTGGTCACACCACATCACTGTCTCGCATCACCATGCACCTGCAAAATGGTGATCCAGAAAGACAAGCAATAGTAATACCTGGCTCACGACTGGCCCGAAACAGCATGGTCAATGACACCATCATAGCCAAAGGCACAGAAATGACTTGAGAAGCCGTATGTTTTAGAGACAGGAATGACATTTTTAACCGGCAAATGGACAAGAGAGGTAGGTGCCTTGCCTGTATATGACGTTAGTCCTCTCACACCCAGGCTGTAGAGTGTGAACGTACGACTAGTGTGATGTAATACCACTCAATATGTGGATGATATTAGTGTTTATCCTGCACGTGTGTCATTTTATAAATAAATACCCGTGCCTTTAGTACCCGTGCACGAATACCTTAAGAACTGTCGTAGCTGCATTGAATGTGTGCAGTATTTCGTTTCTTTGGAGGTGCCTTTGTATCTGAGACATTTTATCTTGCTCAGATTTCAGGAATTTCAATGGTACATATTTGAAGTCACCGGAAAATAACACACGAAACCGCTACCGATCCGAGGCACTGTCGAACATACCATATCGTAGTATTGTGCCTTCCCTGTATGTCTGATGATGCTAATGAATTTAACAAAAAGTTACTGATAACACAACAGGCGCAATGATATATCACTTCTCCAATGATGATAAACGGGTTATAAGAAACCTAGAACACCTTGGCAGGGAGCAAACAAATACCCAATATGCTGTCACCTTCACCGAAACAGTATTAGAGAAAATCTGTTTACTCATGTATATATATATATATATATATATATACATATATATATATATATATATATATATATGCATGTGTATACAAACATAAACACACACATGTATATGCATATATATATATTTAAAAATAAAGTAAGTATACATAAAATAAGCTTGGCAACATACCTGTTGGTTTGGCTCCAGGGGTCGGTGTATTAACGATACAAGAACTGTTCGTCTGACCAACAAGTACTAGTCTTCCATACAGCCAAATATCTTTGTACAAACCTACACTGATGATATAGTATTGTCATGGCTGTACATAGATGGAACAGATTTTCTCCAGCATGCTCCCAATCGAGCATCTGTCAGATCCTGACAGTTTGGTGACGCGTCCGACAAAATTTGTGAGTTATGCGTGATATTTGGAGAAAGCACATCAAGAATCCATCGGGAGATGTCGTGTCATATCCCTGCGTGCAAGCGGAGACCTACTTGGGTGTACAGGTGTGGACGCAGACTGAAACATCGACCACCTGCCGTTGGTCGTTTAAGATGGTAACATAGCCAAGTGGCCACGTATGACACAATTAGAAACTGCAAGATATTAGGGCCTTTTCTTGGGGCCGAACTGAAAAGTTTATGATGCCGACTAAGCCAATCGCAAAGAAATAAGGCTCCATCGCGGCATACCGGACGCTGCATCAGGGGCAGCCTCCGTCGCGGCATACCGGACTCTGCATCAGAGGCAGGCTCCGTCGCGGCATACCGGACTCTGCATCAGAGGCAGGCTCCGTCGCGGCATACCGGACTCTGCATCAGAGGCAGGCTCCGTCGCGGCATATTGGACGCTTCATCAGGGGCAGGCTCCGTCGCGGCATACTGGACGCTGCATCAGGGGCAGGCTGGGACTAACGGTGTCACGACCCTCTGCCCTGTCGAAACCCTCTTGGCAAGGGTCGACTCGGTCGCGTCATCAAGCAGTGAAAAGAAGAACTCTTCGCGAGTGTGTCTCCATTACATTTTGGGGGTTATGAGCCAGGCGTGCATGCACGCTGGTTGATATGGAAAGTGGGGAGAACGCCGCCCAGAAAGACACCAATTTTTTATTATCCATCGGCAGTATCGACGGCAGAGTACGAAGTGACAAACCGCAATTGTTTTACATTTCAACCATACCGCATGTGCGGCGCTATTTTTGTATTGAGTTATTACAATGAAATGAGCTTCGAGACCCTGTCCCTGTCCAGGGATCGCCATTCGCTGTCTCAGAGCTCCCTTATGCCGATTAACATACAAATGTCTTTCAGACTCCTCCCTTTTGTCTGAAGTTCTATTACATTTTTAGCCTTGAGTGCTGCAGCGGTGCGTCACCAGAAAAAATACATATCGCATTTTGTCGTAATGCTTTTCATCGCAGGCATAACTTCGTGTGTGTTGCAGTTCTCTGTCCTCAAAACTTCGTAAGAAACCCCAACAATTGTACCCAAGCTATTGTCCGCGTATTGCTATCCGCTAAACTTTGCATATAGAACTGTTCGCATCGCACTTCTTCGATGCGCAATTCTTCATAACACATTTCTCCGTCCATGCAATTTTTCGTAACACATTCCTTTACGTACGCGATTCTTCACATCACCTTTCCGTACCACCTTTTTTAGCGTAGGCATTGCTTGACATGAAAACATGTTGCTGAAAGACCGAATCAGTAGTATTTCCTGGTTATTCCTCTTGTTTCACTGCTTGCTCCCCATTGTCATTTTCTTTTCCCTTTCCTTATTTATAAGACGCGTCCTGAACAACGTATCTCATGATAGTCTGTCTCTACGCCAGACCGTATGTTGCTGATGAACGCGATGATTCTCATGATGACGGCATGATGCTGATCACTTTGCTCCGTCCATAAAACGCAACAAAGCGAGCGATCGGACCAACGTGTCACCTACGTTTAAGCTCGCGTCCCAGAAACCGCGAGCGCCCAATATCTGGCTGCTACATCTATGATTAGCTGGGGTCGTTCCCAATTATAAAAGGCAGCGTTATAAAGAACTCCACGATTTCTGCCCGAGTCGAGGCCAAAATGTCGAAACCATGGCCCTAAGCGTCATGAATCCGGTCATTTGTACCATTTGTTGTTGGATATCTGTGTGTTTCTGAGTCATGTATGCGCTATATATTCACGGTGCCATCAGTTTTCATTCGCACACGTTGACGTCTTGGCTTGCGTTTTAAAGGAAGGTTGGCACAATTCGGACGTTAGCTGTTGGTCGGCGCTCTGCATAGGTTTCCACCGATCAGATTCATTAGTGGTCAGTCATACGTCTTGCACTTTAAGCTCTTACTTAGCCTCCTTCTCCAATATTGCAATGGGAGGGGAGGAGCTCTCTCATGAAGCGAACCCGGCGCCAACCTTACACGCTGCGTTCAGGACAGACAGACGTTTGTTTGGTAAACTGCGCCAGTGTGCAGCGCTTTAGGCCGTCTGTCCTGTTCGCACAACTGGTCTGCCAAAGCGGACCGTCCTGTGCCTCGACGTTTTGAAATAACAAGCGAGAATCATCAGTACGGTCACTCAACAAAATATTCGGTCTTACTGCATTATGGGAGGATTTGACATCACCGACATTAGTGTGTTCTCGCGCAGGCTGAGTGCGTGAGCTATTTTTCAGACATAGACATGTTGATAAGCAGCTGAGCAGAGCTTTCGACATCTTCAGTCGAAAGTCCCAGCGACTGTTTATGTGTTGCACATGTTTAGTAAGTCATGCACCTTGTTCACGGCAAAAATCATTTGGCTCGGTTAGAAGAAGAAGAAAAAGATTGGTAAGGCTCATGCAGTACTTGCATGCATCACGACCATGACCTTGTGACCCTGTGCTAGCTATAGAAGGTGTGATAACATTAAATATGTTCGATAAGGTATGTTCGACTACCCATCCTTTGCTGAAAGTTTTGTACTTCTTCACTTTTGTTCCACAATAAATCCGAAATGACCACGACTACAAAAAATATATTTGCTGTGCACCTAAAAGATAAAAACCCGTGGTTAGAGTTTGGGCTGTGGTAACCGTAAGTCACGCAAAGATGGCGTGATAAGATTAACCGGAAGAAGCAACCTATTGCAGCTTGCCGGCCTGCTTAATACCTACATACGATTCAAAAGCTGTGGTTGGCATATAAGATAGCATTTGCTCACAACGGTTTAATTGGTCAACTCATCCCACGTGGCAACACGGTGGCACCTTCACCAGTCCTCTGTTAACCAAATGGACTAACGATTTTTTATGTCTCTGCTCGCTACATTGGGACTTCGTTCTGTTAATATAACCCATCTTAAGACCAAAGTAGTCATGCATTACGTTAAAATGTCGCTTTACAGGGAAACTCTGAACGCGTTCCTTAGCTTCAGTGTCTGTGTTGCGTTCACGCATGATGCGCTGGAACTGCATCTTGCCTTTTAGTCACATTGCGTGACGTGGGCTTATGATAGGAATTCCAGCTGCAGTTGATCACAGGTCGTGCTATGTTATGTGCAAATCGTCGACAACACATTTTAATCGTCGGGCAGTGCCTGAATGATCATTAGATACAGCTTTCCTAAACTGGTCCCCCCCAAATACGTCTGCGTTGTATTGGGTGTGCTGATTGGGAATAACCTTAGAGGTGAATATGTCACACGACAGATCTTTAAGATGGATAATGTATTGAAATGCTTTCCACACCTATGATTCCCACACTACGTGGCAACGCCGAAGTGACATGGCGCAGGTGAATTGAAGCATGTAGTCGTACAAATGTTTCAATGTGGTCTGACCTTCAGTGGCACTGTGTCCATAGATGTGTTCGCGTGTACGGTATAACATAATTCATGTCTAACTCATTTCAGCTTTAGTAAGTCGCATGGCTGAGATGATTAAATGGATGTCCGACCCAGAAAAAAGCTTCCAAAGATCGCGACTTGCGACATGGTCTGTGGTGTCATCAATGGCTTGCAGGTTACAACTAAGCGGCATCTGCTGGACGTGTGCGAGTTAGAGACCTCTACCTTTGGACAATTGATACAACCAGACGGCTGATTGGTTCCAAAATAATCAACGGTAGCGGCGTTTAGTCCCCTTCCCGACTGAAAGGGGAAGCAGGGAAAGAGAACCCTAGCACACAGCGGGTTATGCGCATTTGAATGCGATCCACACGCCATACATTTCGTTACCAAAGCGCTGTTACAATGACCGGTCACTCAGGTGTAGATAATCCATCATTCAGGCTTGCGCTGCATTGTGCTCTTTATTTATATGGAACGTCTATTATGTCTCCTATTAAAGCACACGTTGGGCACGTTGTGCACGTTGCAAAGCAGGCTACCTCTCCATAGCACGCTGGCTGTACACGGGCCAGTCCACCTGCTGCCTCCTCATACAGCGTGCTGTACACGGGCCAGTCCGCTGCGTCAGCACGCTGGCTGCATTTGGGTCGGTCCACCGCGTCAGGACGCTGGCTGTATTTGGGTCAATTCGTCGCATCAGCACGCTGACTGTATCTGGGTCGGTCCCCCGCGTCAGCACGCTGGCTGTGTTTGGGCCAGTCCGCCGCGTCAGCACGCTGGCTGTATTTGGCTCAGTCCCCCGCGTCAGCACGCTGGCTGTATTTGGGTCGGTCCCCCGCGTCAGCACGCTGGCTGTGTTTGGGCCAGTCCGCCGCGTCAGCACGCTGGCTGTATTTGGCTCAGTCCCCCGCGTCAGCACGCTGGCTGTATTTGGGTCAATTCGTTCGCGTCAGCACGCTGGCTGTATTTGGGTCAGTCCCCCCGCGTCAGCACGCTGGCTGTATTTGGGCCAGTACCTCGCGTCAGCGCATATACGGCTTTGATCCATATCTAACTTCAACCAAATCCTAAAAAATCATACCCTCATTCCTACATGTAGACTGACGTAAACTAATATATTGCAATGTAAATCCACACACCCACACCCACACACAAACACACCCCACACCCACACCCACACCCACACACCACACACACACACACCACACACACACACACACACACACACACACACACACACACACACACACACACACACACACACACACACACACACACACACACACACACACACACACACACACACACACACACACACACCACACACACACACACACACACACACACACACACACACACACACACACATATATATATATATATATATATATATATATATATATATGTATATATATATATAACTAAGCACTGTAATGTATGCAAAATCACAAGCATTATTCTTCATAACCTGCTGTGCGTTGGCTGGCGCAGAGAATAGCATTTGTTGTTGCGCACGAAATTTGAATTGTACATTTATATAAACGATAAATACGGCTTATGTTCACCCTGCTGCACGCACGCAATGTTCCACATTTGCTGCTGTGAATTACCTGGAGTAGTGCACAACAGCTCTCGTGGCAATAAAGCCCTGATCAATCGCGAATGTAGTGTCAGGACATCACTATTACGACATTCAACTTTCCAGCGAAAGATTCAGATGCATTTATGGCAAGCAGCTCATTGTTAAGGCTCCAAAATACGGCACATGGTAGGTTATGGTTGCGCCGCTCGACTCTGAAATGGATTGACATTTGGATCATTTCAGGCTTATATTTTTACGACGTCACTCATTCCAAATGAGAGTCACGTTTTTGCACTGTGCAAACGTTTCTGGAGAGGAAGTCGGCCGAACCGCGTTCTGAAGGAAATGTTTCCATGCTGCACCATCAGATTCATATTTACCTCCGACAAAAAGAGAGTTCACGCGCTGCCAATAGTTTCACCCGGCCTATTTGGCTTCCGTGTGGAGCGATCACGCCGCTCCACGCCTTGGGCGTGCGGAGGCAGCTAACTGACCTGCGGCGGACACCTGCTGGGGCTCGGGCTGCCGCTCGCCGTCCAGGAAGCGGCGCAGCACGGCCGCGCAGAGGGCGCCGTAACCCAGCTGGAGCCCGGCCGGCGCCAGGTGCAGCAGCGCCGCGCCGACCATCACGCACCAGCCCCAGCCGCCCTCGGGGTAGTAGTGCGTGTGCATGCCCTGCACCGTCTGGTCGGGCAGGTGGTGCAGCGGCGGCAGGGTGCCGCCAGCGGCCGCCGGCATCGACATGGACCGGCCGTGGGTGTCGGCGGTCGCACTCAGCCGGGCGGCGCTCAGCGCTACCGTCTGGGAGCGCAGGAGGGGCGGCCGGCGCGCCGGCTCTGCCGGCCTCAGCACCGCTCCGGAGCGCTGGAGGTCCACCTTCAGCTCCATGGTGTGCTGAGGGCTCCGCCAGCTCGGCCGCCGTTCGCCCCGCTCTTGAGAGACACCACGGCCCGGGCTGCACTTGATCGGGCGCGGACTTGGTGCAGGGCTGGAGAGACGTCTCCGGCGGGCAGCGGGCCGGCAGGGGGCGCCAGGGGACCGGTGACCTCCACCGGGGCCGCCGCCCTCGTCTGGTGGGCAGAGAGCGCCGCTCGGAGGCCGCTGCCGGCCCGGGCCATCGGCCAGCTCGGTAGCGCAGGTTCCCTCGCAGGGGCCACCGCACGCCGGGGCACAGCCCGCCTCCTCGTCAGCCAGGTCCAGCGCGTCGGCCCTCGCTAGGCCGGGCCGGTGAGGTACGCCAGCTCTCATCTTTAGCGTGACGTCAGGGCCTTCCGGACAGCATTAGGCGATGCTGCGTGTATCAACTGCTGCTCACCGAACCTCGGGACGTCCTGCAGAAACCAGCTGCTGTTCACCGACCCTCGGGACGTCCTGCAGAAACCAGCTGCTGTTCACCGACCCTCGGGACGTCCTGCAGAAACCAGCTGCTGTTCACCGACCCTCGGGACGTCCTGCAGAAACCAGCTGCTGCTCACCGACCCTCGGGACGTCCTGCAGAAACCAGCTGCTGTTCACCGACCCTCGGGACGTCCTGCAGAGGCCGGCTTTCTGACAGACCACTGGGATAGTCGAGCACTTTTCGCTTTCGGCATACAGAACTCGCCTTCCAGAAGCTGCCAGTGCTGCACGCTTCACGGTGGGACCTATTCCACGGGCGTCCTCGGCATGTTAGCACCATCAGCACACTGTCAGCACGTCCCCGGATGACCTGAACAACTCAGCCCCTGCATCGCACCGTCAGCCCTTCCAGAGAAGACGTCAGTGAAGCAGCTCCCGGCACACACTGTGATCTTCCACGCATAACCTCAGCACATCGATTCCTGCGACACACTGCGAGCCCCGCTCCAGACGAGACAGCAGGCCTGCGCCCGCACGCCGCGCTCCCGCGTTGGTCGGAGCCGGGGGCGAAGGGCGTGAATCCGGCTATCAGTCCGTGCTCCTCCGACCAGCGCAGCCTCTATCCGGCGTGCCCTGCCGAGCCCAATCACAACAGCAGTCGGCAATAACCGCGTAATGGCCGCCGACCCTTCCTCGGCCCCCTCTGGATAACACGGGCGTTTGTATTTGTTATCGATCGTGTCCGTTCTTGCCTTCTCGCGCCACGACGCGAGTGGGGCCCGGCAGAGAACGCACCCACCGGTGTCGTTCGTCACTTTGGAGGAAGTGTGCGCCACGCGGGTCGACGGCGAGGACCCCTGTCTCACCTGGACTCCGACGTGCAGATACTTTGAAGTACAGCGGCGCCTGCATACGCGCACAGAACTCGGACGAAATTTGAGATCATCACGGATCATTGAGATTGAGCATCACGCCGTGGTCGTATCCCGTTCAGTCTTAAGCTTTGAGAACGCTGTTTGTCGACGTCTGGAGGGTGGAGTGTAGACACTGTGTACGTTGTGGAAATGCTCACTCGACGTGCCTTTTAATTTATCGAAGTCAAGACTTCTGAATGGTCGGCCAATCGTTTGCTTCTGCCCAGCGACAGGGTCTTCGTTCTCAAGAGCGAGCGTTCATGTGCTTCAGAGTCAAGTCAAGACCTAGAAGATGTGACGGACTGTGACGCCAGGGACCTAGAAGTCGTGACGGACTCGGATCAGAGTGGCCGCAATGCGCGGCACCGTCGGTCTTGCCGGAGCGGGAGAGTGCGCTGAGTTAGTTGATGGATAGGGTCGATGTCAACAGGTCAGCGATGCCAGAGCTGTTTGAAGAGGACGGGCTGATTCGATAAGCGGCTGCAGAATGAGAACACTGCGACCGAGGTAGCGCTGACAATGCTCAGGGCGCTGTCCGGCGGTCTCCGTGCGGCCGCCGGGCGTGCTGGACCACCGCGGCGGGCCCTTGCCGTAAACAAACAATCAGCGTCCTGTACACACCTGTCAGCGCCGGCTAACGGCGGCGCGGCGGGGAGGAGTCGGCGGCAGCGAGAGCATCCGCTCCGTCCTGCCGACCTCCTCTGTCACTGACGGCCGCGCCGGCGGCCGAGGTCGCGCTGGTCTGCGCTGGCCGGCCCGCCGGTCCGCGCGACGGCGTCTCAGCACTGACCCTGCGACGGGCCGCACCTGAGCGACCTGACCTGCAGCGCCGAGGGCGACCGACTGACACTCGGCCGCTGACTCGCCGCCGCTGACGGCGGGGTCCTGGCGACAGGGGCTGTTTGCCGGCCCGACCGCACGCTGTGGCCTGGTACACAGGTCAGCCATTACCGGCCGGCGTCGCTCCCAGAGTCGGCAGGAACAGCCTGATGAAACCGAGCCTCCATGCGGCGGGCGCCGGCCGACCGGCTACTGGAGCCACCAGAAGTGAGATGACAGGCGCACATGCGTGTGAACTATGGACTCTTATCCACAACCTGATGTCCATTAACCATTAAATGATGAATTTAAAACAACATACGGAAAAGCCAGTCGGCAACTCAATAGGCAATATTGAACGAGAGGCATTTTAACCGTTTGGTTTCAAAAAGTCTTGGCGATACCTAACTTTATCGATATTTCTTTCTCCGCACGTTGCTCTCATAGCACTTGCATCACTTCTTCCCGGCCCCGGTCAGAAAATGCGCCACCTGACGCACTTCGCTGCGGCTGCGACCACGGCGACTTCGGCACTGCCGGCGCGCGGATGCCGCCGCGGCCCGGATGCGGTCACTTCCGGTCTGCGCTGGCCCGACTTGTGGCCCGGCCCTGTGGCAGGTCGTCCCGCCAGCCGCCGAGACGCTAACGGACGCCATAGATCGGCGGGGCCGGCGGAGCCAGCCGAGTTACTGCCCGGCCTGCACACGGCTGAGAGATGTTTATTGACGGCGGCGCCCGGCACGGGCGGCCAGATTTGTGGGGCGGGGCCGAGAGCTGGTCCCGGGCGGACAGCTCCGTCGACACAGACGATCTGACACACTGGCCCGAGACGGGGAAGGAGGGAGGGGGCCTGGGGAGGGGCAGAGACGGACCGAGGGGACCGGGACGGACCGAGGACGACAGCAGTGACTGCAGGCTGACTGTAGACGGGGGATGGGGGGGGGGGGGGGAGGGGGGCTGAGGAGGGGCAGGAGGCAGACCGATGGGAACCGGGACGGACCGAGGACGTCAGCAGTGACTGGATGGCTGGCTGTAGACAGTGACTGCAGGCTGGCTGTAGACGGGGAGGGAGGGAGGGGCAGAGGGCGGACCGAGGGGACCGGGACGGACCGAGGACGGCAGCAGTGACTGGAGGATGGCTGTAGAGCAGCTGAAGGTAGGACTGAGGACCAGCCTGGGCGAGGGACACGGAGGGGACACGTGTCGAGTGAAGGAACTTGTGAGCTGATAACAGACAATTAAGATTCAGCTTTAGTCAAGTCAAGTTTTCATGTCAGCTTCAGGATCAGATAGAGCTGAGGACGACTCCATACATGCTAGCTTTGCTTTTGGGTTGTTTGCTTTAGGTATTTCATGAAGTAGCCAACATTCGTAAAGAAATGTTCACGTTTGAAGATATTAAGACAAACATCAAATGCGATAAAATCAACTCACGTACAACTATTGATATGCCTTCAAGTGCAAGACTGCTCTAGCACACAACACTTCGCTGCTCAGTGAATAAGATCCTCGCTGCTTCACAGTTTGGGATTACGTCATAGACCGTTTGTACTACGTCGGAGTCAATGCCAGATGGCTGTACCAGAGTTGCCACTGCAGCAGACGGGCTGACTCACTGTGTAGTAATTCAACCTACCCATAAGTGGCACTACGCGTGCTGGTGCGTGGTTTTCGAAACCCGACTTTCGTGATGTGAGCGTGTATGGCCCTTTTTCGTGTGGTTCTTGCATATTTTTTCATTATTTTGCGTTGTTTACTCGCATTCGCATGCCTCATTGTGGTGCTATTCTTAGCTCATTTTACTCCATGGTCTTACTCTGCCATAACTCGTAACCATCGCCCGATTTCCTGTATGTATGTAGCACAAAGCGTGCTTCGTGTTCAAACTTGTACTCAATAATCAACTGACCGAGAACAACTGAGGGCCATCGATGCCATTGTCGTGCTGACGTACGTCAGACAGCAGTAATTCGGCGATCGTATTTTTGGTCTTGGCCTCGAGGCTTGAGCACTGCACGGCCACTGAGATGGCAGCATTTGCGTAACGTTTTTATGGTGTCGTGAATGTCTGGGTGACCTCGAAATAGTCTGCAACAAATAGTCTACGCAAGTTTTTTGGCGTTAAGCTGCTAAAAAAACAGGGGATATTCTTAAATCTTTAAAAGTTCATGACTGTGAAGTGCAGTGGATGATCTTTGATGGTTCTCTCAGTTCAAAACCCACTCAATTTCCTGTGGAACACGTCGCTGAAATCGATCGAGCCAGTGCGAATCGCTTGTAGTCAGCCCAGCGGCATGATTTTCCCTAAATTGTTTCGGAATGAGCGGGTTACACCGGATCCTGCGATCCTAAAAATCCCAAGCTGGAGGCTGGAGCCGAGTAGAAGGCGACACCGGGCAACACTTAGCAAACTGCACCAGACTAGGGCCTCAAGCATTATGAAACACCAGTACAAGTAACTTGCGATAAGGTAAATCAGGGCTTAGTTTCATAAAACAGGAATACGAATACACGCACTTGATGTGGTCGCATGGACTCATAGCAAAAATAACTTAGTATAATCTGCAAGTCTTTATTAGCAATGGCTTAAGGATCGAGAGACTAAGTGAAATTGGGTTGCTTTTGGCTCTTATGCGTACACGAGCATGCGTCTGCTTTAGGCTCTTATGCTTACACGACACAGCTAAGAATTGCGTAAGCTTGTTGTTTCACTTATCAAATTAGGCCCAGGATAACGAGATAGAATTAGCTAATTTAGGTCCTTTTCTATCTCCAGAGATATAGTCGCCAGGAAATGAGCGGAAGAAAGTGGCGTTGTCTAATGGTTGTCAAAATGAATCCTTCATCGAGAGAAATCTATTAACACTGTAGCTTGTGGCATTTTAGGTCAGGTCACACAGGTCGTGCATTTTGTGCGTTTGTTCCATCCCGCTACCCCAAGCACCAAACAAGGTGCAACGAAATAAGCAAGGCTAGGTGACACTTGTCATGTTGAATGAAACACCTGTTATTGCGATATTAAACATATTGGATCAGACCACGAAGTAAAGCTCTACATCCCCAAGATTTTT